>NW_022437002.1:8325007-8399580 GCF_009761245.1 Sapajus apella | reverse complement strand
TAATTTTTGTATTTTTAGTAGAGACGGGGTTTCACCATGTTGACCAGATGGTCTCGATCTCTTGACCTCGCGATCCACCCGCCTCGGCCTCCCAAAGTGCTGGGATTATAGGCGTGAGCCACCGCGCCCGGCCTTCCAAATTTTTTATTTATTTATTTATTTATTTATTTATTTATTTTGTAGAGACAGGGTTTCACCATGGTCTCCATCTCTTGACCTCGTGATCCACCCACCTCAGCCTCCCAAAGTGCTGGGATGCTGGGATTACAGGCGTGACGTGAGCCACCGCGCCCGGCCCTTTTTTTTTTTTTTTTTTGAGAGACTCTTTCTCTGTCACCCAGGCTGGAGGGCAGTGGTGCAATCTGGGCTCACTGCAGCCTCCGCTTCCTGGGATCAGGCAATTCTCCTGCCTCGCCCTCCCAAGTAGGTGGGACCAGAGGTGTGCACCACCGCGGTGGGCTAACTTTTTCTATTTTTTGTAGAGACAGGGTCTCCCTATGTTGCCCAGACCTGTCTCGAACTTACGGGCTCCAGTGATCCTCCCATCTTGGCCTCCCAAAGTATTGGGATTACAGGCGTGGGCCACCGGCCTTGCCTCCTATAAATGTTATTTACCAAACTGTTCCCTCTAATTGCCGTGCTCCTCCCCTAGTTTTCACAAGCTTGGCTTCATGTCACTAATCTCAACTCAAACGTAACCTTCTCAGGACACCCCTGACAATCCAATAAAAGATCACCTAGTCACTACTGCATCACACTTTTAATCTTCTGAAGAACTTTTTTCCCTATTTTTCTTGTTTGTTTTCTTAAGACTCCCCTGCAGCGCCATCAGTTCAGGAAGTCACTTGATTGTGGTCACCGCTCTACGCCAGAGCATGAGAAGGACCCTACCCGTTCAATCAATGCATGCGGAATGAATGAACGCCTCCAGCGAAGAAGACTCCAATGACGCAGGACGGGATTTGCGGAGCGCGAGCCCCGCACCGCGAGGCATGCTGGGGATTGTAGTTTCTCCGGGCCGCCGTGACTCGATCCGCACACTGACGCAGTCCGCTCCCGGAGGACGGAGCGGCCCGGTCGCCGGCATGGTGTTTCCGTCCTGCTGCGGCCGGCGGGAGGCAATCCGGCCAGGCGCCCGTTAGCTACGGCGGCGACCCAGACGGGGAAAGTGGAAGGAATGCCGCGTGGTGGGTCCGGGTCGGCGGTGCAGGGAGCCCCGGGGCGGAATGCGGGGGATGCCAGGACCTCCGGAAGGAGGTGTCGGAGCCCAGGATGCGTTTTCTTTCCCGTTTACCGAGTATAACTTATTTCTCCAGACCCTCTCCCGCTGCTTTGAGCAAGGGGTGCTGATCTCTTTTTACAGTAGTTTAGCTAACTCGGAGAAGCTAAGTGGTTTGCTAAGTGGTCTCCCCGCTATTAGGTGGCAGAGCCTGACCTAGAACTCGGGCCTGACTCGAGGTCCGGTGATTGCTCTTTGCAGTCGCAGCGGCAGCCCCATACCTTTGCTTGATCACAGATTCGTCAGGCTGTAGCCAGGGTGGCTGGACGTTAGGCCCTGCCCAGGGACCTAGCTCCCAGCCCCACTCATTGTCATAGAGTGCTTGCCCCGCTCAGTGCCACACTGCACAGCCCTCCCTGGATGAGATTCTGAGTGAGGTCATAAAGAGAGAGCGTTCCACTCCCTTTAACTCAGGGTCTGAAAATAAGGGATAGGGAAGACAGTACACTAATACGATATCAGGGCATGTTGAAATCAACAGAGAGTACTTTCAGTGGAGTGTGATTTTGGTAGTCTTGTTTCATCTGTAGTTTAATAGATGTGGAAACAGGTTCAGAGACATTAACTCTTCTAGGTTTACATAGTTAGGGGTGGAGTGGGGAGTGGAATTAAGTTTCTCTATCTTCAAAACCTATGTACTTTATATCCTACTGGTTGCCCGGCCTCATTTCCTAAATTTCTACTTACATAACAGCTGCATGGTTCTCAGAGTGTGGGTCCCTGACCAGCAGCATCAGCATCACCTGGGAACATGTTCAAAATGCACTTTATCAGGCCGGGCCATGCCTGTAATCCCAGCACTTTGGGAGGCCCAGGCGGGTGGATCACCTGAGAACAGGAGTTCGAGACCAGACTGGCCAACATGGCAAAACCCCATCTCTACTAAAAATAAAAAAGTAGCCGGTTATGGTGGCAGACGCCAGTAATCCCAGCTACTCCGGAGGCTGAGGCAGGAGAATTGTTTGAACCCAGGAGGTGCAGGTTGCGGTGAACTGAGATCACGCCAGCCTGGGGAACGACAGCGAAATTCCATCTCAAAAAAACAAAAATGTACTTTATCTCTGGGCCCCACTTCAGACCACCTGAGTCAAACTGGAAGTGGGTCCCAGCAAGCTGAGATAACAAGCCCCTCAGGTGATTCTGATACACAATAATGTTTGAGAGCTGTTGGTGTCAGCCAGTGACTCTCAAACCTTAATGTGTACCTAATTCACGTAGGGGGTCATGTTAAAATGAAGAGTCTGTTTCCAGCCAGTGTGGAAGAATGGCAGTGAGCCACTCAGTGAAGGAGTGGATCATCTCTGAGAACAGGCCTGGGGAGAGACCTGAGATTATGCATTTCTAACCAGGACCCCTCAGCACATTGGAGTTACCTGGGGACCTTTTACAAAACCTGGGCCCCACCCCCCCAACCAAATAAATCAGAATCTCTGTGTTGGGGAGGTCAGGTTAAAAACTGGCCAGGTGATTATAATGTACATCTGGTGTGAGGTTTGGAGCCAGGTGGCTATGGATTTTTTTTTTCTTTTCTTTTTTTAAAGAGAGTCTGGCCCTGTCACCCAGGGCGGAGTGCAGTGGTGTGAACTTGTGATCTTGGCCCACTGCAGCCTCCACCTCCTGGATTCAAGCGATTCTCCTGCCTCAGCCGCCTGAGTAGCTGGGATTACAGGTGCGCACCATCATGCCTGGCTAATTTTTGTATTTTTAGTACAGACAGGATTTCACCATATTGGCCAGGCTGGTCCCGAACTCCTTCCTGGCCTCAAGCAATCCAACCGCCTAGGCCACCCAAGGTGCTGGGATTACAAGCGTCAGCCACCACGGCCAGCCTGCGGCTATAGATTTGAATTCCAGCAATTCCATTTATCTACTGTGACCTTCGGCAAGTTACCTCTCCTAGCCATATTTTTCTTTTTAAAAAATGATTTTTTAAAATTAATGTATTATTAGGAATGATACTTTTGTTGTTAGTCCTAATAATTTGTCTTGAATTCTCAGTGTAGACAATCATATAATTGACAAACAAGGACTGTGATCTTCCTTTATAATTATTGTTTCTGTAAATTATTTCCCTTTCTTTCTGTGATCATTTTTTTTTTTTTTTTGAGATGGAGTTTCGCTCTTGTTACCCAGGCTGGAGTGCAATGGCGCGATCTCGGCTCACCGCTACCTCCGCCTCCTGGGTTCAGGCAATTCTCCTGCCTCAGCCTCCTGAGTAGCTGGGATTACAGGCATGCACCACCATGCCCAGCTAATTTTTTGTAGTTTTAGTAGAGACGGGGTTTCACCATGTTGACCAGGATGGTCTCGATCTCTTGACCTCGTGATCCACCCGCCTCGGCCTCTCAGAGTGCTGGGATTATAGGCGTAAGCCACCGCGCCCGGCCTCTGTGATCATTTTTTGAACATTGTATTGAACATTACCTACATTTTACTGTTGATTAGAAGCCATAAAAGTAGGCATCCTTGGCTGGGCACCGTGGCTCACACCTGTAATCCCAGCACTTTGGGAGGCCAAGGTAGGCGGGTCATGAGGTTAAGAGATCGAGACCATCCTGGCCAACACGGTGAAACCCTGTCTCTACTCAAAATACAAAAATTTGGCTGGGTGCTGTGGCTCATGTCTGTAATCCCCATACTTTGGGAGGCCGAGGCGGGTGGATCACAAGATCAAGAGATCGAGGCCATCCTGGCCAACAGGGTGAAATGCCATTTTTACTAAAAATACAAAAATTAGCCAGGTGTGGTCCCAACTACTCAGGAGGCTGTGGCAAGAGAATCCCTTGAACCTAGGAGGCAGAGGTCGCAGTAAACCAGGATCACGCCACTGTACTCCAACCTGGCAACAGAGTAAGACTCCGTCTCAAAAAAAAAAAAAAAAAAAAAAAGTAGGCATCTGTTGTCCTTGACTCAATAGAAATGCTCACCATTTTCTTGTAGGTTTCTTTAAAAAAAATTAGAGATGGGGTCTCACTATGTTGCCCAGGCTGGTCAGCAGAGCTCTTGGGCTCAAGTGAAGCTCCTGCCTTAGTCTCCTGGGTAGCTAGGACTACAGTTGTGTGCCACTGCACCTGGCCAGCCTAGCCATATTTTTCTCCTTCATAAAATGAGTATAAGTAATCCTTGGCTTGCAAGTTGGTGTCAGGATTTTGTGAGACATGTAGGGGCACCATCTGTGTCCACAGATACAAAAATTGCAGAGGTGGTCCGTGCTGGGAATTTTGTTTGAGAACCTAGAAGAGGTGAGTTGGCAACTGTACCCCCTACCCTGCTGTAGTTGCCATCTGTGTGCTCTTGTCCACAGCAAGCAGACAGCCAGTGTGGAAGAATGGCGGTGAGCCACTCAGTAAAGGAGCGGACCATCTCTGAGAACAGCCTGATCATCCTACTGCAGGGCCTCCAGGGCCGGGTAACCACAGTGGACCTGCGGGATGAGAGTGTGGCCCACGGACGCATAGACAATGTCGATGCTTTCATGAACATCCGCCTAGCCGAAGTCACCTACACGGACCGTTGGGGGCATCAGGTCAAGCTGGATGACCTCTTTGTGACAGGCCGCAATGTCCGTTACGTCCACATCCCAGATGATGTGAACATCACCTCCACCATTGAGCAGCAGCTGCAGATTATCCATCGTGTGCGGAACTTTGGTGGCAAGGGCCAAGGCCGGTGGGAATTTCCCTCCAAAAACTCTAAGTGACGCCCTCAGCAAGCCTGGCCCCAACTCAGGTTCCTCTGGAGCCAGCTCTCTGCCCTCACACCCTGTCCGGAACCTGAGAAGAGAGCAGGGCCGGCCCAGAAGCTGGTGTCCAACAGACACCACCTGTCAAAGCTGCCTTTCACAGGGCTCCACCTCCCAGACTCAGTCTGGGACCCAGAATCCTGTCTATCTGTGGCCTTGGGGTAGGTGACAATCCCCCTTTTTGATGATCTGAATCTCTGACTTCTTGATTATGTAATCTGTCAAGTAGTTTTCAGTTCTCTCAGTGAGGATAATTAAAGGTGCTCAGCCTGAGCCACCTCTAAGTGTCTCCATTTCTCTTGCAATTGTGTTCATTTTCTCATAAAACCAAACTTGGATACAAATAGGCCCGTGCCTCAGGCTTTCCCCTCCGTGTGCTGGGCTCCCAGATGGTCCTGTGTAGTAGGGGCAGACTTAAGCTTGGCTGCACATTGGAATCACCTGTCGCACCCTGAGAGGTTCATATTTCATTGGTATGGGGTATGTCTGAGGGCTAGGAGTTTTTTTAATTTCCCAGGTGATTCTAATATGTAGCAAAGCTTGGAAATTATAGGAGAGTACTTCAGTCTGGTCAGGAGGAAAGTGGCTTTCCTGTTCAGAGTCCCTGTTGAAGAGGTTGTCTCTTTTTTTTGTTTTGTTTTTCTTTATTCTTTATAGTAATGTGAATTTTTTTTCTTTTTTTCTTTTTTTGTTTTCCTTTATAGTAGTGTGAAAGAGGCTGTTAGTCTCATTGCTGTTTCCTGAAGCAGACAGGTTGGAGGCTCCTGGGCCCTCCCCTGGGGTGTGGGAGCTCAGCCAATAGCAGGAATTCCATCACTGATCCGAGAGTTACTGAGTTATCAGAGTTAGAACCCAAGTCCTTGTGGCAGCTGCCTTATCATCATTCTAGGCCTGCCACAGGCAAATAACCATCTTAGGGAAAGTGGCTCACTTGAGGTCAGGAGTTCGAGACCAGCCTGGCCAACATGGTGAAACCCCATCTCTACTAAAAATACAAAAAAAATTAGCCAGGCGTCGTGGTACACACCTGTAATCCCAGCTCCTCAGAAAGCTGAGGCGGGAGAATTGCTTGAATTGAACCCAGGTGGTGGAGGTTGCAGTGAGCTGAGATCGTGCCATTGCACTGGAGCCTGGGTGACAGAGGGAGATTGCATCTCCAAAAAAAAAAAAAAGTGACTTTGTCCTGTGGAACCAGAGAGTTTGTGTTCATCAGATATTCACAGCACACCTGCCATGTGCCAAGGCCTTCTGCTAAGCACCTATCATCTTTTTTTTTTTTTTAATAGAGACGAAGTCTCACCGTGTTGCCCAGGCTGGTCTTGAATTCCTGGGCTCAAACCATACTCCCATCTCAGCCTTCATGAGTGCTAGGATTACAGGCATGAGCCACCATGTCTGGCCAAGCACACACTATCAAGTGAGATTTGAATCTTTTTGTACAGGAGCTTACACCATAGTGGGGTAGGTGGTCAAAGAAAGATGAGGCTGGGCACACTGGCCCACACCTGTAATCCCAGCATTTGGGGAGGCTGAGGCTGACAGATCACTTGAGGCCACGAGTTTGAGACCAGAATAGCCAACATGGTGAAACCCTGTCTCTACTAAAAATAGAAAAATTAGCTGGGTGTGGTGGTGTGTGCCTGCAATCCTAGATACCTGGGAGGTGGAGGCATGAGAATTGCTTCAACCCAGGAGACAGAGGTTGCAGTGAGCCGAGAGCACGCCATGGCACTCCAGCCTCGGCAACAGAGCGAGACTCTGTCTCAAAAAAAAAAAAAAAAAAAACAGGCCAGGCATGGTGGCTCATACCTGTAATCCCAGCACTTTGGGAGGCTGAGGCAGGTGGATCATGAGGTAAAGAGTTTGAGACCACCCTGGCCAACATGGTGAAACCCCGTCTCTACCAAAAATAAAAAAATTAGTTGGGCATGGTGGCACATGCCTGTAGTTCCCAGCTACTCGGGAGGCTGAGGCAGAGAAGCGCTTCAACCGGGTAGGTAGAGATTGCAGGAAGCCAAGATCGTGCCACTGCACTCCAGCCTGGTGACAGAGTGAGACTCCATCTCAAAAAAAAAAAAAAAAAAAACAGATTAAATCCAGGTTGAGAACTGCTGTAGCAGAGTTTTGCATAAAGGAGGGCCCCTGACTTTGTGATGCTCTCATTTCTTGAGGGAGATTTGAGAGGAATGTTCATTTGGACATTAGCGGCCTAAGGACACGGCATTCACATTCTAGTTCAGTCTTTGTCAGTACTGTCTGCAGACCACCTCCTCAGGACCAGGTGGCATGTGTGTAGGAAATGCACTTTCCTGGCTCCTCCTTACCCAGACTAGGACCCAGGAATTTCATTCACATTCACCATCCATCATGATTCTTTTGCATACTATATTTATTTTATTGCCTACAGGTCTAGAAACCCTTAACTCTGCCCTTTGCCTTCAGGGAGAACAGACGGTCCTAGCAGGGAGAATTTCTGAGTTTCCTGGCCCCTCTGACAACTGGAGTTAAGAAGACTGACTGATCCTCGGTAGCATAGTGAAGAAAGAGGACTGACTGATACCACAACGTGACTACTGGAAAGAGAAACAGAAGGCAGGCACGGAGGGAAGCCTTCACTGTGGAAACGTCACCATACCCTCGCAAGTGGGGAGACAGACGAGGAACTGGTAGAGTCCCCACAGCAGCTTCCCTTGCAGACCTCTCCCACATGTGTGCCATGTGTGAGAAACTGAAGAGGGCTTAGCTGGGGATTCGGCTTAGGGATGCAGGCAAGGTCTAGCTCCCAGGCTGTGAGGCACACCAGGGGCTTCTCTGTCCTCAGCAGAGCAGCAGGGGAAGCAGGAAGGCTAGTGTGAGCTGCTGAGAAGAGAGGCTCTGGACATGTTCCTTAAGTGTCGTGTGCCAGACCCCCATGGCCGTCTGTCATTCCCAGGCAAGGTCTTGGGAATACAGATGAGAATGGAGGGAAGCAGGCCTTGCAGAGACACATTTTTGCCAATCCCCTGGGTTAGAGCACAGCTGAGTCTTCAAACCCCAAGGATGGGTCTTTGGTAATCTGGTCTCGGCTTGCTGGAAAAGGCTGTCGGGGGCCCAGGAAGGAGTTGAGGAGCCCAGTGCCCACCAGCCTGTGGGAAGCCAGGAACTCCCCACTGCCACTGGTCGGCCATTCCACAGGTCATTCTCGAGCACCAGCTGTGTACCAGGCACAGTGGTAGCAACTGGGGAACGTCAAGAGGAACAAGGGTCTTGCTCAGGAAGTGAACATTCTGATGAAGGAAACAGATACACTAAAAAGTAAAAATATTTACAGAGACCCTGACAGAAATAAACAGAACCCTTTGAGAGACAATTAACAGGTAGTTTTATTTTGAAAAATGTAGTCCGAGGAAGTGAAATTTTTGTTTTGTTTTTTTGTTCAGTCTTAAGGTTATACCTGAAGGAAGTGAATTTTTTTTTTTTTTTAAGACATAGGGTCTTGCTCTGTCGCTCAGGCTAGAGAGCAGTGGTGCGATCATAGCTCACTGTAGCTTTGAACTCCCGGGCTCAAGCCTCAGCCTCCCAAGTAGCTGGAACTATAAGGTGCATGCCACTGCACTGTCTGAATTTCATAACTCTTTTTTCTTGTCTTTTTTTTTTTCTTTTTTTTTTTTGAGATGGAGTGGCCTGGATCTCAGTTTACTGCAACCTCCACCTCCCGGGTTCAAGTGATTCTCCTGCCTCAGCCTCCCGAGTAGCTGGGACTATAGGTGTGTGCCACCACGCCCAGCTAATTTTTTGTATTTTTAGTAAAGATGGGGTTTCACTGTGTTAGCCAGGATGGTCTCAATCCCCTGACCTCGTGATCCACCTGCCTCGGCCTCCTAAAGTGCTAGGATTACTGGCGTGCACTACCACGCCTGCCAAGTTTTTTTTTTTTAAGAGACAGGGTATCGCTATGTTGTCCAGGCTGGTCTCAAACTTCTGTCCTCAAGCAATTCTCCTGCCTTGCTTGGCCCCAGTCACTGGGATTCAGGGCTTGAGCCACCCCACCGAGCAGGGAAGTAGTAAAACTCAGACGGAGCCTGTCATTTAAAGAGCCAGGACAAGGCAGAGGAAACTGCCCGTGCAAAGGTCCTGGGATGGGAAAGCTTGGGGTTTTGCGACAATAATAGTGACACTGTGGCTACTGGGGGAGAGAGAGGCAAATGAGGGTGGAGAAATGGGAGGGGGTGGGACACATACATAAGGCCTGTGGGCAGAGTATAGCTGGTTCCAGTTTCTGGTGTGTAGGAAACAGAACTTGAATTTTCTTGAACTCACTTGAATTCCTGTATTTTGCCCCACTTAACCAGAGTGGCAGAAACTTAATTACAGCCAATTCACAGTTCCCCCATTTTCCTTGGCATTATGTTGGAATTCTAGGGCTCTTCCCTTCATGGTGCTAAAGCATGGGAAGGATAGTCTGGGTGGTCATCCAGTCACACTAGCGTCCACTGAGCTGTTCTCATTTGGTTGTGACCTTTTGTCATCAGCCCGTGAAGGTTGCTGCTGAGTTGCTTCCCATCCCCCCACCAAAAGACTCCTCCAAGTACAACGCATACCCCGTTTTGTTTTGCCTTTCTGCTTTTCCCAGGCCATGTTAGGTCTAGGAAATTCTTTTTTTTGCAGGGGGAGGACAGAGTCTTGCTCTCTCCCCCAGGCTAGAGTGCAGTGGCACGATCTCGGCTCACTGCAACCACCGCCTCCCCGGTGCAAGCGATTCTCCTGCCTCAGTCTCCTGAGTAGCTGGGATTACAGGTGCCTGCCACCATGCCTGGCTAATTTTTGTATTTTTAGTAGAGATAGTGTTTCACCATTTTGGCCAGGCTGGTCTCGAACTCCTGACCTTGTGATCCACCCGCCTCAGCCTCCCAAAGTGCTGGGATTACAGCTGTGAGCCACGTGCCCGGCCTGGAAATTCTTGAGTCTTAGGTGAGTTACGCCCTGTTTGTCCATCCAAAATGCAGCACACAGCCATTTCTCCAGATGGTTTTGTTACCTCCCTGGTGCCCCACCCAGGGAAAAGAACACAGCTCTTCTCTGCTTCAGTTCCGTGGACCCAGATGATAACCCCAGTTACAAGACTGAGGAGAAGCCTCTCTCTTCTCAGGGATGCCCCCTCCTCACTCTCAGTCTCCCAGATCCCCCTGTTTTACAGTTTCTAAATTTGTACCTGCACAGAAATTCTGTCCATTCCTCCCTGAAAGCTAAGCTTTTGGAATTCAGGAGCTAAAAATGAACTCTGCATTCTGTTGTATCATTTGTTTCCTGAAGTAATGAATAAAAAATAACCTGAATACAGAATAACCTATCTGTGTAAGAGAAGGACGGGAGGACACCAAGGAAAAGATAAAAAACAATGCAAAGTGTTACTGCCACACGGGATTCTGGATAGTGTGGAGGCAGAGGGAAAAAGACTAAAAAACTTTAAAGGTGGGAAGGTTGGGAACTGCTGCTACTGATCCAGTCCAACTCCATCATTTTACAGCTGAAGAAACTGAGGCCCAGAGAGGGAAAGGGGCTCTCTCCAGGTCCCATGGCTAAGTTAGAGGCAAAGTGCCAAGATGGGTACCATAGCTGGGCACGGTGGCTTACGCCTGTAATCCCAGCACTTTGGGAGGCCGAGGCAGGCAGATCACCTGATCTCAAGAGTTTAAGACCAGCCCTGGTAACATAGTGAGACCCTGTCTCCATAAAAAATTTTTTAGCCGGGCGCGGTGGCTCAAGCCTGTAATCCCAGCACTTTGGGAGGCCGAGGCGGGTGGATCACGAGGTCAAGAGATCGAGACCATCCTGGTCAACATGGTGAAACCTCGTCTCATCTAAAAATACAAAACATTAGCTGGGCATGGTGGCATGTGCCTGTAATCCCAGCTACTCAGGAGGCTGAGGCAGGAGAATTACCTGAACCCAGGAGGCGGAGGTTGCGGTGAGCCGAGATCGTGCCATTGCACTCCAGCCTGGGTAACAAGAGCGAAACTCCGTCTAAAAAAAAAAAAAAAAATTTTTTTAGCTGGGTGTGATGGCTCATGCCTGTAATCCCAGCACTTTGGGAGGCCAAGGCAGGTGGATCACTTGAGTTCAGGAGTTCAAGACCAGCCTGACCAACATGGTGAAACCCCATCTCTACTAAAAATATAAAAATTAGCTGGGCATGGTGGTGCATGCCTGTAATCCCAACCACTAGGGAGGCTGAGACAGGAGAATCACTTGAACCCAGGAGGCAGAGGTTGCAGTGAGCCGAGATCATGCCATTGCACTCCAGACTGGGCAACAGAGCGAGACTCTGTCTCTTTTTTTTTTTTAAAGATGGGGTTTCACCATGATGGTCAGGCTGGTCTTGAACTCCTGACCTCTGGTGATCCACCCACCTGGGCCTCCCAAAGTGCTAGGATGACAGGCGTGAGCCACCGCGCCTGGCCTGAGACTCTGTCTCAAAAAAAATTTTTTTTTTTTAAATTAGCAGGACGTGGTTGCACATGCCTGTAGTCCCAGTTACTCAGGAGGCTGAGGTGGGAAGATCTCTTGAGCCTGGAAGTTTGAGGGTGCAATGAGCTGTGATTGTGCCACTGCACTCCAGCCTAGGCAACAGAGCAAGACCCTGTCTCTAAAATAAAATAAAATAAATAAAAAATAGCTACTGTTGGTGGAATCTTACTGCTTGCCTGTGCTGGGTGCTCTGATGCTCCACAACGGCAGAGCTGTTGTCTGGTTATCACCAAATCTCCAGCATCTAGCTCAGTGCTTTGCACATAGTGGGCACTCCATCAATCTTCTGGAATGAAAGTAATCTTTTTTTTTTTTTTTTTTTTTGAGATGTGGTTTCACTCTTGTAACCCAGGGGGGTGCAATGGCAAGATCTTGGCTCACTGCAACTTCTGCCTCCCAGGTTCAGATGATTCTCCTGCCTCAGCCTCCTGAGTAGCTGGGATTACAGGCACCCGCCACCTCTCCTGGCTAATTTTTGTATTTTTAGAGATGAGGTTTCGCCATGTTAGCCAGGCTGGTTTCGAACTTTTGACCTCAGATGATCCGCCTGCCTTGGCCTCCCAAAATGCTGGAATTACAGGTGTGAGCCACTGTGCCCGGCCTGAAAGTAATTTGTTTTTTTTTGAGATGGAGTCTGACTCTGTCACCCAGGCTGGAGTGCAGTGGCACAATCTTGGCTCACTGCAATCTCCACCTCCCAAGTTTAAGCAATTCTCCCGCCTCAGCCTCCTGAGTAGCTGGGATTACAGGCACATGCCACCATCCCTGGCTAATTTTTGTATTTTTAGTAGAGAGGGAATTTCACCATGTTGGTCAGGCTGGTCTCAAACTCCTGACCTCGTGATCCTCCCGCCTTGGGTTACAGGCATGAGCCACCACACCCGGCCAGGAATTTTATTTCATCATTATAACAACCCATATATTAATAGCACCATTTTACAGATGAGCAAACAGGCTCAATGCAGTTACGTAGCCTGCCAAGGTGAACAACAGAACGGGGATTTGAACTCCGGTCTGTGTGACTCCAACTCCATGATGTTAACTACTGTGCTATTCTGTTTCCCAGCTCTCTTGGCGTCATACTGATCATAGAGTATGATAAGAGGTGCCTTTGTTCACCACAGTGGTGGTATCTAGCCACAGAGTGTAGGTCTGACATTCAAAATTTGCCACACTTAGACCTTGTGGTTCAGTGACAAAGAAAAGCCAGAGCCAAGCAGTAAGTGGGACTGGGGTTCAGAAGCCTGAGGAAGCCCCTGGGGGTTGAAGGTCTCCTTCCCTCCTGTGATAGGCAGATCTGCCTATACCTCATCAAGCAACTGTCTCATGCCGTTGTGACAGGCGTCACTTTGTTATGGCAGCACTGTCTGCCAGTAAGCCCAGAGTTGGAGAACCAGCAAGAGTATGTCAGCGTGAGTGTGCATGTGTGTGTGACCCCACGGTCTCATGCTGGTGTCCTGAAGACAGTTTCTCATTTCCTCTGGCTGGCACCTTTGGTTTCTATTCATGACTTCTTCTCCTCCCCACTTTCCGTTCCTCCTCCTCTCCTTTGTTAAAATCCTATATTTTCAATCAGCTGAGAGTCTCCTGGGGGTGGGGATGGTGGTGTCAGCGCAGAGTGATTCATCTAGCTGATAATTAGAGCTCTGGAAAACCCAAAACTCATTTTGTCAGAGTCAAGGCTTCCGGAATCCCTAGGCTTTTCGTTTTGTCAGAGAGAGGAGCTTGGTGGGCTGGGGCTGTCTTTATGCCTGTCTTTCGGTCACCCACCTTCAAATGAGATGAGTGTGGGCACTGGATGGGTCTTGCAAGAAGCGGTTTCCATAACTCCGAGTCCTCACAGCGATCCCCCAAGCGTTAGCCCTATTTGGAGAGAAGGGGAAGATCAGGCCACTTGCACATCGTCACCCAGCTTGGAAAGTGATGCAGCAGGGTTTCAAAGCCAAGCTTTTTGGAATCCACCAGACTTGATTCGAATCCTAGCCCTGCAATTATTAGCTGTGTGTGTTTGGGCACAATAATTTCCTTCTCTGAGCGCAAGCTTCCTCGGCTGTAAACAGCTGCCTACGTAATGCTAATATCTCTCAAGTGCTTAATGCAGTGTGTGGCACAACGGAGGGAGTTGTCCTGATTACTATTGTTATTCAGCCCCATCAGCAGCTCAGTGGGCATCAGGCATTCAGAGACAAAGGACACAGGTAGAGGCGGCCAGACTTCACTCCACTCTCGTGTCCTGGCACTGCCTATGTGGAAATGACAAATGCACATACACACAAGTGTCTGGTCACACACCCTAGGAAAAACCAGCAGTGCACACAGGCCCACGTTTGCCCACACACGGATATAGAGTGACCCAGGGGACAGCTGGAAAGACAGCCAAGAGTTAGACATCATAAGCGGCGAACACCCCGACTCACACCTCTGAGACAAGGGAGTGGCTATGGCCGCTGGTGCTGCTGCCACTGAGCCCTTCTAGCTGCTTCTGCATGCCAAGGGAGGGAAGCCAGGCTCTTAGAGGGCCCCAGTGAGTCACTTGCCTGATGCAATCCCTTTAAAGGGCTCATCTGGTGGTGCAAGAAGCTGATTCATGGAGGGCGTGGTTGCTGGAGGAGAAAGGGACCGAAACTGCAGCGGGAGGAACTGAGGTTAGATAGATGTAGTCGCTAATAGGAACTCTTCACTATAAACCTCCCTGGTCAAGGCTTCAGGGATCTCCAGGTTGAAGCTGGCCATCCTCGGGGTTTCTACAAAGGCGAGAGACCTAGAGGGAAATGAATTATGAGCGCTGCGACAGGAATTTCTGTCTTTTATTGAGCCTAACTGCAGCGCTTTCCTCACAGAGTTCCAGAAACCGGGAAATGGGGATCAAGGAAGAGTCCCTTTTCTGATAAATACACTACAATTGGCCAATCTTCCAACCGCTGGGGACTTCAACCTGGGCAGGGCGAGTGCAGGGCCCGCGAGGTTCTGTGGAGTCGGCGGGGCGGTGCCTCAGTCACAGCCTCGCCGCAGACACAGATCAGCGGTAAGTACCGCCCCATTAGAGCCTCGGCCTCCAATCGTGTAACAGGTTTCGCCCAGACCCCTCCCTTAACCAATCCTCAATCGGAGTCTGGTCTCTTGCCCGAAGTCTTCCGCCCATCGTCAAGATGGCGCCCAATCCGAAAGCCGCGGGGCCGGAGGCGCAAGCGAGGGGCGGGGCCCGGGGGGGCGGGGCCGAGGCTAAGGCCGGGGAGGAGGGGGCGGTGCGTCACTTCCGTTGTCAGGTGGCGGCGCCGCAGCCATGGAGGGAGGCGGCGGCGGCGGCGGCGGCGGCTCGGGTGGCTGCGCTGGGAGGCGGCGTTGAACGGCTCGCACGCCCCCCAGCCCGGCCCCGGCCCCCCTGGACGGAGAGCCGAGCAGCCCCGGCTCCAGGCTACGGACTATGGGCGAACAGCTCTGACCACCCGGCGAAGGTGAGGGCGGGGGTCCCGGAGCGGGGAGCCCGGCGGGGGTTGCGGGTAGGCGGGGCGGGCCTCGGCGGCAGCGGAGGTAGAATCAGAGTGACAGCCCGAAGCCATCTGGGTGCAGCAGAAATGGCCCCGCTGAATTCCGCCCCCTCCGCTGGGGGTCTGCCCTTCCTCGGCGGCAGGGGCGAGAGCTGCCTCGCGCCGGGTACCGGGAGGCCGCGGGAGCTTCAGTCCCCGCCGCAGCTCTGGGAAGTGGGCACTGCCAGCCTTGCCCAGAGTCACCCAGCCAGTCAGTGAAGCAACCGGCGTGTGAACCCAGCCAGATTTTTCCAAAAAGACGCCCCCTGCCTCTCCGTGTTTCCCTCTTAATCCCGAAAGTGACTTGAGAGTTAGAACGAGTCCCCAGGGAGGGCCAGCCAGGGTTTCCTCCAAGAGCCCTCACTCTTTGGCACAGGCGCTACCGCTGCTGGGGAATTTTCATCTCCCGGGCGGCGTTCAGGTACGAGTCACAGCTAGCTGCTTGCCAAGGCCACGTTTGGCTGGCCTTTTCCAAGGAGAGCTTGCTGTGGTCAGTGTTTCACCTGCCGAGCCGGTCAGGCCCGCCCATTCCCACGCCACTCGGCCCCGCCTTCCAGCCAGTAGGTAGGGACATTCGGATTCCCGTTGCCGAGTTTACTGCCCACCCCAATCCCCAGATTTGATGCCCTTTTGTTAGCGGAAGGAAGAGATGACAGCCGCCCTCTGTGTGGCAGGATAGACTTCGCTCTGTTTTAAGTCACTGGAGGAAACCGATTGGCTTTGCTTTGGTTTTGAGAACCAGTGGGGAAGAAGGTAAGACTTACTGGGCTGGGCCGCCTTTCCCTCTTTAACTGAGTAGTTTTGCATGAGATAAGGAAGAGCAGAATATGTCATTGTAAGGCTAAAAGAATCTTGTTTGTAAACAGTGCCTTAGTGCTTTAGTGCTTCCTAATAGGCCCTGCTGTGCAAGTTGTTGGTTGGGTTAATCTAGACAGTACTCATTTATTCATTCATTCCTCACGTGACCACAAGAGTCCTTCCCTGGAGGCAAGTGCTAGACATTATAGTAGTTAAGACTAGGCTTTGGAGCCAGATTTCTTGAGTTCAAATTCTGGCTCAGCAACTTTCCAGCTGTGTGTCCCCGGGCACATTGCTTAGTCTCCCTGTGCCTCAGTGTCTTCATCTATAAAACAGAGGTGATAACAGAGAGAGATATTATGAAGAGTAAAAAGTTAACATGTAAAACATAGAACTGTGTATGTCATGTAATAAGAATTCAGTAAATGTTACCTGTTTTTATTTCAAGGAGCACACAGTCTAGTTAAGGGATGCTGACCTATAAACAAATAGTTGAAATGTAGTTTAAAGAAGCTGGTGGCGCCGTGCGCGGTGGCTCAAGCCTGTAATCCCAGCACTTTGGGAGGCCGAGGCGGGTGGATCACGAGGTCAAGAGATCGAGACCATCCTGGTCAACATGGTGAAACCCTGTCTCTACTAAAAATACAAAACATTAGCTGGGCATGGTGGTGCGTGCCTGTAATCCCAGCTACTCAGGATGCTGAGGCAGGAGAATTGCCTGAACCCTGGAGGCGGAGGTTTCCGTGAGCCGAGATTGCGCCATTCCATCCCACTTTTTGAAAAACAAGAAACTCCCTCTAAAAAAAAAAAAAAAAAAAAAAAAGAAGAAGCTGGTGGCTCATGCCTGTAATCCTAGCACTTTAGGAGGCTGAGGCAGGTGGATTACCTGAGGTCAGAAGTTCAAGACCAGCCTGTCAACATGGTGAAACCTTGTCTCTACTAAAAATACAAAAAAATTATCTGGGCATTAGTGGTGTTGCATGCCTGTAATCCCAGCTACTTGGGAAGCTGAGGGAGGAGAATCGCTTGAACCTGGGAGGCGGAGGTTGCTGTGAGCCGAGATTGCGCCATTGCACTCTAACCTGGGCAGCAAGAGAGAAACTCTGTCTCAAAAAAAAGAAGCTAATAGCAGCAGCAACAGAGTAGTATGGTGGGAGCCCAGTGGAGAAAGCTACGAGCTTGGCCTTGGGGGCAGGATGAGGATGGGAGTGTGTCCTGGGAAGGCTTGACAGAGGTGATGCTGGAGCTGAGTCTAAAAGGAGAGGAGGGGGAGGCTCAGCCAGGTGAGAATGAATACTTAGCGAGAGAGACAAAGAAACTCAGAGTTTGTTCCAGAAACCTCAGATTGTTCAATCTAATGGTATGGAAGTTGACACGATGCAAATGAAGCAGTATAGGTTGATGAAAGAATGCCATATTAACAATTTGAGATATCATGCCCAGGGCAGTCGGGAGCAAGTGAAAAGGTTTGAAGCAGGGGAATGACACGATTGGATACATATTTTAGAAAGATTTCACGGAGTCCCAGTGAAGGAGGGAAGGAGGAGGACAGGAGAGACTGAAGGGCTGGAGACCTCTTCAGAGATGAGCCTAGGCTGCTGAGAGAGGAGAGTTGGTGCTGGGGTGATGGATCTTTGCTGAGGAAGCACTGTGTGCAACCAGTGCCAGATGGCAAGCTCCCTGCGTTGGCCTGGGCTTCTCTGCCTGGCGCAGAAGTGCCTGGCACATGTGCCCCTCTCTTCCTCGGATTGCAGGTTGCTTGAGCAGCTGGGGAGATAAGACTACTCTCTCAGAAGGCCAGTTGTAAAGGGTACTGTGTTTGCTAGCTTGGGCCTTTAATTTGACCTTTGGGGAAGACAGTAGATCGTAGTGGTTAAGAGCTTATTTGGGCTGCGTGTGGTGGCTCACGCCTGTAATCCCAACACTTTGGGAGGCAAAGGCAGGTGGATCACCTGAGGTCAGGATTTTGAGACCAGCCTGGTCAACATGATGAAACCCCGTCTCTACTAAAAATACAAAAAATTAGCTGGGTGTGGGGGGGGCACCTGTAACCCCAGCTACTCGGAAGGCTGAAGCAGGAGAATCGCTTGAACACAGGAGGTGGAGGTTGCAGTGAGCTGAGATTGATTGCGCCATTGCACTCCAGCTAGGGCACCAAGAGTAAAACTCCATCTCAGAAATAAAAAAGAGAGAGAGCTTTTTTGGCTCTGCTATCAGAGTGATCTGTGTTCTATGCCTGTCCCTGCTAGTCACTAGGAGTTACTTATTCTCTCCATCCCAACTTTTTATCTGTAAAATGGGGACAATAAGTGTACCTCCCTCATAGGGCAGTTGTGAGGATTAAGTAAGATGTTACAGGATGAGTACTTAGCAGACACTGAGTAGTGAATGCCTAGTAAATGTTAGCTCTTATTACAGGCTGCAGGAAAGAACTTTCAGGAATTAGCTACAGCAATTCATGGCAACTAGAACTATGTCCCATTGAACTGTCAGAAGTGTCCTGAGGGATTGCAAGATCACAGAATTTTATTATATTCTTTCGGAAAAGAAAACCTGTGGGGAGTTCACCCAGTCTGTATGGGAGCCATGCAGCTCCCATAGATGATTCAGCTTGGCTCTTTAAAAGAACCATTTTTAAAAATAGAAGTAGGACTGCTGAGAAAAAATAGTACTTTAAAGTATACATGGGTTGGCCAGGCGCAGCGACTCACGCCTGTAATCCCCGCACTTTGGGAGGCTGAGATGGGCAGATCGCTTGAGCCTAGGAGTTCAAGACCAGCCTGGGCAACATGGTGAAACCTGTCTCTACAAGAAAATACAAAAATTAGCTGGACGTGGTCATACACACCTGTAGTCCCAGCCACTAGGGAGGCTGAGGTAGAAGGATCGCTTGAGCCCAGGGGATTGAGCCTACAGTGAGCCAAGATTGTACCACTTCATTCCAGTTTGGGTGACACAGTGAGACCCTATCTCAAAAAAAAAAAAAAAAAAAAAAAAAGTATCCGTGGGAAAAAATGTATTGTAGGGTTTCTTCTCTGTGTGTCCCTGAATAAGCAGCTCAAGAGGCATCACACACACTGATGAGTGTGGAAGCTCAAAATACAGATCCCTGATCCACGTTCCTGAGCTCCCATGTGTGGCTGGGGCTGTGCTGAGTCCTGGGGACAGGAGGAGGTTGGAGAGGCAGGCCCTACCGTGGAGGAGGTTCTGGTCTAGCAGAACAGGGCCAGGCTCCTAACCAATTAATGTGTACACAGTTTGGCAAGTCTCTCACAGAAGTCTGCAGCATGTGGGGGAACCCAGTGGAAGAAGTGATTCACCTCTAGGATGAGGAGGAGACTGGGAAGAACTTCAGAGAGCCCTTAGAACTTGAACTGGGACTGGACATGGCAGCTCACACCTGTAATCCCAACACTTTGGGAGGTTGAGGCAGGAGGATCACTTGAGCCTAGGAGTTGAAGACCAGCCTGACCAACATAGTGGGACCCCATCTCTACAAAAAGAAAAAATTAGTTAAGCATGGTGGCATGCACCTGTAGTTCCAGCTATGTGAAAGGCAGAAGTGGGAGGATCACTTGAGCCTAGGAGCTCCAGACTCCCAGTTAGCTGTGATCACAACACTGCACACCAGCCTGGGCAACGGAGTGAGACCCTGTCTCAAAAAAAGAACTTAAATTGGATCTTGAAGAATGAATAGCTTTCTGAGGGTCCATTAAGCCCTCCAGGCAGGGGGAGCAGCATGGCACAAGCATGGATATGTGGTAATTCATGTGGTACTTTAGGAACAGGAGTTCTAGCCCAGGGTGTGAAGGGACCGACTACAGGATGCGCCTGAGATGCACCTAAGATGCTTGAATTTTGTATTCTGTTGGTGATGGATGCCTTGCATTAAGTGGAGGAAACATCCCATTAGACCTGCATCTGTTTTGGAGGATGGACTGAGTTGGGGAGAGGTTGGAGTCCCCATAGGAGGCTGTTGCAGTAATCCCAGCAAGTAATCCCACCTCAGGTATCATCTGCAGGATAAATTCTAGAAGCGAGTTGCTGCCTCAAAGACTGTCCTTTTATTATTATTACTTATAAAGAATTTCTAGGCCTCCTTTTAATAAACTGGAGCAGCCTTATTTTCCCCCCCAGCAAGTGAATCTGTTCTTTTGGGTTGAGGTCCTACTTCCTGAGGGGAGCACTGGTGTTCCCTCTCCCTGAAGAGACTACAGCCCAGTGGAGTTCATTCTCTCCTGGCCATGACAGTCTGTCTGGGTGTGAGTTCAGCTTCCCCAGAACTTAGCAGTCTACAGGCCTCATGGTTTCAAAGAGGGGCTTGGATCAGGGCAGAGGCAATGGGGTTTAGCAAAAAAGCAGAGATGAGCTGTTTGAGGGAAATCAGCTGGACTCTGGGAGTGTTTGCAAGTGATGGCAGAGGGAGGAGGAATGGTGACAGGTAACCTTGAGGTCCTTGGTTTGGGTGACAGAGTGAATGATAGTGCAGAGATAGGAATGGCTCAAGGAGAAGATAATGGCCAGTGAAATCTGCCAGCTCTGTTCAGTAAACCCAGGGCACACCCTCTTGAGAGAGGATCAGTTGGAAAGTCTTGTAGAACACTATCTGGCCTTCGGCCAGGCTTCCTTTGCCTTCACCTGAGTCAGCACCTGGGAGAAGGGCAGGTTTCTTTCCTTCACCTTTTCTCTGCCCAGATTTCACCAGGGAGGTGAACTTCTTCACGTTTTACCATCTACAAAACTTTAAATCTTCAGCCTTAAGGGCCTAAGAGCAACCCTTCCCTCTGGCAATATTCAGCCCAGTTCAGCACACTACAGCCCACTGATGGGGTTCTGAACAGCAGAGACCCTCAGGAGAGAGGCAGCTTTCTCAGTGCCTCCTGGAGATCTATCTTATGTAGGGCAAGGCCTGAAGATTGGATTTGCTGCCTGATGCTGGCTTAGCAGATTCAGCCCCTCTTCTCAGAAAGGACTGTTATCTTTCAGAGGCCACCCAAGACTTGCTCAGAACCTTCAGGGAAGGGAGAGAAAGCTGCCCGGTGCCCTTGGCCCTTGAGTTCTAAGGGAGCCAGGAGCTGTCCCTCAACTGGATTGGACTACAGCGAGGGGTGTGCTGGTGGGTGGGCCTTCAAACAGGCCCTTTGGAATTCGGGAGATTTTTTTTACGTAATTTGTCCTTGGGTTTGTGGTGTAAAGAAAGTAAGCGAGAAAGTGGTCTGAAATAAGAGCATTTCTTCTCCTCCACCTGCTCAGGTGAGACTCTGGCCTCGAAGGTACCCCAGGACCCTCAGCAGCCCCTGCATGTTCTCCCAGGCTCTGTAATCAAGACCCAAGAGGGGAAAAGGATAGAATTGCTTGCTGTGATTTACTTACTATCTTAGAGATAGTTCTGCTGTGGCACATGCAGGTCTGGGTCATTCGTGGCTACATTGTGTCCCACTGTGAGTGTAATTTATTCAGCAAGCTCTCCGCTAACAAATACTTGGATTATTTTCTGTATTCTCTCTAAACACTTCTACTGAAGTAACTGTCTTCATACTTAAGATTTTGCCCACCTCAGGTATCATCTGCAGGATAAATTTCTAGAAGTGAGTAGCTGCCCCAAGGACTATCCTTTATTATTATTATTTATAAAGAATTTCTAGGCCTCCTTTTAATAAACTGGAGCAGCCTTATTTTTTCCCCCAGCAAGTGAATCTGTTCTTTTGGGTTGAGGTCCTGCTTCCTGAGGGGAGCACTGGTGTTCCTTCTCTCTGAAGAGACTACAGCCCAGTGGTGTTCATTCTCTCCTGGCCATGACAGTCTGTCTTGGGTGTGAGTTCAGCTTCCCCAGAACTTAGCAGTCTACAGGCCTCATGGTTTCAAAGAAACTCTAGTTGTTGGAAAGCACCAGAAGTAGAAAAACTGAGAAGGGGTCTTGGCATGCAGAATAAAGCCGTCCACTCTAAATATGTTTACACACTGCCTTGTGTAAAAAAGAGATAGAGGATCTTCAGCCTTTAGGAAGCCTGGACCCAAGGGTCCAGAAGGAAGAGAGAGTAGACTGGTCATTGCTGTAGGAATTGACAAGTGCAGGACTGATGTGATTTCATTGATCTCTGGGGCAGAGCTGATGTGAAGTGTGTTGAGGGGACAGCAGTGCTTCTAGGGAGAGACTCGGTTCAGCACCTTGGGGACCTTGGGCCTGGTGTAGCCCAGCATTCCATGGGGCTTTTGGAATCCTGTTGCCGGCCTCTGCCAACTCTGGGGAGCAAGAGTCCTGCTACTGTCTGCAATAAGTATGGCGCTCCCAGCATTACCAAGTTAGGGGTAGGTTTCATACTGTGTGTTCTTTTCTGATTCTTGGGGTGGTCTATTCTGGAGAAACAGGAAGGAAACCAGCAAAAAACAGAGCCCTACCACCTCCCAGGTCCTTTGCTAAGTACTTTATAATACATTATTGAATCTAAGGAAGTAGGGGTTGTCCCTATTTTATAGAGAACACCCAGGCTCAGAGGGGATAAATAGCCTGTCCACGATTATACAGCCAGTAACAGCAGAGCTGGGATTTCCAACCCACATTTGTGTGACTCTAGAGCCCATGTCCCCTTCCTCCATCCTGGCCAGGCTCTGGCCCCAGGGAGCCCAGCCCACATAGAATCCTGGACTCATAGAGCCAGCCCTAAAGCTGAACCAGTCCCTTTTTTTTGCCCGAAGAATGGAAACTGCCACTGCCTTGAGACAAGTCCCTCCCCCACCTGCCCTGTGAGTAGCAGTTAAGGAGACCTGCAGCCATGTCACCCAGCAGTTCAGGGCCTAGGCTCAGATCAGATGTGGCTTCAGAACCTGCAGTGAGTGACCTTGAACAAGCCACTTCCTGTCTCCAACCTCAGTTTCCTCCTCTGTAAAATGGGCATAACAATTCTAGTGCTTAGGTAGTCATGAGGATTAGACACAAGGCTTTATTATCTGTGGCACGTTCAGCCTAGTGTGTAGCAGGCAGGCAGGACCCACGGGCCAGCTCCAGCGAGGCCCAGGTGAGCTCTTGCCAGTAAGTCTGTGAGTGTCCCAAAAGAGGCATCCTGAGCCAGCTTTCAGCCCTTGTGGGTGCCAGGGGGCAAGCAGGAAGTTCCTTGTAGGCACGCTTGCAGGCTCTCGGAGAGCTGCAGGGTTTGGCTTTGTCTTTCCGTCTCTCACTCTCTTGCTGCGCCATTGCACTCTGGCACGCAGGGCACTTAGGCTTACACCTGTTCCCAGACCATACTGTCTCAAGTCTGCCTTCTCTGAGGCCCAGCCTCCCCCGATTCCACTACTACTCTTAATAATTCTAATGGGTTCAGAAAATCTTTAGATTTTAAAAAGTTACTGTAGTAATTTATGGTAAATAGTCAAAACAACATGGAAGAATATAAAATAAAGCCCTCCCTCCCCTCCTTGAGTCCTTAGTTCTATTGACTTGAGGTGTCCACTTAAGTTTCTTTTTCTTTTTTATTCTTTTTTTTTTTTTTTTTGAGATGGAGTTTTGCTCTTTTTGCCGGGGTGGAGTGCAATGGCCTGATCTCGGCCCACTGCAACCTCCACCTCCCAGGTTCAGGTGGTTCTTCTGCCCCAGCCTGCAGAGTAGGTGGGATAACAGGTGGCCACCACCACACCCAGCTAATTTTTGTACTTTTAGTAGAAACAGGTTTCACCATGTTGGCCAGGCTGGTCTTAAACTTCCGACCTCAGATGATCTGCCTGCCTTGGCCTCCCAAAGTGCTGGAATTACAGGCGTGAGCCACTGCACCCAGCCAGAAAACATAACATTTCTAAGTTAAGCGTCTAGTGCCTCCTACATGCTGGGTCCTGGCAATCCTGAGGGGAACCCTTTTTGAGGGTAGTGCTGTCCCTGTCCTCTGGATGAGAAGACTGCAGAGCAAAGAAGCACATGTCCAGGTCACACAGTGGTCAGCATGGTGTCTTTTAGACTCACCAGTTGTTCCGCAGTATCTTGCTGCTTTCCCCTTGCCTGATTTGGTCTATCGTGGGTGGCAAGAACTTGAAGTCTGCATGGGACCCCATGGCAGGCCTTATTACTGGGCTGAGTCACTGCACAAAGCTGTAACCGATGGTTGGAGCTGAGGGGCCTCTTAGTCATGTGCCCATGCCAGGATCTCCCTTGTTGCAATCTCCTCTTCTAGTCCCAGTGAGCCAGAGCAGGCCAGTATGACAGGGAAGACCTGTCAGTGACTCACTCTGCCGTCACTGTGCATGGCAGAAGGCACCCTACAGAGCCAAGGGGCCACTGCAAACGTCCCCTAAGCCAGTGTGCTTGGCTAATTTCCCAGGCTACCTCTTGGGATGGGAATGCCAGGCCAGTACAGCTCAGAGAAAGAGCTTGTAAGTCTGTCCCTTCCTCCTCCAACACCCACGCACAGTGACGGATTATTTGTTGTCACATCAGCTGCTTCCGGAGGCCCTTGGGAGGGGAGAGCTGGTGGCAGGGCCGGTGGTGCTGCCCTGGATTCTGCTCTGGTGGCTTTCAGCCTGACTGCTGGTGAAGCCCTTTGCTCCCAGGAGCAGCTGACCTGGTTCAGGGCCATGGGGACCAGTCTCTAACTCCATTTATCTTTTCCCTGGGAGAACCTACAGAGAAAGCTTCTCTCTACCTCTGTGTGCACAGCCCTGAGACTTGTCTTCCAGAATTTTTCTGAGGTGCACCCCTTGGCCAGAGGCCTTCAGCCTCTATCTGGACTTTCTTTGCAGCCTCCAAAGGAGGCCACAGAAAAGCCTAGTTGGGACTTCCTCGGGGGAATGTGGTGAGGATGGATGTCACTGATTACGCAGTCTCCTTATATGGAGCTAGTTCATAAACCTTGCCTCCTGGAGGAGACTAGAGCTAGGTCACCAAGCTGCAGACCCTGGGCTTTCAGGCCCTGCCAGGCCCCCAGGCCTGCTGTGCTCAGCACATTGGAGTCCTGCTGAGGAAGGCAGCGGTGGCAGAGGATGTTCTGGGGAGCAGGCTGGGCTCAGGGCCCTCTTGCTGACCGACCCTCCCACTTCCCACTGGGCTGAGTCACTTCCTCTGGCTGCAGCAGGTACTCTCCCACAGGCTGAGAACAGAGCAGGCCTCAGGGGGTGGGGTCACTCTATACAAAGCAAGCTCTGGTTAGAAGCAGCCAGTTCACTTGTAACCCCCATTTGCAGCATTTGGAGATGTGATATTGTGTATTAGGTAATGTGATATTAAGTATTCTTGAGAAACTGGAGCTATACATGTCCTGTGTTTTAAAAATGAACAAAATCATCGCTCTGTTTTAGAACAGTGACGATGACAGCACATGCATGAATCTGTCATCAGGGAGTCCTGGCTGAAATCGGGGATTACTAATCCTCTTGACTATCTGCCTTCCCAGCCTGCCAGCATCCATCCTGAGCACGGAGCAAATGGCTTCCAGTGGGTTCCTAAGGAGATTGCTCATAACCACCAAGCTCCCTGGGAGAGGGTTCATACCTCCTTCAGGGATGGCTGTCATTCACACTCAGTGGAAAAGCCCTTACCAGAGCCCTGACCTGGGCCGGGGTCTCTAAGCTTTGCTTTCCCAATAATAGAAAGGGGGAATCCACATCAGAAAGTGGTAAGAGTTAAAGAGAGAATCTGGAAAACACTGGGAATGGTTTCTGGCAAGAGGTGGGTGCCCATCAAATCATAATGAAAAAAAGACATCTCTGCAGAGACTTGCCACAGGGACACATTCTCAGGACGGAGCAGGGAGCACCCACTCTTCACCCGGCAAAGACTTGGTGACATCACCAGCCATGGCATCCTTCAGCCATCCTGTAAAAGGGGGCCTTATTACCTTCTCTGTTTTACAGATGAGGAAACTGAGGCCCCTGAAGGGTGGGTGATTAGTGTAGACTCACAAGGCAAGTGAGTGTCAGAAGTTGAAATTTGAGCCTGGACCTCCATGACCCCAAATCCATCTTGCTATCCCAGTTGGCATTTGTGTAACTGGTCCATGGCTTGAAACCGCTGGTTCTCTGAGCTGTGAATTCCTCTGGGTTTCCTGGGCTGCCTTTGTGGATGGTGAGTAGGTCTGTAGGTGTCCCTGGTAGAAGCACCTACATGTGAGTATTAAGTGTACCAGGGGTGGCTCCCAGAGTGCTTGGGTCAGGGAAGGGGGGGGGATCTCTCAGCAACTCAGCCTCTGACTCAGCCCTGTTCTCCAGAGAGGCCCCACTCAGCAGCCCCTGAAATGCCTCCTTCCGAGGGAAGTGTGACCTCTCTCCCTCCTGCTCACCTGCAGCTTTCTGGCTGGGCAGCACCCTGGTTCCAGGAGAATGATTGTTTATAAGTGAGTCTGGAGGATACTGTCCTCTCTATGCTTGGCATGCCTGGAACCATGCAGACATTGGGTGGAGAGGGAAGAACTGAGGAAGCAGTGTAGTCAGGGAGAAAGAATATGGGGTTCAGATTGGAAAAGCTGTGTTTATATCCCAGCTTTTCCAACAGCTAGCCAGGTGACTTTAGACAGGTCTCAGATCTCTTGAGTCTCAATTTCTTTCTTTCTTTTATTTTTTTTTTTTTTTGAGACAGAGTTTCACTCTGTCACCCAGGCTAGAGTGCAGTGGTACTGTCATGGCTCACTGCAGCCTTGAGCTCCAGGGCTCAAGCAGTCTTCCAAATTAAGCAACCTAAAACTCCAAGTAACGGGGACTGCCAGCTGTGCCCAGCTTTGAACTTGTAGGCTCAAGTGATTCTCCCACCTCAGCCTCCCAAAATGCTGGGGTAACAGGCATGAGCCACCACATACGGGTTCAATTTCTTTTTCTAGAAAATGTTGTGTTTTGTATGTGTTTCATGGGGGGGGGGTGATCAGTTATCATTATGTACCAACCCTCCACATCCGTGGGTTCTGCATCTGTTGATTCAACCAACTGCAGATCAGAAATGTTCGGGGTAAAAAAGGATGGTTGTGTCTGGACTCAACATGTACAGACACTTTTTTTTCTTTTTTTTTTTTGAGCCAGAGTCTCGCTCTGTCACCCAAGCTGGAGTGCAGTGGTGTGATCTCGGCTCACTGCAACCTCCACCTCCCAGGTTCAAGCAATTTTTCTGCCTCAGCCTCCTGAGTACTGGGATTACAGGTACACACCCCCACGCCTGGCTAACTTTTTGTATTTTTAGTGTTGGCCAGGCTGGTCTCGAACTCCTGACCTTAGGTGATTCGCCCGCCTCAGCCTCCTATAGTGCTGGGATTACAGGTGTGAGCCACCGCACCCGGTCCTTTCTTCTTTTTTTGGAGACAGGGTCTTGCTCCGTTACCTAGGCTAGAGTACAGTGGCATGATCACTTGGTCCGTGATCACGCCACTGCACTCCAGTATGGGGACAGAGCAACTGCAGCCTCAGCCTCTTAGACCCAAGCAGTTGTCCCACCTCAGCCCACCAAGTAGCTGGAACCACAGGTGCACACCACCATGCAAGGATGAGGCTGGTTTTGTTTATTCTTTTTTTCCTTTTTTTTTTTTTTTTTTTTGAGATGGAGTCTTGCTTTGTAGTCCAAGCTGGAGTGCAGCGGTGCAATCTCAGCTCACTGCAACATTCACCTCCCAGGTCCTGGTTCAAGCAATTCTCCTACTTCAGCCTCCCAAGTAGCTGGGATTACAGGAACACACCACCATGTCCGGCTAAGTTTTTTTATTTTTTAGTAGAGATGGGGTTTCACCATGTTGGCCAGTCTGGTCTTGAACTCCTGATCTCGTGATCTTGGCCTCCCAAAGTGCTGGGATTACAGGCATGAGCCACCGTGCCTGGCCTTATTCTTTGTAGAGATGGGGTTTCACTGTGTTACCCAGGCTGATCCCAAACTCTTGGCCTCAAGCGATCCTCCTGCCTCGGTCTCCCAAGGTGCTGGGATTACAGGCATGAGCCGTGGCACCCAGCCAGACTTTTTTTTCTTGTCATTATTTCTTAATACAGTATAATAACTATTTATACAGCATTTCCATTGTACTAGGTATTATAAATCTAGGGGTAATTTAAAGTATATGGAGCTGGGTGTGGTGGCTCAGCCTGTAATCCCAGCACTTTGGGAGGCTGAGGCCGACAGATTATTTGAGGTCCAGGAGTTTGAGAACCAGCCTGGCCAACATGGTGAAACCCCATCTCTACTAAAAATACTAAAATTAGCTGGGCATGATGGCACACACCTGTAATCCCAGCTACTCAGAAAACGGAGGTTGCGGTGAGCTGAGATCGTGCCGCTGCACTCCAGCCTGGGTGACAGAGCGAGACTCCATTAAAAAAAAAAGTGCACGGGAGCAAATGCACAGGTTATATGCAAATACTACGTTATCTTATATTAGGAACTTGAGCATTCTTGGATTTTGGTATCTGTCAAGAGGTCCTGGAACCACTCCCTCATGGATACTGAGGGATGATTATGTTCCCAAGTGCTTTGTAAACTATAAAGCCGTGTATAAAACTTGGTTCCAATAGTTAATCAGAAAGTGTGAGCCACCCTTGTGGGTTCTAAGTTTGAAATTTACCACCCAGAGAGGTGTGCAGAAATCTACAAGAGACCTAGCAGCTGCCTAGTGTGGACGGGTGGTCTGTAGAGCGTGGGTGGTGACCTCAGCAGATCATGCATTCAGATTTCACATCACTCACCTTGAGTGTCGTCATCTCACCCCAGGTATAGTCAGATAAATGCATAGTTAGGCCAGAAGTTCTCTTTCCAGAGAAGTGAAAGTTATGGGACTTTTTCTGACCAGCAGCAGGACCTTCACACCACAGACCTGGAGTGACCTGGAAGACCTGTCACCAGTGTGAAGGGACAGGCCAGGCTGTCACTCACACACTCCCCACATCTTGCTGCAGGAAAGCAGGTCATTTGGCTGTATTTGGGGGATTTTCCCTGTACAGGGCCTGGTCCATCCCTTCATCAGTGAGGGCTTCTGCACAGCTGCAGGCATCTTGTGAATAGGTTTAATTCTTCAAGAGTTGCTCTCCAGCAGCAAATGCTGTCTAAGCATAACTCCCGGTCATCAGCCAGCTTAGACCCAGAAGCATGAGCATTGCATGCCTCATGCATATCTGACATGGGACTTTTCCTGGACAAACTATCCAGTGCAGCCCTAGTTACCTACTGCTGTGGCACCCTGTCTCCAGCCATGAGCTGGCAGATACTGCCTAGTCTGACCATCTGTACTTTCTTCGGGCTCCCAGTCCAGCCACAGGCCTCTCCTTGGGCAGAGTTTTCCTGCAAATCATACCTTGTATGTCTTTGTTCAGCTGCCTTTGTCTCCTGCCCCAGCAGGGACTGTGGTGCCTTAGAGGTAGATGCACAACAAATGGTCCACCACTGTGTTCTTTTCCAGCTTTGTGCCAGGCAGTGGGCTGGGCACAGGGAAGCTGGGGTGGATTGGGGTCGCTCCCTCAGGGGAGCCCACAGCCTGAGGTAGGGGTGCAACCAATGGTTGCAGCACAGTGGGAGGGGCGGAGGTGTGCTCCAGTGCCCTGGGGGCCGCAGGAGGAACTGCCAGCTCTGGCAGGAGGCTTTCTGTGAAGACTTTCTGCAGCAGGTGACATTTCAGTGAGGACTGAGGGAGAAGGATGCGCCAACCAGGGAGAGCACGGCAGGGCAGGGTTGTGCATGGCATACTCGGGATTGTGTCATTTGGTGTGGCTCGATTTAGGGTGCATATAAAGGCGAGGCTGGAGAGAGAGTCTGGGTCACGGAGGAATTGGGGTTCTTCCTGAAGAGCCTGGAGCCCCTGGAGGACCTCCACAGCAAGCAGAGGTCCTCGGATCTGATTGTCCAGCCACACTTACACAGGTGGCTGAGGTGGGCACTTCCCATGGAGTGCTTCCTTCCTGATCAGCCTGAAGAGAGCAGGGCCCCACCATCCTGCACTTGGTGCAGAGAAACCCTGTGAAGATGTACTGCAGAAAGACGCCACCAGGTGGCAGGCCTGGAGATTGCACGGAGGTCCCCCACCCACCAATTTCTTAATGTATATAGCACAGTGTTGAAGAGAGAGGGCCGTACAAGACTGAATTCCTGTTCATGCCAGGCTGGCTCTGCCCAGCACTCATGAGACTGCAAGTTCTGCCACTGTGGGCTGTGTACCCACAAGCCACAGGTCCCTCTGAACCTGTGAATCGGGTCTTGGGAGCTATTCGAGCAGGTTGGACTTTCTCCTCTACCTCCGGGGAACTGAGAGTAAGTTACAGACTTCATGACCCTTCACCCCAAAATACTTGAGTATGTATCACCTAAGAACAAGGACATTCTCCTGTAGAACCACAATGCAGTTTTCAAGTTCAGGAAATTTAACTGGTATGATACTCTTATCTAATGTACAGTCTGTATTCAGATTCTACCAGTTGCCCAGTCATGTCTTTTATAACTTTTTACGCCAGGATCACCCATTGATTGCATTTCTTCATTGTATGCCTTTAGTCTCCTTTAATTTAGAATCATTCTTCAGCTTTTCTTTAACTATCTGACATAGTTGTTTTTGAAACATACAGGCCTATTGTGAATGTCCTTCAATTTGGGTTTCTCATGATTAGATTCAAATTGTACATTTTTGGAAAAAGAAAATAGCATGAGTAGGTCAGGGGTGGTGGGCCACTCCTGTAATCCTAGCACTTTGGGAGGCCAAGGTGGGAGGATCACTTTAGCCCAGGAGTTTGAGATCAGCCTAGGCAACATAGCAAGACCTCCTCTCTACAAAATATTTTTAAATTAGCTGGGTATGATGATGTGTGCCTATACCCACATCACCAGGAGGTACCCAGCTACCCAGGAGGCTGAGGTGGTAGGATCACTTGGGCCTGGGAGGTGGAAGCCACACTCCAGCCAGGGTGACAGAGCAAGACCCTATCTTGAAAAAAAAAATGGTGTGAGTAATGCACGTGTATTAAGGGGCATCATATCAGGAGGCATGTGATGCCATTTGTTCTGTTATTGGTGTATTACCTTTGACCACTTGGTTAAGATTGCAGCTCGCTTTTTTAAAAATGTAGGTATATTTACACAGTGATTTCACATGTCTTTTAACTGTACTGTTCAGTTGTTTTGACTAGTGCACACACCAAGAAGCTATGTCCTTCGGCAGTAAAAGTTTTACAGCGCAATATATGTGCTCTGCCCTCCTCCCACAATCCTGCTCCAAGAGATCTTAGGCTAGAGGCACCAGGTCTGAATTCCAGACTCCTCCCCACCTCCCCACCACCCACACTTCACCTCCAACTCAAACATGACCAAAGACCCATCCAGGGAGGCTGGTGGCCTCTTCATCCTGGACAGTCTCTTACTGTGTCCCAAGTAGGTAATCGCCAGCATGTGTATGCTTGTACATGGCCGCCTGTGGGGATGCTTCTCAGTGTGAGTGGGGGACCCTCCATGCTTTGGCCAGGCTTCAGCTGCTTTGTAGTGGCTAGAAATGAGGACAGACTGAGCTGGGGAGATCAGTGACTTCCATCCACTCAGCGCCATCTTTGTTTGTACCCTACGTTCCTTTGCAGATTGGTGTGTCTATCAAGTTGAACCGTGGGGCAGAGCTACCCCTGCCAGCTCTCCTGGACCTGGTCACACTATACCAATGGCCTCTGGGCATCTTCAGCCTTAGAACCCTTATGTGGCTCTGATAGCCTGGCTTTCACTGCCTTGCTGGGAGATCTGGGCTCACATAGCCCGGCAGGTTCTAAGGGGATTGGTGCTGACTTGTGAGGATAGAATGTAGAAGAGTTGGCCAGCCACAGTGGTTCATGTCTGTAATCCCAGCATTTTGGGAGGCAGAGGCAGGTGGATTTCCTAAGGTCGGGAGTTTGAGACCAGCCTGGCCAACATAGTGAAACCTCATCTCTACTAAAAATACAAAAAAAAAAATTAGACAAGTGTGGTGGCAGTCACCTATAATCCCTGCTACTCAGGAGGCTGAGGCAGAAGAATTGCTTGTGCCCAGGAGGCAGAGGTTGCAGTGAGCTGAGATTGCGCCAGTGCACCCCAGCCTGGGCAAGAGCAAGACTGTGTCTCAAAAAAAAATTTAAAAAGTAGAATAGTTAACAGATTCAAAGCTCCAGAGACTGCTAAGCCAGTACTGTTGGGTTCCTAGAGTTGTGGGCCCTGCACCCCAGCCTGAGGACCAGGTGTCTCTGGGGGACCTGAGCTCCCAGTCTTCCTGAGACCAGAATAGCTGGGGCATCATCATCACAGATCTCACTGTGAAGCCGGGGTACCTCTGAGCAGGCCCCCCCAGGGGAGCGTTTGTGGACCACTTGCAGGCATGTCTTTGGAGGGATGCAGAGCCGGATGATTGGAGGATGGGGCAGGGAAAGGAGGGTCTGTCCCTGGGAGCTGTGTCTCTGCTCACCCTCCTAGTGAGCCTGTAGCAGCTTCCAGTTTTCTGGGCCTGTCTCTTCATGATGCTTCCTTTGCTTCAGTCAACTCTGGGTAGCAGGAAGGGAGGCAGCCTTGCTCCCTCTTCCCCCGCAAGCGTCTTTTTCGTCTCCCTGCCCGTCTGCTGCCATCCTTCTGTCGGCCCGTGTCTTGGAGCAGTTCCCATGCCGTTTGCTTGAGTCGAATCCTGAGTTGGGGGAAGGGCAGGTCAGGCTGAGCCCACTCATTGTCTGTGCTGCAGCTGCTCCCTGCAAACTGTTGTCTAGACCATGCCTGTGCGTAGGTGCGTAGGCAGGCAGCGTCTACCCAGATGTGACTCGCCTCCATGGTGCTCTCCAGGGACCTGGGAAAGAAAGAGGAGGCTTACTTCCCCAGGAACACAGGGAACAGGGTCAGAAGGGTGGTAATACGAACTTACTACTGGAGGCAACCAGCAGTGCAGGACAGGCACAGAGCCACTGACCCTGGCAATGACTGCCACCACCCAGAGGGAGGGCATCCGTTCACTCATGGAGTATCTGCTGGGCCAGACACTGGGCAGCAATGGTTTTACATATATGTTTATAAATAATAAATGTGTTTTTCCTTCTGAAATGTTTAGTTGTGGTGGAATTTTTCTCTTGGAGGGGGGCAGACTTAGCATATAAACACAAATAAATACATAATTACAAAATCTGGAAAGTACCATGAAGGAAAATTATAGCCTACTGTGAGACAAACTGGGACCCATTGGCCATGAGGCTATCAAGGAAGACTCCTCTGAGGAAGTGATACTTATATTAAGAAGGATATGTAGTAGTTAGCCAAGCAAAGAACGGGAACACAGTGCAAGACACATAACTGCCCAGCTTCTTTTTTTTTTTTTTGGAGACAGAGTCTCGCTCTTATTGCCCAGGCTGGAGTACAATGGCACAATCTTGGCTCTCCACAACCTCCACCTCCCGAGTAGCTGGGACTACAGGCATGTGTCACCACACATGACTAATCTTCTATTTTTAGTAGAAATGGGGTTTCTCTTTGTGGTTAGGCTGGTCTCGAACTCTCGACCTCAGGTGATCAGCCCACCTGGGCCTCCCAAAGTGCTGGGATTATAGGCGTAAGCCACCTCGCCTGGCTACTGCCCAGCTTTTAAAGATATTTCTAGAAGCAGTTTTACCCTTCTCTGCTTTTATGTGAATGACATTGAATATGCTTCCAGCATGAGCCTTTTTGGCAGAAGGCCCAGCCAAGACTTAACTGTGGCTTCTGCTCCATCTGGGGACTGTTGGGGCTCAATGAGTTACACAATCCTAGTTATTCTCAAAATTGAGTCATGGCTGTGCTCCCCAGTGGCACAGCTCTGAAAACAAATTGGGACGATGGGAGGCGAGCCTGCTAGATTAGAGGTGCAGTGCATTGGATCATCCCTCCTACTTTCCGGTTCACCACATATGGTCAGTGTCCTAGGTTTTAAAGTAAGGGCCAAAGCAACAGCATGTGAGGATTTCACCTTACTGGTGAAGACACACCTGTTCTCAGAGTAGGAGACAGCTTCCAGGAATATCAGCAAAAACAAACCACAGGAAAAGACAGATAAATTTAACTACATAAAAAGTCAACCTGAGACTAGCGAGCAATATAGTCAGGATGGTTAAAGGTGACCCCAGGAAACCAAAGGGCAAGACGTCTGCTTATGCCTTCTTTGTGCAGACGTGCAGAGAAGAATATAAGAAGAAATGCCCAGAGGTCCCTGTCAGTTTTGCAGAATTTTCCAAGAAATGCTCTGAGAGGTGGAAGACAATGTCCGGGAAAGAGAAATCTAAATTTGATGACATGGCAAAGGCGGATAAAGTGCGCTGTGATCAGGAAATGGAGGATTATGGACCAGCTAAGGGAGGCAAGAAGAAGGATCCTAATACCCCCAAAAGGCCACTGTCTGGATTCTTCCTGTTCTATTCAGATCAAGTCCGCAAACCCTGGCATCTCTATTGGAGACGTGGCAAAAAACCTGGGTGAGAGGAGAAATAAGCTAAATGACAGTGGCAAAGCTGAAGGAGAAGCACAAGAAGGGCGTTGCTGACAGTAAGTCGAAAGGAGAGTTAGATGATGGCATAAAGCGTCCTGCTAAAGTTGCCCGGAAAAAGGTGGAAGAGGAAGATGAAGACGAGGAGGAGGATGAATAAAGAAACTGTTTATCTGTTAAAAAGAAAGTCAACCTTATTTTAATTTTAATTAAAAAAAAATTTTTTTTAATGTTATGTTAATTTTATTGAAAATGGTCTCAAAACATGGCCCAGGCTGGTCTTGAACTCCTGGGCTCAAGCAATCCTCCCGCCTCAGCCTCCCAGAGTGCTGGGATTACAGGAATGAGCCACCACGCCCAACCCTTAACCTTTTTTTTTTTTTTTTTTTTAATTAAAAAAAAGATAAAGGTGAAAAAGCTATATGTCAGTTATATCCATATATAGAAAGGGCTTCTAAAAATTAATGGCACTAATACACATATAGCGGTAAAAAATAGAAAAATAATATAAAGGAAATTCATAAAAGAAATAATAGACACAGCCAAAAGGATATGAAACAAATTCAACCTCAGAAATACTGAAAGAATTATGGATTTTAAAATGCTGTGATTTTTGTTGCCCACCAAATTGGCCATTTATAAGAGTAAGGAAATAAATCAGTCCTGGTGCAAGTTCTGGAACTCACTCTCCCACACTGCTGATGGGACTGTAAATTGGCACAGCCATCCTGGGAGCAGCCTGGCAGCGTAGGTCAAATACCTTAAAAACATGCCCCCCTTGTATTAGTCTAATGGGGATTAAAAAAAAAATGCACCTCCCTTGACTATGCAGTTCTGCTTCTTGGAATTTATCCAGAGGGAGACAGATAAGTATGACAAGATGTATACTTGTATGTGCATGACAATTTTTTTTTAATCGAAAGAACCTAGGTGTCCATAAGTAGGGAATGGTCAGAGAAATCACTGTGTATTTGTTCCAAGGAGACTGTGTAGCTCTCTGTTGTGATGCAGGGATGTCGATGGGTTTTTGTTTTGTTTTTTACAGTCTGTTGAGATGCATTTCACATACTGTGAAATTTACCCGTGACTGGGCGTGGTGGCTCTCACACCTGAAATCCCAGCACTTTGAGAGGCTGAGGCAGGTGGATCACGAGGTCAGGAGTTTAAGACCAGCCTGACCAACATGGTGAAACCCCATCTCTACTAAAAATACAAAAATTAGCTGGGCGTGGTGGCACACCCCTGTAATCCCAGCTAGTCAGGAAGCTGAGGCAGAAGAATAGCTTGAATCCAGGAGGAGGAGGTTGCAGTGAGCCGAGATCGTGCCACTGCACTCCAGCCACTGTGCTCCAGCCTGGGCGACAGAGCGAGACTCATCTCAAAAAAAAAATTTTTTACTCTGAATGTTTTTCGTTTGATTGTTTGTTTTGAGATGGAGTTTTGCTGTGTCCCCAGGCTGGAGTGCAGTGGTGCCATCTCAGCTCACTGCAACCTCTGGCTCCCTAATTCAAGCAATTCTCTTGCCTCAGCCTCCCGAGACAGGCGCCCACCACCATTTTTTATTTTTTTGAGACAGAGTCTCACTCTGTCACCTAGGATAGAGTGCAGTGGCGTGATCTCAGCTTGCTGCAACCTCTGCCTTCTGGGTTCAAGTGATTCTCATGCCTCAGCCACAAAGTAGCTGGAATTACAGTTGTATACCATCACGACCAGCTAATTTTTGTATTTTTAATAGAGACAGGGTTTCACCATGTTGTTCAGGCTGCTCTCGAACTCCTGACTTCAGATGATCCACCAACCTCGGCCTCCCAAAGTGCTGGGATTACAAGCATGGAGCATGGTCAGAGAAATCACTGTGTATTTGTTCCAAGGAGACTGTGTAGCTCTCTATTGTGATGCAGGGATGTCAATGGGTGGCCTCCCTTAATGTATTTTAGGTGGGAGAAAAGGAAACTTATAAAATAGCATCACAGTGTGGTCCAGATGTTTGTATTAATAAAAACCTTATGTAAGCATACACGCAAGAAAAAGATCCTTGAATGTTAACAGCAGTTGTATCTGGGAGGTGAGATCATGGGTACCTTATCTTCTTATTTTTGCATATATGTATTTTCTAATGTTCCTGCAGAGAACGTCAATTGCTTTTATATGAAGAAAAACACAGGAACAGGCTGGGGTTCTGTGTTTTTTAGTTCATTATGGAGGGGTAAAGGCTACACTCCTAAGGTGGGTGTCAGGCCTCTGTCTCTGGGCCACCTCTCACCATTCCCTGCCTCATGTTGGATGCTCCAACAACACAAACTACCTGGAGTTGGTTGCTTGCATGCCATTTCTTACCTGGGCATGTTTGTGCACTGAGGCCTTTCCAACACGAACGTCCTTGCCCTTGGCCTGGCCCACTCCTGTATCCTTAGGGAAGTTTTCCCGGAGCCCCTTGCACACACTGGGCATTCCTGTGACCCCTGATCTTCCCCGCGTGGAACTCGTCTGTACACATCTGTTTCCTTGTCTCCCCTGGACCTGCTTTCCCAAAGTGTTTGACTTTGGAGAGCTGGAAGAAGCAACTCCTTTTTTGTGTTTTTATTTTATTTTATTTTTTTAATCTATGTCTTGAAGTGTCTTTTAGCCTCTGGTTCCAAATGTCCGCCTTTCATTTTTGTTTGTTTTTTTTTTTTTTCCCTAAAGATGGGGCTTCACCATGTTGGTCAGGCTGGTCTTGAACTCCTGACCTCAGGTGATCCGCCCACCGTGGCCTCCCTGAGTGCTAGGATTACAGGCGTGGGCCACCACGCCCAGCGCCTTTCATTTTTATGTAGGAGGATCTCAGGATCATCAGGCAAATCAGAGTGCTCAGCGATCTCCAGTAGAGTTCTTTAATTTACTCTTAAATACACAGTGAATTTTCTTTTTCTGGAAAGTAATTTAGCAAAAATTTGCATTTATGAGGAAAGAAACAGTAAACCCCACCGTTGACAACTTTGGGGGGGTTCTTTCATCTGAAAGGAGCAGAGAGTCAAGGAAAGATGGGGAGAGGGGTTCTCAGGGCAGTAGTCGTCAAACTCCATGGGCATAAGAAGCCCCCAGGCCTCATGTATAACAAACGTCCCATTCCTGGGGCCCACTGTCCAGATAGGGGCCAGGAATGGGCAGCTCGGTTCATCAGGCCATAGGTATTTGGAGGGCAGGTCTCACTTTGGGAAGTTGCTCAGGGCTGGGGTTCAGCTGGATGGGGCTGGCTCTCCTCTCGGCCTCTGTGGTGGTCTCTTGGGGCTCTGTTTGGCTTTGGCATCTGCACAAAGCCCAGTTTTCTCCTCTCCGAATTTAACTGGCCACTTCGTGGTGGTGTGTTGGCTCTCTGCCTCCGTACCCTGTATATGCTGCCTTAAAGGATGTTTGCCTTTAGCATCTAATTAATCCCAAGTAAAGGAGCTGTGGTTCTTTGTCACTTGGAGCCTTGGAGGCTCCTCTGGGAGCAGGAGGTGGCAGCTGCAACGGAACAGCAGCATCAGCAGCTGTGTGACGCATCCCAATTCAAAGACTTGCAGGCTGGGTTAGCATAAGGAAACTCGCCGACTTACTCAGTGAGAAGGGGTCTTTTCTGTCTTGTTTAGAGCTGAGAATGAAGCGGAGAGCATCAGACAGAGGAGCTGGGGAAACGTCGGCCAGGGCCAAGGCTCTAGGAAGTGGGATTTCTGGAAATAATGCAAAGAGAGCTGGACCATTCATCCTTGGTAAGCCTCTGACTTTTGGGAAAAATGGGTGTGCTGCGAGGCAGGCACAGGGCACATTGGCTCGCACAATCTGACCCTTACAGACATCAGAGTGAGGTCGCCCACCCACTGCAGTGGTGTGGTCCTGCCCTGCCCCTGGCCTGCCCCTAGCATCACTGCTTGAAGCAGAGTATATGTATATCAGTGGAAGACCCAAGCCTTAGGTCACTGCACCAGGGGCTGTCAGTGTTGTAGCCGCATCAGCCTTAGATCAGTCTTAGCCAATAGCTAGGCTCTGCCTCTTCTCCTAGAGAATCCTATGTGTGCACCTACAATGTTGCTGTGCCCACAGGAAGCACATCCATTAGAACCCATTAGCTGCATTAGAACCCAAGATCTGGCCAGGTGTGGCAGCTCACTTACGCAATCCCAGCACTTCGGGAGGCTGAGGTGAGAGGATCGCTTATGGCTGGGAGTTCAAGACTTGGCAAGCTTGGACAACATAGTGAGATTCCGTCTCTACAAGAAAAATACAAAAATTAACTGGATATGGTGACACATGCCTGTAGTCGTAGCTACTTGGGAGGCTGAGGCAGGAGGATTACTTGAGCCCAGGAGTTTGAGGTTACAGTGAGCCATGATCACGCCACTGCATTCCAGCCTCGGCAACAGAGCGAGACTCTGTCTCTAAAAAATAAAATTAAAATTAAAAACCCAAGATCCATCATCCAAGACACTGCTTTATGCTATTCTTGGATGGCATGATTTCACAAAGCATTTTGTATAGCCTCCCAAATGTCTTTAAATCCTGGCACAGGTGTTGGCAGTTAGCCAGAGGAGCAGCAGAGCATTTCTGCATGATGTGTAAGGACCAGCAATCCAAATTGCTTATAGTCAGGGTTGCAGCCAGAGACTGGGTGCAAGTTGTACTTTGGGACAGAATTTTGAACTTACAGGCACAGGATAGTTCCAGCTCATTACATAGTTAATGGTGCCTACCACGTGCCAGGCCTGTGCTGTTTGCCGGGGAGGCAGCAGTGAATAAGGCAGACAAGTTCCTGCCCTCACAGAGCTTAACATTCTAGTTGGAAAAAGAAACAGTAAACATCTCACCAGACATCACCAGCAGTGCAGAAGCCTTGAAGGAAGTTCCACAATGACATGAGATGAGAAGGCCCATAGGTAGGGCAGGCAAGAAAGGCCTCTCTATGAGGAAGCGCCACGTGAGCTGACACCTGAGGAGGAGCAGCAGCAGCTGTGGGAAAAGCTGGGGAAGAGCACTGCAGACAGAAGCAGCAGCACGTGCAGAGGCCCAGCAGCAGGAAAGGGCTTAGCATGTTGGGAATTAGGAGCCCAGCATTAGGAGCTGGAGTCTGGTGGGAACAGGGCATGGAATATCCTCAGTTAGAAAGGTGGGCAGGAACTGAATCATGCAAGGCCTTGGAGGCCAGAGAGAGGAGTTTGGGTGCTATGTTAGGAGCAGTGGGTCTGTGAACATTTCACTGGTAAGAAGGAAAAAAAGAGCAGCAGAGCTTCATTAAGAGTTTTTTGGCCAGGCACGGTGACTCATGCCTGTAATACCAGCACTTTGGGAGGCCGAGGCAGGCAGATCACCTGAGGTTGGGAGTTCAAAACCAGCCTAGCCAACATGAAGAAACTCCATCTCTACTAAAAATACAAAATTAGTTGGGCATGGTGGTGCATACCTGTAATCCCAGCTACTCAGGAGGCTGAGGTGGGAGAGTCGCTTGAACCTGGGAGGTGGAGGTTATGGTGAGCCAAGACCGCACCATTGCACTACAGCCTGGGCAACAAAAGCAAAACTCCATCTCAAAAAAAAAAAAAGGGTTTTTCACGCAACAGTGGCACTGTGACGTCAGATTTCCACTCTGAAAGCTTGTGCAAGGTGCTGTCACAGGACAGTGAGCACTGTGCACCTCCAGAAGTACATAAGGTCCCCAAAGCTGGCACTTGAACAGAGGCCAGATGGCTGTATCAGCATCACCAGGGAACCTGTTGCTATAGCTATAGTTTCCTGGATCCTAACCCTAAAGTTGCTCTTCACAGGACCCAGGATCTCTTGGGTTTTGTTTGTTTTTTGAGACAGGGTTTTGCTCTGTTGCCCTGGCTGGAGTGCAGCGGCACAAACACAGTTCACTGCAGCCTAAACCTCCTGGGCTCAAGTGATCCTCCCACCTTAGCCTCCCAAGTAGTTGAGTCTACGAGTATGCTCCACTATGCCCAGCCACATTTTTTATTTTTTGTAGAAAAGAAGTCTCACTATGTTGCTTAGGCCAGTCTTAAACTCTTGGGCTGAAGCAATCTTCCACCTCAGCCTCCCAAAGTGTTGGGATTACAGGTGTGAGCCACCACGCCTGGCTGGATCTCTTGTTTTTAGTAGATGCTTCCTAGAATTCCAGCGTCCACTCAGGGTCGAAAACTTCTCTTTGAGAAATGTGCCTGCAAAGCTGGATGTGTTCCAGGCAGAGCACACATACCTCTCTCTATTTTTGGAGGGGAGACCTTGAAAACTCTCAGCTGACCTTGGGAGGTCAGTCCAGTGCACGTGAGCTATGGTGCCCTCCTGAATAGAAGGCCTAGTGAAAGACTACGTGGTGACCTGGCGCCGTGACAGCCAGGGCTTCTGAAAAGTAGACCAGCAGCTCTCTGTGCCATAGGTCCTCGTCTGGGCAACTCACCGGTGCCAAGCATTGTGCAGTGTTTGGCAAGGAAAGATGGCACGGATGACTTCTATCAGTTGAAGGTAAGTGAGATGTTGGGGTGAGGGTGCCTCAGGACCAGGGCCTGTCATGCCAAACTCCCCCCCACCTTCACACCTGTGTCACTTGTGAACAACAGTAGCGCCGTTTCTTCCCGAGAAGCAATCAAGTTCACATGGTCTCCCTTGGAACAGCTCCAGATTTAAAGAGCTTTGTCTGTGCATAAATTACTTTGCTGTCATATTAAGAAAAACGATTTCACTTGGTGTGTTTGTGGGTGTGTTGTGTGCAAATGTCATGTGGTAGAAAGCCCCCTGCTTCCCCTGTTCTGGTCATTCTCCTGTGTAAAGTGAGGTGTTCTGGTTTTCGTTTTATTTTTGTGCTTTCCTAAAGATCCTGACCCTGGAGGAGAGGGGGGACCAAGGCATAGAGAGCCAGGAGGAGCGGCAAGGCAAGATGCTGCTGCACACCGAGTACTCTTTGCTGTCTCTCCTGCACACGCAGGACGGCGTGGTGCACCACCACGGCCTCTTCCAGGTGAGCGGCCCGCCCTTCCCCCACCCTTCGCGCCCACCTCCGGCTGGCTTCGGGGGCTACCGCTTGCTGGGGCCACAGCCATATGAGCAGCTCATGTGACCGTCGGGTGTCCTTGCCGTGCTGAGTATGTCAGGAGTTCCAGGGTGGGTGGGGTGGGCTGGGCTGGAAGTCAGGCTGGGCCATACTAGCTGTGCTCTTGTGGAGATGGTTACAGCCTAGCAGGAATACACACAGTTTGTATCTTAAAACAGCCAGGCTTTCTTTGAAGAGCCACTTTTCCGAGAAAAGAGGAAAGCAGGAAGTCACTTAAAGACACCGGGCCCCTTTTTTTTCTTTTTGAGACAGAGTCTCACTCTGTCACCCAGGCTGGAGTGCAATGGCGCAATCTTGGCTCACTGCAACCTCTTCCTCTCAGGTTCAAGCAATTCTCCTGCCTCAACCTCTCGAATTACAGGCACGTGTCACTGCGCCCAGCTGATTTTTGTATTTTTCGTAGAGATTGGGTTTCCCCATGTTTCCCAGGATGGTCTTGAACTCGTGACCTCAGATGATCCACCTGCCTCTGCCTCCCAGAATGCTGGGATTACAGGCGTGAGCCACCAAACCTGGACCTGAGCCGTTTTTGGCCCCGTCGTCAGGAGTTGGCCAGGCTGGGGTGGGAGGAAAGGTGACAAGAAGGAATCAGCATTTGGGGCCATCTGCAGATCTCCACAGTTGTTTTGGGACCACCTGTTTTTCCGCCTGCTCAGGCATTTCAGTTTGTCTGGCAAATATTCCTGTGCTCCTGTGCTCAGATGTTCCAGGTCCCTTGGGAAGGGTATTGATTAACAGCGTGTACATGACAAGAGCCATTCTTGGGGCAACACTGTAAGTTGTGTCTCCAGAAATGAAGACCTGGGTTCACAATGACCAGGAGGCCTCCTGGACAGGTCTGGGAACAGCCCCATTCCTCAGCTGGGCATCCACCAAGCCCTCGGCTATTTGCTGGCCAAGACCAGCTCTTGCCCAGACAGATCTACTATATGAGAGTCAGCACAGTGCCAGAGAGAGCAGTCAGGTTTTCATGCTAACAGTTCCTGGATTCAGGTGGTGTGACCTTGGGCAAGTCACTTCAGGTCTCTAGGCCTCAGATTCCCTGTCTGTAAAATGGGGATAGTGATAGCAGTACCTACTTCCAGTGGTGGCTGGGAAGATGAGTGAGTGTGTGTAAAGCACCGAGCTGCAGCTGGAACGCTGTCATCATCATTGCTGTTCAGGCAATAAAAACTCCCTGTCAGCTTGAGTTCCTGAAATAAAGCAAATGGAAAGCGCTTCCCACCCCTATGTGTATACCCACCACGGTCTTTTTTCTTAGATTTGCAATTAGAGGAGACTCAGTATCATTAGGCAACTACAAAAATTAAAGTATTCCCTTAAACATGAAATCAAATTGAGGGTGATTGTGGTGTCTTGGTATTTTGTCTCTGATATCTTTCAAAAGGTTGGCCTTGGTTCATGTCATTTTGGGTGATCAAAACTGTTTCTAGTGTACCGTCTGTGGCCAGACACAGTGCTAGGGCCTCTGGGAAAAGCAAATATGAGATGTGGTCCTTCTGTTAAGAAGAAATGTGAGGCCGGTTGCAGTGGCTCATGCTTGCAATACCAGAACTTTGGGAGGCCAAGGCGGGTGGATCACTTGAGGTCAGGGGTTCAAGACAAGCCTGGCCAACATGGTGAAACCCCATCTCTACAGAAATACAAAAAATTAGCCAGGCGGGGTGGCGCACACCTCTAATCCTAGCTACTCAGGAGGCTAAGGCGGGAGAATCACTTGAACCCAGGGGGCAGAGGTTGCAATTAGCTGAGATTGTGCTGTTGCACTCCAACCTGGACAACAGAGAAAGACTTCATCTCAAAAAAAAAAAAAGAAAGAAAGAAAAAGAAGAAATGTGGATATCCAGTCCTCCAGGAGTTCCCCAGAGGGGCAGTCAGTCTGCCTGGCATGCCACCAAGGGCTTCCTCACACTGGTCAGATGGAGTCCCCAGGTTGTACGTGCTTTTTGTCTTACTCGAAATACCTTTCAGCAAGAAAAATGGGTCTAGAGCTTGCTACCATTGTGTCTGTCCATCTGGCAGCCACAACGTTGATGGCAGTACCCACTCACTGAGCCCTGGCAGTCCAGGACCTAAGCTCAGGATGTGGACTGTCTTATTTACTTCTCTGGACCTGTGAGGGAGGGATTACTAGCTCCCTTTTACCGATGAGGAACTAGAGACTTGGAGAGGTTAAGCAAACTGCTCCAGGTCCCACAGCTAAGACGAGGTAGGGCTGGGGCCTGAACCCAGCAGTCTGAGGTCAGAGTCACTCTTAGCCACCATTATGTGACTGTTGGGAGTACTGCAACCATGAGGAAAACGGGAGTCCTGGACACAGAACCCTGGGTAGCCTCTAGGGCCTGCCAAGATGGACCTCTTTCTAACTCCCACCGTCTTAGACACTGAAAGGAGGCTCTGTTGGTGATTATTGGAATCTGGGTGCCATGGAAGGAGGATGCCCCATTTTTGCTGCTTGAGCACTGGGCTGAGAGGGCCCTTAGTCTTTAAATGCCCAGACCTGATCTGAATCCTTTGTATTATGTTCAAAGCATTAAGCCTTCACCTGAGATGTTTCAGCCTCTTGCTGGTCCTGGCATTTGGCACACAAGAGGCTGCACAGTGCTGAGCGGCCCCATGGTCCAGGCTGCCCAGGCCTCAGTCCTCTACGGCCTGCACATACAGGCTTATTCCAGGCTCCCTCACTGGTTTGAGTGTCCAACCCCAGAGGAGAGTCCCAAATGCTGGCCTTGGCCCTGCCGGGTTCACAGCCAAGCCCTGTGCTACCCTCTTGCCTCCCAGGACCGCACCTGTGAAATCGTTGAAGACACGGAATCCAGCCGAATGGTTAAGAAGATGAAGAAGCGCATCTGCCTCGTCCTGGACTGCCTCTGTGCTCACGACTTCAGCGACAAGACTGCTGACCTTATCAACCTACAGCACTACGTCATCAAGGAGAAGAGGCTCAGCGAGCGGGAGACTGTGGTCATTTTCTACGACGTGGTCCGTGTGGTGGAGGCACTGCACCAGGTGAGGCCACGCTCTGCTTCCATGCCTTCTGGCCACAGAAGGCCACCTTTCTTGCTGCTGCTGAGCAGAAGGCAGCTCTGTCCTGTCCACCCGGGTGTGCCTTATAGCTGGGGATATCCAGAAGAAGAGTGGCTGAATGGCAGGTGCACTGGGTGAGGCACAGTGCCACCCTGGAGGCCATCTTCCTGGTGAGCGCTGACCCGCAGCCCAGCGGAACCCGTGTATAATTCCCCGTCAGTTAAGAGGCCTGGTGTCCCCCATGTAGTGACGACAGTGAGATACCCACCCAAGCAACTACAGCATGTCTGAGCTTTTTGTAGGATTAGAGGTGTCAGGTACCCCGAGACAAAGGGTAGGAGAGCCTGAGCCTCTTTCCCAGTGCACTGCTTCCGTGAGCCTATCCTGTGGTACTTAGCCACAAAGCCATGACAGCTCCTGTCTGACCCCCAGATCCATCCTGTCCATGGGATGTCTGATGGAGGGAAAGAAGCAAGTGGCTTTCCCCACCAGCTGCTGCCCTGAGGGGAGAAAGAGCTGGAGAAGCTGCCGCAGATGGCGAGACACTGACTAGGTGCACATTCATTCCCCACCCAGACGCATGGGTGCTGAGGACTTGGAACTGTCCTGATCTGCCTGTGGTTGGAGCCTAGAGAAACACATCTCATAGAATTTTTCCTGCCTTCTTAAACACCTCTTACAGGGTGGGCCCTGACCCCAGCTCTCACAGTGACAGTGTAAACCATATGCCCGTTGTTTTGCAGAAAAACATCGTGCACAGAGACCTGAAGCTGGGGAACATGGTGCTCAACAAGAGGTAAGATCCCCGTTTCTGCATCCCTACTGTTACCCTGGGGCTGGGGCAGGCTAGCCAGTGGCCTACAGGGTCGCCATGGGGATTCCGACTCAACCCACTTCCTCCAGGAATCCCAGGGCTCCGGGGATGGGATGAACGTGGGAATTTGGGGCTTGCTGAGACTGGGAGTTTTGAGCCGCAGAAAGGGAACTCTGGGAAGAACTTTAGATCTCCTCCCTGGTCCATTTATTTGTCATGCCTGGCTCTTAGTGTGTACTCAGTAAATGACTATAAAAACAGACCAAATGGCCAGGTGCAGTGGCTCCCACCTAGAATTCCTGCACTTTGGGAGGCTGAGGCAGGAGGATCACTTGCGCTCAGGAGTTTGAGACAGCCTGGGCAACATAGTAAAGACCCCATCTCTACAAAAATAATTTTTTTTAGTGGACAAATGGGGTGAAGGAATGAACAAAATGAGGTCTTGCTGTAGGTCAGTTTCCTCAGGAAACTGTGAGGTTTACGTGCAGGAGGTTTACTGTGGAGCGCTCTCAGGGTGACGGGGTGGAATTAGGCAGAGGGAGAAGCTGAACCACAGTGAAGTCCCAGGAGGGCCCCAGCCTGAAAAGCTCAAGAGTGGGATGGCCCTGCAGATGTCCCACACATGGCCTTTGTGCCCCAACAGCAGTCACTGAATGTCTGCTCTCCATAGGGAGGGGCATTCCCTTGGGCAGAGCAGCTTCTTTTGGCTAAGAGGGCTTCCTGGAGAGGGATGCAGCTATGAGTGCTTACCTGTAAAATGCGGCCAGCTGTCTTAGCAGTGGGAGAGCACATGCCTTAGACTTGGAAGGGATCTGGCGGCCCACCCCAGCATTGTCGGTGACCCAGCAGAGGGAGACCAAGCACGGCCCTGGTTTCAGGCTGGTATCCCACCTCAACAGAGGATCCTGGGCCTCTTCGGAGTGATCTGGGATGGTGCTACCAAGTCTCAGCATGTTGGAGGGACCACCAACCCCATAGGAGCCCAGGACCAGCAGGAAATGGGCCCATGCTGTGGGCTACCACGATCCTTGAAATGCAGGGCTGAGAAGGGCGCACCTCCCCCGCCCCACACCCACCCATTCTTCCTGAGCCTCCCTCCCTCACCTCTCACCTCAGTGTTGAGCTGGTTGGAGGGCTCACAGAGGCAGCCTGAATCTCACACCAGACGTGTTGTGGCTGGTTCATTCTATGATGTGGCCAGTCCAGCCCAGCAGGGGTCCGGGGCCCACTGTCCTTTAACAGGGCCAGAGGAAAAGAAACTGCCCGGAGGTTGGTCTCCAGGGAGGGGGCCATTGCCTTGTGCCCCGTCCCAACTGATGGGGAATTACCGCTGGGGGCTCCACACCCCACTGCTCCAGCCTGAGAGGCCATCGGGAGGATGCTGTGCTCCTCAGCGGTTAAGCCTTCCCATCCTTCTACTGGCACCGCCTGGTGCCTGGGCTGCAGACAGAAACTCTCAGCAGTTGTCACTACCCTCTGGAGCCCACCGTCTGATGGGGTACTGACCAGAAGATGGTACCATGTGTGGAGGATCAGCGTGCAGAGGGCGAGGGGCATGTGAAGGGGACAGTGGCCACCGGAGTTGATTTGTGAAGAATGAGTTGGGATTTCCCAGGCTGAAAAAGTGAAGTGATGAGAACCTTGCCCTGCCATGCTCTGCAGAGGGCGGAGGGAGGGAGACAGGAAATTCCAGGGCTGCTTGAACCCTGGACTGGCTGAGTGAGTGAGTTAGGAGGACGGAAGTAGCACCGACGTGGGGGTCAGACCTGGCTCACTTCCCAGGGCCGCCTCTTAATTATCTTGGGGACTGTGAGAGTGTATTCGTTTGGTTACTTATTAATTGATTGAATTCATATATTGAGGTACCAAGCACTTTTCTGAGCTTCCATTTCCTCTTCTGTGAAAGTGAAGATAATCTTGCCTTCCTGGGAAGATTGACCTGAGATGCAAATAAGTAGGTGGGAGGCTACCTAATATGATGGGGTTTGGTGTATTACAAGCACACCCCAGTGCTAATCTAGCCAGGACTGGAGAACCTGTGGCTGAGAGACAGGAGAACGAGACCCGTGGGCTCACGCTTCTGGAGATGAGGCCTGCTGCATGTTGAGCGGCCGACAAGGACACCCTTGCAGAGGGTCCAGCGGTCCCCCAGCCATAGGTCTGCCCGGGGAGAGGAGGGGAGGTGGTGGAGAGCCCCGACCAAACCAGCCCTGGGCTGCGGAGAGCCAGTTGTCATAGAGTTGGGAGACTGGGTCCTGCCCCTTCCCCTGGCCCTCTCTGGGGCCTTGGGCCAGTCCTATCTTGCTGTGGACTGCAGGCTCACTGTTCCCAAAGAGGAGGCATATTTTTGGGGCACCTAAATCCATCTGGTTGCAGAGCCCATGTCCCCTCCAGCTGGACTAGAGAGCTCCCAGGCCTTCCACAGCAGCCACTCATGGCTGTAAATGAGCATCCCGGGGTTGCCACAGGAACATGCCATGGGGCTCACACCTGCTAACCACACCAGCACTCCTGGCTCCTTTGTGTCCCTGGGGGGGTTTGCTTCCAACTCTCACCTCTGCAGGCCCCCTTGGTCCTAGGAGTGTAGTTGCTGGGTCGCACCTCCCGGCATACACCGGCATGGCCGTAGCAGCTCTGCAGCGAGTGTGTGCGCATGCCCATCGGCGCAGAATGCTGCTGCCTCGCTAAGACCCAGCGTACTGGTTGTACTTCCTGAATCTGCTAAATCCCCCTTTTTGTGTCTTGGGGCAGACAGAGGTTCTGGCTGCCTTTCACTTGAGTCATGGGTGCTCTGGAGGGACAGGGTGGTGTGGTACAGAGAGACTCACTGCTCCCGTGCGTCCTCTGGCATACCCTGTGCTCTGGGGCCCCTCTCTCACCTTGTTCAGTTGAGGGTTGACCTGAAGGAGCTCCAACCCCTTCCCGCCCATCATGCCAGGCCGTAACTCCACTGAGACAGCAGGCAGACCAGCTGGAGGCCTTCTCAGCAGAGCAGAGAGCTCCCAAGGAGCAGATGGGGGGAGGTGTTGGCAAGGCAGCAGCAACGGCGAGTTCACTCCGCTTTGGATTGTAAAAGGGCTGAAATGTGAAATCCTATTCTGGGGTTATGTGAGGTACTGTGGGCTCTTTCTGCTTCCTCCTTTCTTTTTGGTAGGCCAGCGACAAACTAAGTTCCTAGAAAAGGAGAAAAACACTGGCAGCCCAGAGGCCATAGCTAACGTGTGACTCACTCAAGCCGGTCCTACTGACGCACGTCCCTCCCTCTGTCCTGCTCTGCCTTTGCCCCCTCCTGTCAAGACCAGACTGGGGCGTCTGGGACTCCAGGGAGCTGTGCACCTCCTGCTTGGGTGGTGGTGGCAGGGCAGGGGAGTGTTGCCAAACCTCAGGAGGCCTTGGAGCTGCCCGTGCCACATCCTGTGGAGACACTTCAGTGCGCCTGCCACCAGCCCTGCAGAGTCTCAGCTGTGCCTGCCCTGGCAGAGGGCGGGAAAGTCCCACCAGCGGTGTTGAGTTGAAATTCAGCCACGCTGGCACGTGCCCTCCAGGGCCTGTTGTCACCATGGCCCTCTCCCCTACTGCCTTCCAAGACAGGGTCTTTCTCCCAGGTGTGCCAACCATCAAGGTGAGAGGACAACACCAGCTCCTGTTTGCCAGGCACTGGGCTAAGTGCCCTCCAGGAGATTAAGTTATCTTGCTGAGTCCTAGCCCAGTTCTGGAGTTTGGTGCTGCGATTTCACTGTTGTAAGATGAGGAAATTGAGGATTAGCAAGAGATTTACAGAGCAAGGAAGTGGCAGAGCCAGGACTAGGAACCTGACTCCCAAACCCACCATACTCTTGCCTAAGCTATCCTCCTCCCAGCATCTTGAGCCTCAGAGACCCACAGGTTGCCTTTGCAGTTTCCGCGGCCATCTCTGATCGGGGGAGAAGACCCGCAGTACCTCTGCTCTGTGGGAACCTGGACAAGAGGCCTGAGCGGTCCCATACTCAGGGCAATGGTACTGGAGGATCAGAGCTAGAGCAGTCCTCTCCTTGACATGCACGTGGCCCTTCACAGCGACCCTTCACCTGTGATCTCAGGCTCTAGCCGCCCGTGGGCCACCAGTCAGATTCCTATGGCAGCTGACAGGACAGGCCCGTGTGGGCGCTGGAGTCGGCGTTTCCACGGGGAATGCAGAGGACAGACTGGCCATTGTTTTGCATCAAGCCCTTTGCCAGCAGAATTCCCCAAGATCACCAAAGGCTCTCAGAGCCTCCTGGATGCAGCTCCTGGGGAAAATCCACCAGCAGCCACACACGCCCTGTGCCTCTGAGAGATGATTGTAGGGAGAGGCCACCCGAGGCCCCATGGAGCTTTCCCTCCTGCCATCCTCCAGCCTTTCCCCCGAGCTTCTCCACCCAGTCAGCCAACACAGGAGCACGGCAGTTGGGTAGAGAGGCACCCTTCCTCACTGCCTGCCCCAGTGGGCCAGGAAGCCTTTCCCAGGCCTCGTAGACAGGGCCTGCGCACCCTCCCAGCCCCTGGTGTGGTGTAAGAGTCCTCTTGGACCACTTGCTTTTGTCCACATGGGAGTGTTCTTGAAAGGATCAGAGCCCAAAGCTGCCCGCCCCACGCCTTTCAGAGGGAGAGCCTGTGATGTTCTGGCCAGGGCAGAGTTGCAAGTACAAGGTACGGGATGAGTCAGCTTTGATGGAACAGGGAAAAATCATTCAGGGCCTAGGGCCCTGCCCAGGGACACAGCTGGGCATAAGGCAGCTGTCAGTTGTGTGCGCAGCTCCAGGCCCCACAGACCTGGGCTCGGATCCTGCTCTCTGCTCACCAGCTGTGTGACCTTGGCCAAGTCCTTTCACTTCCCTGTGCCTTTGTTGTATCATCTGAAACAGGACCGTGAGAAAATCCCTCGTTGGCCACTGTCAGTTTCTTCCTCTGCATTGGTTGCGGGGCCAAGTGAGACAGTGAGCTGACATACTCAGTGGTGCAGAGGTGGCTCACGGCCGGCCCTTGGGTCACCTTCCAGGGTGGAGTCACTGACCTCTGCTGGACTTCTTTTTCTCATGTGTGAACCAGGAAATTGAAGTAAATCTCAGATCACTCCCAGTCTAGAGTATTACATGAGGCTGTTTTGGGAAATCTCTGGAAGTTGTTCTAAGCTCTAAGCTGTACCCTGAGATTCAGCCAGGGCAACAGGTCCAGGGATGGCCCGTGTAACCCTCAGGTGCCTGGGAGAGAAGCCAGTCCCTGCTGGGACAGCTCAGCTGGTTGCCAGAAAAGGCTAAGAACTGATTCCTCTGCTCCTTGGAGAGGTGGGGGGAGGGGCAGCTGCTTTACCCTCTGACGAGACGCCCACCTCCTACTGTTCAGGATGGGAGTGGGCCCAGCAAGGTGTGCCCAGCCCGCATGTCCTGTGCCTGTTGCTATAGAGGCTTGTTCACTCTCTGTCTCCCACTCCCAGGACACATCGGATAACCATCACCAACTTCTGCCTCGGGAAGCATCTGGTGAGCGAGGGGGACCTGCTGAAGGACCAGAGGGGGAGCCCTGCCTACATCAGTCCTGACGTGCTCAGCGGTACGTGTGTGCCAAACAGTGGGCCTCCAAGCTCCATGCAGCCAGGCTCTGATAGTCCACTCAGCAAATCTGTGGGTAGGCCCTGGGCTAGGTGCTGGGGCTTCCCTGGGGGCCCAGACCAGTCCTTCCTCCTCCCCAAAACATCTGTTGGAGGAGGAAGACGGAACGATAACAGGAATGCATGTTTGATTACTGTGAGATGAGTACTAGGAAGGAATGGAATTGCTATGAGAGTGAATGAAGGGCGCTTGAAGGACTTTCCCCAGGAGGTGACAGTTGGGCTGGGATCTTAAGGGGAGCTGGGGATTCCCTGAGTGTGTGTGACTGGGCTGAGGCCAACGGCCCGAGAGGTGGCATGGCACCATGTTGGAGCAATTGCAAGCTGCTCAGAAAGTCGGCCTGGTTCACAGGGAGGCCAGAGAGGTGTGCAGGGCCAGACCTGGCAAGGCCTGCTGCAGGCCTCGCTGAGACGTTGTTCTTTAACTCGCAAAGTTACTGCCCACTGATCTGATTTCCAAGTTCCAGACATTGTGCTGAGCGTGACTCACCTCATTTGTTTAAACCACACAGCTACCCTGTGAGGTCAGTATCTTAAGTTCCTTTTTCATAGATGAAATTGAGGCTCAGAGAGATGACCTCTCTTGTCCAAAGTCATAGCTAATAAATAATAAACCGGAAAATGGAGGGCAGTCCCAGGGCCGCCTGCCACTAGAGCCCATGCTCCCAACTCTTTCACCATACATTCTGTTGCTTTCCCTTTTCCCCTTGTCCTTTGCCAAATTGGGGTCTCCCTAGCCCCAGTCCCTTAGGGAATCAGGGCCTACAGCTCCCATCCCTCCAACATGGAGAACTTGGGGTGGTCTCCAGGGTCCCTCATCCCCACCCCACACACAAGGGCACCCTTTCCGTGTACTGGCAGAGCCACCCTCACCCAGGGCATCACATGCGTCCTGGTGAGCAGGCTGCTGTAAGACAGCACTTGCACCTCCCTCGAGGCTCCCCTAGCTACCGCCTCTGCTGCAGAGCCAGGCCTGTCCCCAGGGCTGCCCATGTGCAGAAGACAGTGGCACCACTCCCCAGACCTGGGGCTTTTGGTTGAAGTCACCACAGCCTCTGCTAGAGGGATCTGGCTGCCAGGGGTATACCCTAACTCCCTGGGCACCACCCACATGGCCCAGTGCAGCCTGGCACCCTCCACACCTTTGGGGAAAGCATCCCTATAGGAGATGGAGCCAGGCTCCTCCCTCTGCCCAGCCTGTGAGGGGGCTGTGCCTGTCTGCAGGGCTAGGACTGGGGGCTGGCCCTGATTGGGACTCCTTTCTCGCAGCACCAGACTACGGTGGCCTCCATGTGCAGTCTGAGCCTCTGTGGCCCTCCCTGCTGGTGCCAGCAGCTTCTCCTTCTGGGTTTTCCAGACTTGTGCCAGTCTTGGAAGATGAAACAAAGGGAGCTGACTGAATCAGAGAGTCCTCAGCTGGGAGACCAGAGACCTGGGTTCTCATTTGGGCCTTGCTGTTGAACCAGCTGTGTGGAAATGGCCTCCAGTCTGCTTCTGACTTCAGCCTCCTCCCTCTGGGGTTAGAAGCTGAAGTACCAGCCCTACCTTGTGGGTTTCAGGCTCAGGTCTGCCCTTTCATTCATTCTCCATGTGCCCAGCATAGGCATGGGCCATGGAACTGTGAAAAGGCAGACCTGGTCTGGCCCTCAAGGAGATGATAGTCTGGCTAATAACCGTGTGACTTTGGGGGAGTTACAGACCTCTCTGGACCTGTTTTCTCATCTATAAAATAGGGATGGCAGTAGAACCTACTTCAGTGAGTCCCTCAGGGATTAAATAATGCCCTTCACCTAATGTCTGGCATGATCATTACTGAAAGGGAAGCTCCAGGTGCAGTATCCCCTCAGAAGCCAAAGCTCAGGGAAGGTCGCCTGCCCAGGTCAGGCTCCCTGTGAGCTTGCCTGTGGAGGGGCCGTTCATCCCCCAGGTCAGGGCAGAGGCTCAGGCTGAGGGAACCCCACACGAGTCCTGGAAGCAGATCCCTCCTGCCTAAGCCAGCAGGACAGCTCAGCTCAGCAGGAAGCATCCTCCAGACACAGAAGAAGAGCCAGCGCCTTTTTTTTTTTTTTTTTTTTTTTTTTTTTTTTTTTTTTTTTTTTTGAGGTGGTGTCCAGCAGTGTCGCCCATGCTGGAGTGCAGTGGTACAATCTTGGCTTACCACAACCTCGTGGGTTCAAGTGATTCTCCTGCATCAGCCTCCTGACTTGCTGGGATTACAAGCACATGCCACCACAACCGGCCAATTTTTGTACTTTTAGTAGAGACAGGGTTTCACCATATTGGCCAAGCTGGTCTTGAACTCCTGGCCTCATGATCTGCCCGTCTTGGCCTCCCAAAGTGCTGGGATTGCAGGTGTGAGCCACTGCGCCCAGCCACCTTTTTTGGAGCCATACAGAGCTAGAATGGTGGCACAAGTAATAGATTCTGTACTGGCAACCCCATGGTGGAGCAAGGTCCAGGGAAAGGAGGCTGTCCTGGAGTCAGCCTTGAGGACAGCCACACAGTCACCCCAGCTGCTCTTTGGCACCAGGGGCTGGAAAGAGCCAAGGATGACACAGCCTGGGAAGAGCTTGGGAGAAGCTCGTCTTCCACAGAACTACCTGCTGTACCAGCCAGGGCAGATGCTTATTCTCCACAACAGCCCCTGTGGTAGGCAGTGGTGCCATCCTGAAGGTGCCATGGTACCTTCTGAAGACGCAGGCTGAGGCCTGTAATGGCACTGCCATGTACACACACACGCCCTCTCCCGTTTAAACTACTTGCCCTTCACTGGGCCCTGGGCGCCCAGGGAGATGACGCTAGGGTGCCTGACAGCATCTATTCCACGCCCATGGAGAACTGAGTTGTGTTCTGGGAACCAGGCTGCCGCACCCTATACCAGAGGGTGCATCGCAGGGAGTGGGCAGGGCCAAGGGCTTTCAAATGCTCCAGGGGTCCTCATATTTTGCATTTGGGAAAGTGGGTCAGACAATGGCTGCCACATGGGAGGGGCTGTATTGCTGCTGGGTGCGTGGGCAGGTAGCCCTGAAAGCAGGCAAGCAGCAGGGCCTGCATGGCCAGATGTGGGCACACAGACCAGCCATGTGGTCCTGGACAGAGCAGATCGCTGGGTCTCAGTATCCTTGAGCTGTGGAGCAGTTAGTGAACTAAAAGCGTTTCTTTCTTTTTTTTTTTTTTTTTTTTTTTTTAAATAAAGACGGGGTTTCACCATGTTGGCCAGGATGGTCTCGATCTCTTGACCTCATGATCTGCCTGCCTCGGCCTCCTAAAGTTCTGGGATTACAGGCGTGAGCCAGAACTAAAAGTGTTTCTTCCAGTACTGTCCTAAAGCAGGTGCTCAGTCAGATGTCTGTTTCCTTCCACTTTACAGACAAGGAAACTGTCGCACAGAGAGGGTAATTAAGTGGACATTCGTTCATTTAGCAAATACTTGAGTCCGTGCTGGGCACTGGGGCTTAACAGTGAACACAGGAGGGAGGCACCTGCACCTGAGAACTTCCCTTCTAGCAGGGAGGGGGAGTCACAAGTAGACAAAGGAGGGGACCGTGAAGTGGTCGTCTGGGCTGTGAAGGAGGCAGAGGGGTGTGTGGATGGTGACGGGCAGAGTGCCTGGCTCATCTGAAGCCAGCTAGTTATCTGCTGTGCCACCAACATTCTTGAACCCCCAGTTGTGAGCTCTGTGCTGGGTGCTGGGGCTGCAGACCCAGGCCTGGCTCCCAGGGCCTCGGTGTTTGGCCGGGCAGGGCAGGTGCTGTGAGCAGGTGCTGACTGAGCCCTCTCCTCAGGGGTCAGGAGAGGCACACCCTGAGGAACAGGGGAGAGGGGAGCACAGGCAGGAGCTCAGAAGACTGCTCTGGGAGGACTGGAAGTGGGGGTGACAGGTGGAGGGTCCCGGGTGGGATTCCAGGCATGGGGCTGGTGGGCCCAGGTAGTGCTGCAGCCCGAAGGCTGAGTGTGGTGTGTGTCTGTCCGCAGGCCGGCCATACCGCGGCAAGCCCAGTGACATGTGGGCCCTGGGCGTGGTGCTCTTCACCATGCTGTATGGCCAGTTCCCTTTCTACGACAGCATCCCTCAGGAGCTCTTCCGCAAGATCAAGGCTGCCGAGTACACCATCCCTGAGTAAGTCCTGCTTCCTGGGGGGTTGGGGGGCAGCCAGCCTGATGGGCTCAAGGCAGGGAAATGGCACAGTGAGCCTGGGCATCCTGGTCACATACCCAGCACCACCCACTGAGACCCACCCTTCCCAACTCCCTGCCTCAGGGATGGACGGGTTTCTGAGAACACTGTGTGTCTCATCCGGAAGCTGCTGGTCCTTGACCCCCAGCAGCGCCTGGCTGCCGCCGACGTCCTGGAGGCCCTCAGTGCCATCATTGCATCGTGGTAAGTGGACAGGTGCTGGTCCAGGCACAAAGCTGTGTCCTTAGGGCCTCTGCTACCCAGAAAAGCAGCCTGCAGTCAGCCTGTTTCTCTGCCAGTTAAGAGTCAGATTTCCAGATTCTCTGCATGGGCAAGACTGGGAGGGCATACATAGGCAGAGCTGAAGGTTGAGCAACGATGGGCTGCCATGGTTGCCAGGCCATGCCAGCGAGGGATGGGCATTGCCTCACTGAGTTCACCACCACCTGTGAGGGAGAAATTGCCCCCCTTTATGGGATGAGAAAACTGAGGCATAGAGAACCAGAGTCTCGTGGCAGGAACACAACCCAGGTGTGTCTGACTCCAGCTAAGTCTGAGGCCAGTGGACACCTGGTCTCTCTGGGGCCAGCCTGACCCGTCTGCCCCCCTGCAGGCAGTCCCTGTCATCTCTGAGTGGGCCGTTGCAAGTGGTTCCTGACATCGATGACCAAATGAGCAATGCGGATAGCTCCCAGGAGGTGAGTTGGGGAGGGCAGATGGGTTGTGCCTTACCCAGCTCCACGGGATGGGCTTCTGGGGGCAGCCAGAGCAAGGGCAGAAGTGCCAGCTCCCTGCAGGCCACGGGGCTTCATTGGTCTTCTTCCCCAGCCTTGGGGTGGGAAAGGGAGACTTCAGTTTTCAACCTGAGCTGTCTGGGGCCTGCCTTGGGCTTAGTGTAGCAGGAGATCTGTGGCCAGAAAGCCTGCGGGGCCGCCAAGCTGGAGCCAGTGCCCAGGAGGCCCAGGCCAGCCCTCAATTTCCTCTTGCTGCCCAGGTCACATTTCTCTGCCCCTCTGACTCAGAGTTCTCTATCACCCTTCCTGCTTTTCATTTTTCAGATGATTCATTTCTCCCTGTTTCTCTCCTCCCCATTCCCTGCACTGGAGAAAGTGTTGGGCCCAGGGTGGGGGCAGAGACTTGGGCACCAGGCAGCAGTGGGCAGGTGATCTTAGGGTGCCCCCTGGAGGGCAGGGCTTAGCCTAGCCACAGTGTTGCTGGGTCCTGGATATTGGAATGAGCTTCCTTGCCTGGGAGAGCCTCCCAGAGCCGCCTGGCCTCTGAGGAAAGAGCGTTACAGTCTCTACCCACTGCCAGCTCCCACCTTTTCTGGGCTGTTCGGCTAAAGTCATCATCACTAGCCCACAGTGAGTGCCTACCCCGAGGGCACCTCATTCAGTCCTCACTGCGGGCCTTCATGGCCTGTGTTCTTAGCCCCATGTTACAGAAGAGGAAACTGAAGGGTTGAGAGGTAAGGACTTTCCCAAAGTCACACAGCTTGGAAGTAGTGGAGCTGAGCCTTGACCCTAAGTCTGATCCCAAAGCCCTGTTGTCCTCTGTGATGACTGGCACGGGGACACCACTTCAGCTTCTTCTGTTACCATCTGCCTGGACCACCCCAGGAAGCTCAGCATGGGGCTGGGTGTATGTGGCTCCCCCGGGTGCTGAGCACCCAGCCTGGGGCTCGCTCATAGCTGCTGACATGCATTGGCTGCCTCAGGGCTCAAAGAACCTTTGTGAGGGGCCAGACAGCTAAGGCTTCTGAGGTGGTGACCTCTCCGGTAGCCAGCGAATTAGGAAGCATGGCTCTGTGTCAGTCCCAAGGCCGAGGGGCGGCCTGCAAGGCAAGTGCAGGTTGGCCGGAGGGTGCCAGGGACCTACCCTTAGCCCTCGCTCAATGAGGCCTGAGGGTGTGGTGCCTGGAAGGGGGAACGCAGGAGCCAGGCTTCCGCACTCATGCCTGCCCTCCATCTGCTGCACTGTCTTCATCTGAGTTTCTTCTTGTCTCGCTCCCTCCCGGCCTCAAAGGCGAAAGTGACTGAGGAGTGCTCCCAGTACGAGTTTGAGAACTACATGCGGCAGCAGCTGCTGCTGGCTGAGGAGAAGAGCTCCATCCATGATGCCCGGAGCTGGATGCCCAAGCGGCAGTTCGGCAGCGTGCCCCCAGTGCGGCGGCTAGGCCATGACGCACAGCCCATGACCTCCTTGGACACGGCCATCCTGGCACAGCGCTACCTGCGGAAATAGCGGCCTCAGCCAGGGCCACCAGCACCGCTGCCACCTCTTCCAGCCCTAGCCAAAGGCCTGGCTGTCAGGGCTGGGCCCTGTAGTGCTGGACTCTCCCAGGCTGCAACAGGAACAGGGCAGGGACAGGGACAGCCCAGGTCACACGTGGGGTCAGCAGAGGTACCACAAAGCTACCTTTTGGTATGATTGCTTGATTGTTTGGTTTTTAAATCTTAGAAGCCTAGATAACTAATCTGCTTTTAATCATGATGTTTTAATCTACCTCTGTCTCTTTAACCATGCTGTCTCTGGACTGAGCGAGAGGGAGGAGGAGGGGGCCTGCTCACTCTGCCCCAGGGCCTTCCCCAGCGCCCACCACTTGACCCGGGCACTGCTCCCCACAGTCCAAATAAGCTGAAAGTGCAGCTCGCTTCAGGCCCCAGAGCGAGCGTCCCCTCCTTCCCGCTCTCCCAGGCCCCTGCCACAGCCTCTTTCCGTCCCCCTCCTTCTGATCCAGGCCCTCAGTCCAAGCTTTGGAAAACCTTCACCTCATCTTAAGCCGAACTCAAATATATTTATTTTTATACCGTAACCAACGTCTCTCCCATCTCTAGGTGGCTCAGCCCACGGCCACTCCCTGCCCCCAGCCTGGCTGGACAGCAGGGAGTCCACAGCCCACACGTGGGCTCCCTCCTCACCCCCAGGCAGGGAAGGCCCTCCTGCCGGCCCCTGTCCACTTTCAGCCCGCCAGTCCCTCTCTGCTGCCGGTGATGGGAGGCCTTTCTAGACCTGGCTCTTTCTCTCCCGTCTCAGTGGCTTCTCTGAGGTGCTGTACACGCGTGTTAACCTTTTCCTTTCTCCATCCTTCCCCGTGGTACCAAGCTTACATGGACTCCCGATGTGAAGGGCCCAGGGGTCAGGTGGCAGGCCTGGCTGTGAGCAGGGGCCTGCCTGCATGCTTCCCTGCTCCCCGCCTACTCTTGTGTTCAGAGGATAGTGGGGACATCTCCCTGTGCCCTTGCCTCATACTAGATGTGGTGTCTCTCCCTGTAGACCTTAGCCAGGGTCCTCCATGGGCAGTGGGGGACTCAGGGGAGAATCGTAGGGATTGGGGGACCCTGCATGCCTGGCTTGAGAACAGCCCTGCTGCCCTTTTGAGCCGAGATTTTGAAGTGGATGCCCGTCTTGCCAGAAATGCTGTTCTCACCAGAATGCCCTCCCCTCCCCCTTGCCCTCACTGGACTTGGCCCTGCCTGATGCCAAGCAAAGACCCTTCCCCAGAGGCCTATGCCCCATATGCCCTCAGAGAGGCTGAGTGTCCCCTCCAAGCAGTCATGAGCCCTGAGCTCCTCCTGCCTGGCCCTGCTCCCCAGTGGGGAAGTGACTGTGTTTCCCAGAGTGCAAGCTGCTCTCCTCCCCCCAAAAAGCTGACTCACTGTGAGTGACCTTGGGCAAGTTCCCAAACCTCCTTGTGCCTCAGTTTCCCCATCTGGAAAAAATGGGGCCACCTCTTGCCAGCAGTAGCAGGGCTGCCCACGCCCCTTCCTCCCCATGCCCCATCCAGCACTTGGGCACCTCGCCTCTGCCCAGTGGGCCTGTGGGAGAGCCCACCGGAGCCCAGCACTTACTCCCCCTGAGCGGCAAGCCCTGTGTCTGTCTCAGCTGTCCAGCACTGAGGGCCAGGGTCTTGGGCCGTGGGGCTGGGGGATGCCCTCTTTTCTATATTTATTTCATAAACGTCTCCTGAGGGAGCGGAAATGCAGTCTGGCCTAGGGCTCCCAGCCCTCGACTGTCCCCCGTGAGGGCCTGAGGCTGGGCCAGGGCCCGTCGCGGCAGTGCCCCTGCCCAGCAGCCCACCCGGCCCCTCCAGGCCTGCTGCCCTTGCGTGATCTCTCTCCTCCTTTTCAAAGCAATAGCCTCCAGGTCTGCAAAGCCCTGTCAGACAGATTGGGCCCTTCCAAGGTCAAGCCATGTGTCTGATTACATTTCTGGTGAAGCAAATGAGAGGAGGATGGGTCAGCCCTCACTGGGTGTCACACACTGAGAGAAGTCCTATTGTAAAGAAACAAAACGGAAAAAGTCACAAAAAAGTTTGTATAAAGACATATTTTTGTACTACATGGGGACTCTTCCTGCATGTCAGCAATAAAACTTCCTGATCTGGGACCACTGTGGCCTGCATCTCCTGTGTTCTTGCCCTCCCTGCCTGTCTCTCAGCCTCTCCAGCCCCAACCCAGCCCCATCTCCCTCCATCCCAGCTAGGTGGTGCAGGATTCCCAGCTGGCTTCCTGTAGCTCTGAGTGTGCCTCCTCCCTGCTCCCTGCAGCCAGCAGGTGGCACCTGACACCTCTGTCTTGGCTAGGGGAGGGCAACCTGAAGTGCCCAGCAGTCTCTTGAGGCCCATGCCCACCCCCAGCCCATTGCCCAAGTGGGAGCTCCCTGTTTGGCTTGGTCCAGCCCCTGATCTTGCAGGCAGGAGGTAGGGGGGCATCCCAGCACCACTGCAGCTGACGAGTATTGATCCTGTCTTTGCTGAACTCCATCTGGGGTGGGGGAGCCTACCACCCCAGACAGACTGCCCATGTGCCCACATGCCCATCCAGGGCAGCCAGGGAAGTAGGCTTCTCACACACTTAGAGAAGTCCTACTGTAAAGAAACAAGACAAGACAAGGTCAGAAAGTTTGTATAAAGACATAGTTTTGGCCGGGAGTGGTGGCTCCACCTGTAATCCCAGCACTTTGGGATGCTGAGGGGGTGAATCACAAGGTCAGGAGTTCGAGACCAGCCTGGTCAACACAGTGAGACCCTGTCTCTACTAAAAATACAAAAAACAATTAGCTGGGCACAGTGGTGGGCGCCTGTAATCCTATTTACTCAGGAGGCTGAGGCAGGAGAATCGCTTGAACCGGGAGGCAGAGGTTGCAGTGAGCCGAGATCACACCACTACACTCCAGCCTGGGTGATAGAGTGAGACTGCATCTCAAAAAAAAAAAAAAAAAAAGATTTTTGTATTACATGGTCTGCTGTGTCTCCAGTGTATGTATTCTACCAGTGTGTTGCTATTCTCCAGTGTCCCTGGGAGGAGCCAGACTGGACCTATCAAGCGCCAGGCCTCTTCCTGTTCCACCCTCTCCCTCCCTCCCCTCAATAGGAAGCCAAGGGCTTCCTTCCTTCCTTTCTTCTTTCCTTCCTTCCTCTGCTTAAATTTAGACTTTGCAGATTGCACTTCATTCTAGCAATGAAGCTAGAGGCAGGCTGGCCCCTCCCCCGGCATACCACAGCACCTACGCAGACCCACTTCTGTGTCCAGGAGCCCACGCCCAGGCCACACAAGGAACAAGATCTGTGCAGGCAGAGCCCCTTCCCAGTCAAGGATCCTCAGGGCAAGAGGAGCACCCCTCAAGATGTGAGAAGGCTTTGCTCATCTGCGGTGCTTCACCTCACAGCTCCACACCTGCACAGCAGCTGGCTGTCCACAGATTTTGCCCATTACATTTGACCCATGCCTGACCCATTCTGGGTGCTCTGCTGGGAGGTGCCCCCGCTCCCAGCCTGCCATTGCCACTCTCAGCCCTGGACCTTTGTCTCCATGTTCAGCCTCATGCCTGTCCCACCGCCCATTCAGCCTCTGTTCAGGGCACAGATATACCTCCTGGACACCTACACGTGTCACACTTACATTCAGCAAAACACAAGACAGCAAGTTCCCTGGAGGCAGAGGCTTTGCTTTGCTCACCTTTACCTCCTCAGCACCTGGGTCTGGGCCTGGTACACCCTGGCACTCCTGAACAGTTTGGTGTATTGATCTAAGCTCCTTGGTGGTTAGTCGGTCAATTTAAAAATAAAGAAAAATCAAACTTCTTGGATTGCTGTTCTTTCACAGGTTATTATTGTGAGACCTGTGGTAGCAAAGGAAGGGGAAAGTACCAGAAGGGATGGGTCGCACCAGTGCGGTCACGCTGACCACTCACGTGCTCCTGAAAGGTCAAACCAAATGAGAACTGAGAGGCTGACATCCCCTTTAGCCACCCCGGTCTCCAGTGTCCCTGGGAAGAGCCAAATGAGCTGTCAAGCTAGCGGAAGTGGCAAAGGGAGTGAGGAATGGTCTTGGTGTCTGTATCGTTCAGGTGCTAAAGCCGAGTTGGCCTTGACTTTCTCTGTCCCTGTGTCCCTCCTTCCCTCCCTCCCTCTCATCCTCTCTCACACCGCATGTCCACTGCTGCTCCTGTCAGCTGGCCCTACCTTCAGAACATGGGCAGAATGTGACCACTTGTCACAGCTCCATGGCAACCACCGTAAGCCCCCATTTCTGGCCTCCTGGTCTCCCACTCTTCCCCACCACAGTCCAGGCACCATGCGGTAGCCAGAGTGAGCCTTTAAAAACTCCGACTGTTCAGCTAAAAGGAGGTTCAAAAGAAAAGAATTTTTAAAAAAAAACCTGATTGTGTCCCTTGTCCCTCTTCTGTTTACAACCCTCCGATGGCTTCCACTCCGTGACAGAGAAAATCCAAAGCTCTATGTGGCTCATAAAGCTCAACACAGTGAAGCTGCACACCCAGCCACCTCCCCACCTGCCCAGCCCCTCACCCTCACTCTGTGCCTGCTGCTTGGGCCTCCTGATCCTGAACAAGCCACACGCTTCCACTGCACCGCCTCTGCACCGGTTATTCTTTCTGGAAGGCTCCTCCCCCCGGTATTTCCATGGCTCCCTCACTCATTTAGGTGTCTGCTCAAAATGCCACCTCCTCAGAGAGGCCTTCCCTCACCTGTCCACCTGGTCATTTTTTTTTCATTGTGCTCATCACAACCTGACATATATCCAATTTTTGCTCACGCCCGTCTCCCTGGTTCCAACACTGAGCTCCTGAACCAGGGCAGGAATCTTTCCTGTTGTGGCCACTGTGGAGGAAGGGGATAAGGGGACCAGTCATCACAATGACAGGCAGTTACAAGGGTGGTGCCAGGGACGCCAGACAGCCCTGCAAGGAAGGCAGATTCTAAGTGAAAGGCTTTTTAATTCCCAGAGCCAAGGCTCTAACTCCATTTTACATATAAACACAGAGAGCATGCATTCTAGTATACACTGGATTTTCCAGAAATGCAGCTACTGTGTAAAGAGGAGGAAACGTGCACTTTAGTTGAGAACTTTACCAAGAGTTCATTGTTTCAGACCCTGACACCACCACACACTGGTGTCAGTTTGCACACACAGCTGTGACCTCCCCAGCAATCGGCCACTTCACAAACACATTATCATTACCTTTTATTTCTTATATGTTAATGAGAACAAATAATTATATGATTTTTAATTAGATGTAAAGGTTGGCATATTAGCTGTAAATTTCATTTCAGGAGCATAAAGGGAGCAATAGCAAGCATTATGAAAAGGCAGCTTTGGGTCCGAGGGGTAGAGAACCATGGCCTATCATCGCCTGGTGGAAAGCGGTGGAGAGCGTGGGCTCTGAGGTCTGGCCTGAGCCCCACCACCTGCAGCCATGTGATTCCACAGGCACTGCTTCACCTCGATTCTCTCTTGGCAAATGGGGGCCATGCTACAAACTGCACAGGATCACTAGGAAGACGGAAGGCTCAGACCATGCACAGCATTTGGCAGAGTGCCAGGTGCTGGAAATTGTCCCTGTTATTGTTCTCTTGGTGTTGCTGTTGTTTTGTTTGTTTTGAGACAGGGTCTTGCTCCGTCGTCCAGGCTGGAGTACAGTGGCGTGATCACGGCTCACTGTAGCCTCCATCTCCTGGGCTCAAGCGATCCTCCTACCTTAGCCTCCTGAGTAGCAGGAGCATAGGTGCGTGCCACTGTGCCCAGCTAATTTTTGTAGTTTTCTGTAGAAACAGCGTTTCACCATGTTGCCTGGGCTGGTCTTAAACTCCTGGACTTAAGTGATCTGCCCACCTCGGCCTCCCAAAGTGCTGGAATTACAGGTATGAGCCACCACACCGGGCCTATTGTTCATTTAGCAAATTACTGCCAGTACCCTCTTTCCAGCAGCTTTCCTGGGTCCTGGGGGTGTGGGGACACTCAAAGGACTCAGGAGACCCCTGGTGAGTCCCCATCCTCCCTCCATCCAAGACCTATCCCATGGTGGGGTGAGACCCATGTCAACAGCAGAATAGCCAGGGCCAGCCTTCAGTTTGACCACTGGGGCCAGGAGCAGAGCCGTGCTTGGGTTTGCACCAGGCCCGGAAGATGCTGGCACTCTCAAGTGCCCTCCCATCGGCTCTGGCTCTCTCAGCCCCCCGACCTTCCATCAAGGCCTGTCCTTCCTGTGCTTCCCCTTAGGGGCACTCTCCATGCTTTCCAAGGTGACACATCTCTAGTCTCACAGGCAGTTAGGAGGGCAGAGAAGCAGTCAACAAGCAGGCAGGTGAGCAGACAGCAGGTAAGTCCTGGGCAGACAGGCAGCGAGGAGGTAGGGAGGAGATGGGCAGGTGGATAGTTGGGATGAGAGCCAGTCTAGCAGGTGACAGACCTACAGAGAGATTCGAAGCAGGTGGCTACACAGACCTATGGACAGGCTGGTGGGCTGGGAGCAGCAAGCAGTCAAGCAGCTCAGCAGGGGGCGGGAAGGGCATGTGGACCATCGGGACTGCCACACTGGCCAAAGGTTTCCGGCACCTTCCCCAGGGCCCCCAAGAGAATGGCTTCTCAAAACCCCCAGGGCAAGGCTGCCGCTTCTCTCACCCGGCCTGGCTTGGCCACAGGGGCCTGGCTTGCTCCTGGAGAAGACAGCACTCTGGTTAACAGGCGTCCCTCTCTCTGTAGGCACCAGTAACCATCTCAACCCTCATCCTGCTTCACTAGGGCTGAGTCACACCTGACCCACTCCAAAAACTTATGTCACATGCCAACCCAGACTCAAATACACTTTAGCTGCAGGCAAAGATACAGAGAGCTGCATAGCCCAGAGATGCCAGGAAACAGCTTGACAGAAAAGATCCAAAATTTTAGACTGCACATAGAGAAGCACACACGTGGACCTCACAGAGACAGGACAGGTATGTGCCACACGAACTGAGGCACTGAGGCACAAAACACACGTGGTCAGACACACACGCTTATATTCCCGTAGATGGCAGACATTGAACATGCTCACGCACTCCCAGCAATCCTGCACATAAATAAGCTACCTGTGCAAACAGTCAGTGACATACATCCCTTGAAGAAATAGGAATACAACCCATAGAAACTCAATATTGCTGACGGTCTTCAAATCTCACCCAAGGCAGTGGACAAATTCTGGCCTTGTCTTTTTACCTCTCAGCCCGATCACACCCACTTGGTCACGTCCCTGTTCTGGCCTGGTTCTCCTCCCACCTCACTCATCTCTCCTTGCTGACTTCACCTCCAGGAGGTGTCCAGGGCTTGAGCTTCAGGCCCTTCTCTCTCTGCCCCCTTGCCCCAGGTGGTCGGCCTCCCCAGATCTTGGGGTGGTAAATCCATCTTATGTGGTGAGGACTCTCAAATATCTTTTCCAGCCAGACTCTTGGGGGCTCCACTTGCCTTGCCAACACCTGCACCCAGATATCTAATGGGCATTCTCAGATCTAACCTATCTACAGTGAAACTGACTCCCCCCAAAACTGCTTCCCCATGTGGACGTTCCTCAGGTGCCCCAGCCCCAGTATCAAGGTGTTCCTCTAAACTCTCTCCCTCACGTCCAAGTCCAGGGCAGGAACTCCCTTCGGAACACCACCTGAGTCTGAGCCCTCTCACCCCTCCACCGGCCCCGCTCTCTCTGCCCTCCCTGCTCCCCTTCTTGCACACAGTGGCCACCCTACACTGAGCCAACACAGGGATCTTTCCAAAGTGTGTCAGGGGACCATGCCACTCCCCTGATCAATGCTCCAGGGGCTCCCTACCACACTTACATGAAAAACCAAGCTCCTGGCTGGGCACGGTAGCTCACACCTGTAATCCCAGCACTTTGGGAGGCCGAGGCAGGCGGACTACCTGAAGGGAGTTTGAGACCAGCCTGACCAACATAGAGAAACCCCATCTCTACTAAAAATACAAAATTAGGCGTGGTGGCACATGCCTGTAATCCCAGCTACTCAGGAGGCTGAGGCAGGAGAATCACTTGAACCCAGAAGGCGGAGGTTGTGGTAAGCTGAGATCACGCCATTGCACTCCAGCCTGGGCAACAAGAGCAAAATTCCATCTCAAAACACCATCACCACCACAAACCAAGCTCCTCAGCAAGGCCAGCGAGCCCCTGCATGGGCAGCCCCTGCCACTCTCCCTTGCACCCACACACCATCTGCATGGCTCTCTGCCCTTGGAGGGGGGTATCTCAAGCACGCTCTTACTCCTGCCCTTGATCCTGCTCAGACACTCGCCCCAGATCCCAGCACGGCTGCCCCCTATTCAGGTCTCACTGTGGATGTCCCTGTACGAGCCACCCCCAGGTGTTGTCCATCACATTACCCTATCCTGTCATCCCTGAGCACTTAGAAGCATGTGAGATTATCTTCTATTTTTTCTCCAATTTAGTGTCAGCTCCGAGAGGGCAAAGATTTGTGTCTGTTCTGTTTCTTGTTAAATCCCCATTAGAGCTGTCCTTCAGTATCCTCAGGGGATTGGCTCCATGACCTCCCTTTTGAGGATCCTCAAGTCCCTGAGGTAAAATAAAATGGTTCAGTATTTGCATTTGACCTACACACATCCTCCCGTACACTTTAAATCATCTCTTGATTACTTATAATATCTAATACAATGTAACTGCTATGAAAATATACTATTGGCTGGTGTGATGACTCACGCTTGTAATCCCTGCACTTTGGGATGCTAAGGTGGGTGGATCACTTGAGCCCAGGAGTTCAAGACCAGCCTGGGCAACATGGCAAAACCCCATCTCTACAAAAATTAGCCAGGCGTGGTGGTGCATATTGAGGGACCTGTGGTCCCTCTCAGCTACTTGGGAGAATGAAAAGGGAGGATCTCTTGAGCCCAGGAAGTGGAAGTTGTGATGAGCTGAGATAGCACCTTGGTACTCCAGCCTGGGCAACAGAGTGAGACCCTGTCTCAAAGAAAAAAATAACATCTATTGTTTAGGAAATAATAAGAAAACAAGCTTGTACATGTTCAGTGCAGATGTAATGTTGGTTTTGAATATTTTTGAGCCAAAGTTGTTTAAATCCACAGATGCTGTGGTCTAGACTAGGAAGTACTAGACATACACAGTATTTGTGGACCAGTAGCTGCACAGATTGACACACACATACCCATCCCCCACAACAATACTAATACACCACATTAATACACAAATATATGGATGTGGGCAAAAATACCACCATGCACTCTCACAGAACAGACTAAACAGTCACAAAGACACCCAGGAGTCCCTTTTCCATCCCCATGGGAGTCAGTCCTAGTCCTCCCCCACCTAGATCTGCCCTCTACTTGAACCCAGTCTTGGGACTGGGGGAGTAGGGGTCTGCCCCCGGGACAGGGAGAGGGTCGCTGGTCCACAGGCCTCAGGCAGCCTCTTCAGCTATGTCTGCAATTTCCTCTCCCCCTTCCTTCCCTCCTCCTCTCGAAGGCTCCCGCCAAAGCAGCCTCCCCCTCATCCTAACTTCAGCAAGAGAGGGGAGGCCCATGATGGGGGGCCCTGGGGAGGAAGGGCAGAAAGAAGCCCCCAGCCACACACACATCACATTGCATGCACAAGCCCAGGTGGGAAATGCGTGTGAGCACAGGCAGGTTTAGCCTTGGGGTGGGAGGTGGGGAGCACGGTGGGGCGGGAGGGGACGGAATGGGGTGGGATCCGCCACAAGCCACCACAAGCTGCTTGGTGCACAAGAGCGCAGGAGCTCGCAGGCACAGAGGCCCCGAGCTGGGGGTCTGCGAGGCTGCTGGCCGGGGCCTGGCTCAGAGCCGCAGCCCAACAATCATTAACCCTGCGTGACCAGGCCAGAGCTCGGCCAGGGGACACATTCAAGCCTGGGGCCTGGGAGGAGGGGTGGACAGTCCCCTCCCTTCCACGCTGGCGTGGGTCTGGGGAAGAGAAGCGGTCTTCTCCGGATGGGGCCTCCTAGGAGGGGGAGCGGTGGTTTCGAGCCCAGGCTTTAGGGTCAGAGAGCAGCAGGTTCAAATTCTGACGGTTTGGTAAAGTCACTCAATCTCTCCATGACTCCGTTTATTTTATCTGCGAAGTGGGGATAATCGTACGACGTCGCAGGGTTGTCAGGCGGAGTAAGGGAAAGAACCTGTCCAGGATTCAGCCCCCGGGCCCGCGCGCAGGCAGAGCTCCAGCCTCACTGTTGTTGTTGTTAGTGGCCTGGGGGCGGGTCCCTGCCGCGGCCTCCCCGGCGGTTTCCTGTGGGGGACGAACGGCCCGCGGGCTGGGCTCTCCCTCCTCCCGGCTGCCCGCTCCTCTCCCCTTCCTCTCCCGGCCCTTTTCCTCCCCGCCTCCCCGCCCGCCCCGCCCCGTCCCGTCCCTCCTCTTTCCTCGGAGGAAACTTTCCGGCGGCTGGTCCCTCGGCCCGTGTCCCGCCCGCGCTGCCGCGGCCTGGGAGCCCAGCGAGGCCGGAGGGGCTGCGGGACCGGAGCGGGCGGGGACGGGGGCCGGTGTATGCGGCCGCGGGACGCGCCAGGGCTGGGCAGCCGGGAAGCGGGGCGCTGACGGTGAGTGGGCCCGGCCCCGGGCCGGTGGGTACCCGCGGGGCGGCGGGGCGGGGAGGGAGGCGGCTTCCCTTCCCGGAGCCCGGCTGGGGAGTAGAGGAGGCTCCGCGTCCCCATCCTCCATCCCGCCCCAGGACTCCGGAACTCAGTCTCCACTCGGGACCCCACAAGGGGGCGGGGCCTCCCGCAGTCCCCGGCGCTGCTACCCGGGCTGTAGGGGCGTCCGTGCTCGGGAGAGGGGTCCCACCCGGCAGGGCCCGGGGCCACCACGAAGTTAGGGAAGCGCTCTCTCCAGGGTGGAACCTGGGAGCTGCCCGCGGAAGGGGTCGGTGTCGGCTCCAGGCTGGGAGGAGGATCTGACTTTGCTGACCTCGCAGGCTGGCAGGGGAGCTGTCCCCCAGAACAGCATGGATGCCCCGCGAAGGGACATGGAGTTGCTCAGCAACAGCCTGGCTGCCTACGCACACATCCGCGGTGAGGGCGGGCGCCGGAAGACCGGGGACCTGGACCCTTCCCTGCCCACCATCCGCTTCCCTCCCCAGCGCTTCGCCCGTCCCCTCCGCCCCGCTCCCGCCCCCTTGCCCGCTGGCGGTTCCTTCATGCCCTTTGACTAGGGGTTACAGGCCTTGCCCCCAGACCTAGAACCGGGGGTCTTTTCCAACTGGGACGCCTCCTACCCGCCCGGGCCCCTCTGTGACCCCCGCCCTGTGCCTCGCAGCCAACCCAGAGAGCTTCGGCCTCTACTTCGTGCTGGGCGTCTGCTTCGGCCTGCTGCTCACCCTCTGCCTGCTCGTCATCAGCATCTCGTGGGCGCCGCGCCCGCGGCCCCGGGGCCCAGCTCAGCGCCGGGACCCCCGCGGCAGCACCCTGGAGCCCGAGGACGACGACGAGGACGAGGAGGACACAGTGACGCGGCTGGGCCCGGACGACACGCTGCCGGGCCCTGAGCTGTCCGCGGAGCCCGACGGGCCCCTCAGCGTCAACGTCTTCACGTCGGCGGAGGAGCTGGAGCGGGCGCAGCGGCTGGAGGAGCGCGAGCGGATCCTGCGGGAGATCTGGCGCACCGGGCAGCCGGACCTGCTGGGCACAGGCACGCTGGGGCCCAGCCCCACGGCCACGGGCGCGGGCACCCTGAGCCGCATGCACTATTACTGATGGGCCCCGGCTCCAGCTGCAAGGCGCTGCGAGTGCCGGACTGCACAGGAGCACAGAGCTGCCCCAGACCTTCGGACTTCCTTGGCCCCCACGGCTCTCCGGTGCTACTGGGCGTGGACCGCCACCCCCTGAGAGGCTCCCTGCCCCAGTCCTGCCAGAAGACCCTGGGGGCGGGGGAGGGGGCAGGATGCAGGGTCCCCACTCCCTCTCTGGGGGACGATGAAGAGGTGAAGTGACCAAATGAAAGAAAGCTGCATTCTCAGTGACTCAGTCTCTCCCTCTGTTACCCCTGCCCCCAGCGGACCCCAGGCTCCTGCCACGCCGGGGTCCCAGGGCTGAGGCCCCACTTGACCCCTTTACCCTGGCCGCACCCCCACCCGCACCCGCCTGACGACACAGCACACCTGCCCGCGTTCACTCCGCAGCCAGCAGAAGCCCACAGGTCTGCACCCAGCCGCACACAGAGCAGTGCACACGCATTCCTTATTAAAATGCATTCCTTACCGTCAAGCGCCTGGGCACACGTCGCCCCGTCCCCACGGTGCCCTGGGTTCATACATTTCAATGACACACACACACACACCAGGCCTGACCTCGAGGCTAAGGTGCTATTAGCCCCGGTGTAACCATGCGTGCTTGGGCTGGGCGCTGGACTTCATGTCTGCGCCGAGGTGCATTCAAGCGAGAGGGCAGGAGTCCCTCTGAGCGGACCGGGAGGCCAGCTGGGAGGGGTCCGAGCTCGCGAGAAGGCCCGCCCGGCTCCTCCCCCGCGCACAGCTGGATTCCAGAATCCAGGCCGGGCGACACAGCCTGACCCCGCCAGGGCCCCTCCTGCCCGCCATTTCTCCAGCGCGCGGCGCGGCTGGCGTCCGAAAGAGACACCCTCCCCCGCCCCTCATCATCCGGTGGATAAAAATAGCCGCGCGCAGGCCTTGGGAACGGTAATGGGAGCCACATGTTGGCCAGATGTGCCCGGCACAGACGGCCTGGAATGCGGAGGCCCAGGCCCTGCCCCCGCGCAGGCCCCGCCCCCAGCGACCAGACCAAGCCTTGCGAGGCAGAGTTTACTTTCTCGTGTTTCCCAAAGTCGTGTGCAAGAACGTGGGTGGCCCCAGCCAGGTCGGGCCGCGGTCCCGTCCCAGGCCCGCCCTCAGGAGGTCTGCGTCTGTGCGTGGGTGATGCGCTGGGTCTGGCACTTCTGGGTCCCCTGCATCAGCTGGACCTGGTCGGGAGTGGGGTGGAGACTTTGTCAGGGGGCGACCCGCTGCCGGCCCCCTCCCACCAGGACACGCGCCTCACCTCTAGCCGCTGGCGCTTCTCCTTCTCGCTCTTCAGCTCCTCCCAGAGGTCCGTCAGCTTTTTCCTGCAGGCCGAGGCGGAGGTGAGGGGCTGGGCAGGTGAGAGCTGGGGGGACCCTCCCCTTCCACACCCCGCTGCCGCCCACTCACTGCAGCTGCACCCCCATCAGCTCCAGCGCCCTTCTTAGAGACTCCACCTCGCCCTTCAGCGTCGTTACATCAACTCCCTCATTCTTGCTTTCCGAGGAGTTTTCTGAGACCAGGGTCGGGAGCGGGAGCGTCTTTTGGGAGTCTGGAGAGGGCTTGATAGGACGTGTTTTTTGGACAAAGCCTCCTTCAATAGGGGGCACCTCCTCTTTTGGAGCCACTTCCTCTTTGGGGAGCACCTCTTTTGGGGGTAATTCCTCTTTTGGGGGCACCTCCTCTTTGGAAGCCACTCCCTCTTTGGGGAGGACCTCCTCTCTCAGAGGCCTGTCCTCATTGGGGGGCACCTCCTCTTCAGGAGTCCTCTGGTCTTTGGAAGGTGCCCCCTCTAGAAGGGTTGTAGCCTCTTTCTGGGTGGGGGACTTCTCTAGGGCAGGCCTGGATGTTGGTCCAGACTTCAACTCAGCCTGGGGTCCAGAGCTGTCCCCTCTAACTAGGGGGCATTTCATCTCTCCCAGGCAGCTCTCTGAGGAAGGAGGCTGCAGTGGGGGTGCCGCTGGCATGTGGGCCTTCTCCTGGGATTGAGCCTCTTTGGCTACAAAGGACTTGACCTTCTGCAGGCCTTCCTCCGGAGAGAAGTGATAGCACTGAGTGTCATCGCTGGTGGACACCTCTTCAGAAAGCTCTGGGGTCAACACCTTTTCTAGGGTGGGGGCCTGATCCCCTGGAGGGGCCATCTTTGGATCAAGGACTTTATCCATAGGTAGGACTTCTGGGGCAGGAGCCTCTTCCATGGAAAAGACCCTTTCTGGAATGGAGGGTTTGTCCACAGTTAGGGTCTTCTCTGGGATGGAGTTCTCTGGGACAGAGGTCTTTTCCTCCAGAGTCACCGTCTTCTCTGAGGTGGGGACTTTGTCAGGAGCCCGCATCTTTCCCAAGGTGGAGTTCCCTGGGATAGAGGCCTTATCCCCTAGAGTGAGGGTCTTCTCTGGGGAGGGTACTCTGTCAGGAGCTGGGACCTTCTTGGAGCTGGGGGCCTTCTCCACAGCTAGGGGCCTCTCTGCAGTGGCGGTCTTGTCCAGCATGGGGGTTCTCTTCACAGAGGAGGCTTTTGCTGGGCTGCTCTGCTCTTCCTCCTGCCGTGATGGGAGGTGAAGTCTCAGCTGAGGTTGAGTCTGGTTCCCCGTGGCCTGGGATGCTTCACCCATGCACACCACAGCTGGGAACTAGCCTCTGCCCAGCACCCCCACTCTTCCATGCCTCCTGCCCCTCACCTGACTGGACAGAGAACGTTGCTGGGGAGTCTGGGTTTTGGATCGCTTTCGGCCAGTGTGGCCCGAAGCTCTACTTTGGAAGCCGCCACTGGGGCCTAAGAGAGCAGAATTTCAGGGACCCAAGCCTACTCTGACCCTCCGTCTCCTCCCACCTCTGTCCCTCAGCACAGCCACCCCACTCCTGTCCTCCAGGCCTCCCCTTGCTGGAGGAAGGCAGCCCCTACCTGAGTCTTGGGAGGTGTGCTTCTGACTGTCCCTGCTGGGTGTCCGAGACGTCCTGGAACACATCTTCATCAGGCCCTGGGCGTAGGGCACAGGGAGGGGCATTTCCTTCTACCTTCCTTCCCCCAACCCTGTCCTGCTCCTTACTTGGCTTTGCTGGGCCCAGTGGGGACTGCCGCTAACTTCTTGACTGTAGGGAGGGATGCTCTGGACATCAACTTTTTTGGTTCCTTAATGGGAGCTGGGAAGAGAGAGGCATGGAGCGTTCATCCATCTAACAGTCACTGACCCTGTCTTGTGCTGTGTGCAGGGGACTATGGGCAGAAGATGGCTCTTGGTTGACTCTGCCTCCTGGGACGCTGACCACCCTCATGCATAGGGAACTATGGGAGTACCCCAGAGGGACACCCAGCAGACGGTTGTCAGAGAAGGCTCCGTAGGGGAGATGGCTCATGTCCTGGCAGGTTTTTAATCTATACTTTTCTAAAACCTGTCCCTCTGAGCACCCATGGCTCTTCCCTGGCTCAGACTTCATCTCATTCCTGTCCTGGACTGTGGCAACAAGCTTCCCCTTTTCAGTCCACCCTCAGAATTCCTTTTTTTTTTTTGAGACTGAGTCTCACTCTGTCACCCAGGCTGGAGTGCAAAGGCAAGAGCTTGGCTCACTACAACCTCCGCCTCCCAGGTTCAAGGGATTCTCCTGCCTCCGCCTCCCAAGTAGCTGGGATTACAGGCACAAGCCACTGTGCCTGGCTAATTTTTGTATTTTTAGTAGAGAAGGGGTTTCACTATGTTAGACAGGCTGGTCTTGAACTCCTGACTTCAAGTGATCCGTCCATTTAGGCCTCCCAAAGTGATGAGATTACAGGCATGAGCCACGGCGTCCGGCCCACCCTCAGAATTCTTTATCTTCTCTCTCATTTACTCCCTAAGAGATCTCACCCAGTCTTACGGGTTTAATTATCATCAACAAGTCAATGACTCCCACATTTTCATCTCTAGCTGATTCTTCCCTGAACTCCAGACTCATATCCAACTTCCCTCTCAATATTTACAGTTGGAGCGCTGATGGGCATCACACGCTTAACATATCCCAAACCAATCTCTTGCTTCCCAAGCCCCATGGCCCCTTGAATCTACCCCTCTCCCCATGGTTCCCATCTGGCCCATTTACCCACTTGCTTGGATGACAAATGACTCCTTTTATTTCCTTATGAGGCACATCCAAACCATCAGCAAATCCTGTCCATGCTACTGTCCAAGTATTTCCTGAATCCAGTCACTTGTCACCATCTCTACCACTAAGTGCTCTAGATCAGGTCACCTGCACCTTCACCTGGGTTTTGGCTGTACCCACCCCACCCAGTGTGTGTTCTTCCCACAGCAGCCAGACTGAGTTCATGTTCTACTGGGGAAGCAGATATAAATAAAACGAGTAAAATACATAGTGTGTTAGAGAGTTAAGTGTGATGACAAGACTAGGCAGAAGGGCTGGGTGCAGTGGCTCACACCTGTAATCCCAGCACTTTGGGAGGCTGAGGTGGGTGGATCACCTGAGGTCAGGAGTTCAAGACCAGCATGGGCAACATGGTGAAACTCTGTCTCTACTAAAAATATAAAAATTAGCTGGGTGTGGTGGCACACACTTGCAGTCCCAGCTACTTGAGGGGCTGAGGCAGGAGAATCGGTTGAACCTGAGAGGCAGAGGTTGCAGTGGGCTGAATGACGCCATTGCACTCCAGCCTGGGCAACAAGAGTGAAACTCTGTCTCAAAAAAAAAAAAAAAGAGAGAATGAAAGAGCTGAAGACAGAAAGGCAGAGGGAGGGCAGCTCTGCTATGTAGCTACTGAGCCTGGGGCCTGTGATGTGAAGCCAGGGCCCTGGGCTCTGCTCCCTCGCTCACCACAGGACCAAAGCTCACTACCACACAGCAGTGCCACCTTTCTTCAGGAGGGCTGAAGCGGCCTCTGGTGGGTCGTGTTCTCTGGCTACAGGCAGAAGTAAAAGCAAATTCTCGGCCAGGTGTCACGGCTGATGCCTGTAATCCCACCACTTTGGGAGGCTGAGACAAGTGGATTAACTGAGGTCAAGAGTTCGAGACCAGCCTGGCCAACGTGGTGAAACCTCATCTCTACTACAAATACAAAAATTAGTTGGGCATGGTGGTGTGCACCTGTAATCCCAGTTCCTCGGGAGGCTGAAGCACAAGAATCGCTTGAACCCGGGAGGAGGAAGTTGCAGTGAGCTGAGATCACACCACTGGACTCCAGCCTGGGCAACAGAGCGAGACTTCCTCTCAGAAAAAAACAACAACAAAAGCAAACTCTCACTGTAAGAAGTCTTCTACTAGGGCCTGCAAGAGTTCCACAGATTAAAATCCAGCTATCAGCTCATAAACAAAGATCATAAAACATGCCAGAGGCAGGTCACCAAGAATGGGAGTCAGCAGAGACAACATACAACAGATAGTGGAACTGTCACGTAGAGAACACCGCATAGCTATGTATAAAATATTGGAAGAAATTCAGGATGTGCATGCAACAAAGGACCATCAGGAATAACCGGGCAGATACGGAAAATTATCAAACAGTAAACCGAACTACTAGAGATGAAAACCAGCATTCTTAAAAAAAAATGCAACCTGGCCGGGCGCGGTGGCTCAAGCCTGTAATCCCAGCACTTTGGGAGG
>NW_022437002.1:8306599-8324907 GCF_009761245.1 Sapajus apella | reverse complement strand
TGAGGCAGGAGAATGGCCGGAACCCAGGAGGCGGAGGTTGCGGTGAGCCAAGATCTGGCCATTGAACTCCAGCCGGGGAAACAAGAGCGAAACTCCGTCTCAAAAAAAAAAAAAAAAAAGCAACCTAAATCCATTTATTTACATGTATATTGCTTATGTTACCTGTACACATTACAGAGCAGAGTAAACAGAGCCCAAAGGCTAGAGAGGGAGCTCGTAAACTAGAGATGCAGTGAGACAAAGAATGAAATGCACGAGAGCAAGGTTAGGAGGGAGGAGTGACAGAAGCAGGGCTTGACTCTAGCAGAATGAGGTGGTGGACAAATCCTCTCCTCACAAGGCAACTATGAAGCTAGACAAAAATGATCCAACAAGCCAGGCGCAGTCTCACGCCTGTAATCCCGGCACTTCTGGGAGGCCGAGGTAGGCGGATCACCTGAGGTCAGGAGTTTGAGACCACCTGGCCAACGTGGCAAAGCCCCATCTCTACTAAAAATACAAAAATTAGCCGGTGTGGTGGCGGGTGCCTGTCATCCCAGCTATGTGGAAGGCTGAGGCAGGAAAACTGCTTGAACCAGGGAGGCGGAGGTTGCACTGAGCTGAGATCTCACCGCTGCGCACCAGCCTGGGCAACAGAGTGAGACTCCGTCTCAAAAAAAAAAAAAAAAATTAGACCAGGCGAAGTGGCTCAGGCCTGTAATCCCAGCACTTTGGGAGGCCGAGGTGGGTGGATCACCTGAGGTCAGGAGTTCAAGACCAGCCTGGCCATCATGGTGAAACCCCATCTTTCAAAAAATAAAAATAAATAAATAAATAAAAATAAAAATAAAAACTAGCCAGATATGGTGGTACACACCCATAGTCCTAGCTACTTGGGAGGCTGACGTGGGAGGATCACTTGAGCCCAGGGTTTGAGGCTGCAGTGGGCTCTGATTGTGCCACCACACTCTAGCCTGGGCAACAGAACAAGACCCTATCTCTCCAAAAGAGTGTATTATGAACAACTTTATGCAAATAATTAGAAAATTTAGATAAAGTAGATAATTTAAAACACGTAACTCCAAAACTGATTCAAGAATTTTACCCTGACTTTTCTTTAACTATTAAAGAAATTGAAGAAGCTGTTTAAATCTTTTTTTTTAAATCCTCCTCCTCGAAGTTGTTTAAATCTTAAGAAAAACTACAATAATATTACAACAATATAAAAAGAGAATAAACCCTGATTATATTGGACTTATCCGAGGAAGGCACGAGTGGTTTGAAAATTCTGCAAATTCATCACATTGACAGATTAAAGGTAAGGGCTGAGCACAGCAGCTCACCCCTGTAATCCCAGCACTTTGGGAGGCTGAAATGGGAGGATGGCTTGAGGCCAGGAGTTTGAGACAAGTCTGGGCATAAAGGCCCTGCCTCTACAAAAAATTAAAAAATTAGCTGGGCATGGTGGCACATGCCTGTAGTCCCAGCTACTTGGGAGGCTGAGTGAGGAGGATCGCTTGAGCCCAGGAGTTTGAGGTTACAGTGGGTGATGATCATACCATTGCACTGCAGCCTGGGTGATACAGTAAGACTCTGTTTCAAAAACAATAATTACAAAAATGTAATAACCCATACGATCATTTCAAAACAGTCAGATAAATTGAGAAAATTCTACACTCATTTATTGTAAAAATTCTAAGTAAAAAAGAAACAGAACCTGACTCAGCCTGACAAAAAGATATCTACAAACAGCCTAGGCAAACATCGTTGTTAAAAGGGAAAACTGGGCCAGGTGCAGTGGCTCACGCCTGTAATCCCAGGACTTTAGGAGGCTGAGGTGGGCAGATCACGAGGTCAGGAGCTTGAGACCATCCTGGCTAACATGATGAAACCCCATCTCTACTAAAAATACAACAATTAGCTGGGCGTGATGGCAGGCACCTGTAGTCCCAGCTACTCCGGAGGCTGAGGCAGGAGAATCACCTGAACTTGGGAGGCAGAGGCTGCAGTGAGCCAAGATCACGCCACTGCACTCCAGCCTGGTGACAGAGTGAGACTCTGAAATAAAAGGGAAAACCAGGCCAGGCACAGTGACTCACAGCTGTAATCCCAGCACTTTGGGAGGCCAAGGCAGGCAAATCACTTGAGGCCAGAAGTTTGAGACCAGCCTGGCCAACATGGTGAAATCCCGTCTCTACTAAAAATAAAAAATAAAAAAATTTCGCCAGATGTGGTGGTGCACACCTGTAGTCCCAGCTACTCTGGAGGCTGAGGCAGGATAATTTCTTGAACCCCGTAGGCAGTGGTTGCAGTGAGCTAAGACTGTGCCACTGCATTCCAGCCTAGGTGACAGAATGAGATTCTGTCTCAAAAGAAAAAAAGAGAAAACTAGATTCAAAATCAGGAACATGACAATGATGTTCACCCTCACTACTTCTATTCAATTCTTCTATTGTATGAGATCCCAATTATTATAATACATTACTAAAATGAAATTAAAAGGCGGGAGTGAAGAAAATGAAACAAAATTATTATTCACAAATGACATGTCTGTCTTCATAGAAAACTTATAAGAATCTACAAATGAAGGCCAGGCACTGTGGCTCACACCTGTAATCCCAGCACTTTGGGAGGCCGAGGTGGGTGGATCACCTGAGGTCGGGTCAGGAGTTGGAGAAGACTAGCCTGACCAACATGAAGAAACCCTGTCTCTACTAAAAATACAAAATTAGCAGGGTGTGGTGGCACATGCCTGTAATCCCAGCTACTCGGGAGGCTGAAACAGGAGAATCACTTGACCCTGGGAGGCAGAGGCTGCAGTGAGCCAAGATTGAGCCATTGCACTCCAGCCTGGGCAATGAAGAAGGAAACTCCTTTTCAAAGAAAAAAAAAAGAATCTACAAATAAATTACTAGAAATAATCAGAGTTTTTTTTGTTTTGTTTTGTTTTGAGATGGAATTTTGCTCTTGTTGCCCAGGCTGGAGTGCAATGGCGCATTCTCGGCTCACCACAACCTCCACCTCCTGGGTTCAAGTGATTCTCCTGCCTCAGCCTCCCAAGTAGCTGAGATTACAGGCATGTATCACCATGTCCAGCTAATTTTTTATATTTTTAGTAGAGACGGGGTTTCACCATGTTGGCCAGGATGGTCTCGATCTCTTGACTTCATGATTCACCCGCCTTGGCCTCCTAAACTGCTGGGATTACAGGCGTGAGCCACTGCGCCTGGCTGGATTTTTTTTCTTTTTTTTGAGACAGTCTTGCTCTGTTGTCCAGACTGTAGTGCAGTGACATGATCTCGGCTCACTCCAACCTCTGCCTCCCAGGTTCAAGCAGTTCTCTGCCTCAGCCTCCTGCATAGCTGGGATTACAGACGGCCGCTACCATGCCTGGCTCACTGTTATATTTTTAGTAGAGACGGGGTTTCACCATGTTGGCCAGGCTGGTCTCGAACTCCTGACCTTGTGATCCACCCACCTCGGCTTTCCAAAGTGCTGGGATTATAGGTGTGAGCCACTGCACCTGGCCAATAATCAGAGTTTATACAAAAAACAGTGCATTTCTACTTCCTGCAATAAACAGGAGAATGTCTATTTTTTTAAAGACACAAAACTCTGAGATTCTAAGAATATCTAGGAATAAACCTTATGAAAATAGTTTTATGTATAAAACTAAGCCAGTCACCATGGCTCATGCCTCTAATCCCAGCACTTTGGGAGGCCAAGACAGGAGAACTGCTTTAGCCCAGTAGTTCAAAACCAGCCTGGGCAACACAGTGAGACTCCATCTCTACAAAAAATTAAAAGAATAGCTGCACATGCTAGCTTTTGCCTGTAGTCCCAGCTACTCAAGAGGCTGAGGTGGAAGAATCACTTAAACCCAGGAGGTTGAAGCTGCGATAAGCTACAATCGCCACTGCACTCCAACCTGGGTAACAAAGATCCAGTGACCCTTTCTCAAAAAAAAAAAAAAAAAACCCTGGCCAGGCGCAGTGGCTCATGCCTGTAATCCAAACACTTTGGGAGGCCAAGGCAGGTGGATTGCCTGAGCTCAGGAGTTCGAGACTAGCCTGGGTAACACAGCAAAGCCCTGTCTCTACTAAAATACAAAAGAAATTAGCCGGGCATGGCGATGTGTGTTTCTAGCCCCATCTACTCCAGAGGCTGAGGTAGGTGAATTGAGGAGGTGGAGGTTGCAGTGAGCTGAGATCACGCCACTGCACTTCAGCCTGGGCGACAAAGCGAGACTCTGTCTCTAGAAAACAAACAAACCCCAAAATTGTATAAACTCACATGTAGAAAATGATAAACGATGCTGGAATTAACCAATTGTCCATAGGGGAAAGGGTATAATTGTATCACTCATTAAAATCACTACTACATGGATAAAAGCACTAATATGAAAAGCAGCATTTTAATGCCTAGCTAATTTTTTTTGTCTTTTTGTATTTATAGTAAAGACGGGGTTTCTCCATGTTGTCCAGGGTGGTCTCGAACTCCTGACCTCAAGGGATCTGCCCGCCTCAGCCCTCCAAAGTGCTGGGATTAAAGGCATGAGCCAACGTGCCTAGTGGGGAATGATTTCTTAAGAAACCTGCTAACCATTAAGGATAAGATTGATAATTTTTTTTCCATCAAAATTAAGAACTTCTATTCATCAAAAAACACTTCTTGAAAAATTATGAAAAGCTGGGCATGGTGGTGCGTGCTTGTAGTCTCAACTACTCAGGAGGCTGAGGCAAAAGGACTGCTAAGGCCTTGAACTTCTGTTCAAGGTTGCAGTGCACTATGATTGCACCTGTGAATAGCCACTGCACACTAGCCTGGGCAAGATGGTAAGACCGTCTCTTAAAAAAAAATAATAATCAGCCAGGTACAGTGGCTCATGCCTGTAATTCCAGCACTTTGGGAGGCTGAGGTGGGTGGATCACGAGGTCAGGTGATTGAGACCATCCTGGCCAACATGGTGAAAATACAAAAATTAGCTGGGTGTGGTGGCAGGCGCCTGTAGTCCCAGCTACTCAGGAGGCTGAGGCAGGAGAATCGTTTGAACCCAGGAGGCAGAGGTTGCAGTGGGCCGAGATCGCACCACTGCACTCTAGCCTGGCCACAGAGAGAGACTCCACCTCAAAAAAATAAAAAAATAATGAAGACCACTCACAGAGATAAAATAAATACTGGCAACATGTATACTCAAAAGGATTGGTATTCAGAATATATAAAGAACTCCTACAAATTATTAGTAACCTGGGAAATGCATATTAAGTCCACAATGAGATATTATTTTTTACCTACTAGATTCACAAAAATAACAAAATCTGATAACATCAAGTGTTAAAGAGGATCTCAGTCAATAGGCTCTCTTACTTAACGCACTGATGGTAGAGTGTTAAAGTGTACAATCACTTTGAAAATCAATTTGACTTTATCTCAGAAAAGTTGAACATTCACACGCCATATAATCCAGCAATGCTACTCCTAGGATTATTCCCTAGAGCAGCTGTTGTTTCTGTATACCAGGAGACAGACTCATGAATGTTCATAGCAGCACTATTTGCAATAATAAAAAACTAGAGGCTGGGCACAGTGGCTCACACCTGTAATCCCAGCACTTTGGGAGGCTGAGGTGGGCAGATCACCTGAGGTCCGGAGTTCGAGACCAGACTGGCTGACATGGTGAAACCCTGTCTCTACTAAAATATAAAATTAGTTGTGCATGGTGGCGCATGCCTGTCATCTCAGCTACTCAGGAGGCTGAAACAGGAGAATCGCTTGAACCCAGGAGGCAGAGGTTGCAATAAGCTGTGATCTCGCCACTGTACTCCAGCCTGGGTGACAGAGTGAGACTCTCTCTCAAAACTAAAACTAAAAAACCTAGAAGCCAGCCACAGTATGTCCAACAAAAATGCAAAAATGTCCAACATCAGGAGGAAACCAGAAACATAAATTGCAAATTCCCTACAAGGGATATTATACAGCAGAGAAAAATCAATGCACCACATCTACACATAACATGGAAGAATCTTAGAAACATAATGGTGATTAAAAACAGCAAGTCTCAGCCTGGCATGGTGGGTCACTCCTGTAATCCTAGCACTTTGGGAGGCCAAGGCGGGCAGATTGCCTGAGCTCAGGAGTTTGAGACCAGCCTGGGCAACACAGTGAAACCCCATCTCTACTAAAATACAAAAAATTAGCCAGGCATAGCGGCAGGCACCTGTAGGAGGAGGCTGAGGGAGAATTGCCTGAACCTGTGAGGTAGAGGTTGCAGTGAGCTGAGATGACACCACTGCACTCCAGCCTGGGTGACAGAGTGAGACTCCATCTCAAAAGCAAAAAAAACCCAGCAAGTCTCAGAAGACTATAAACATGCTATCATTTTTATGAAGCTCAAAACAACGAATTTAGTGATATAGTGTTTAGACACATACTTTTTTTTTCTTTTCTTTTCTTTTTTCTAGACACATACTTTTGTAAGATAACTTAAAAACTCAGGGGAACCATAAACATAAAATTTAAGACAGTGATTACCTCTGGGGTGAGGGAAGTGGCAGAATGGGAAAGTGGAGGAGGACACAAAGTATAGGCAATGTTCTAGTCCTTAGGTTTGCATGACGTACTATGGGTACTCATGGGTGTTAAATTTTTTTTTTTTTTTTTTTTTTGAGACAGTGTCACTCGGTCACCTAGGCTGGAGTATAGTGGCACAATCTCAGCTCACTGCAACCTCCCCCTCCCTGGTTCAAGTGATTCTCCTGCTTCAGCCTCCTGAGTAGCTGGGTTTACAGGCATGCGCCACCACACCTGGCTAATTTTTGCATTTTTAGTAGAGATGAAGTTTTGCCATGTTGGCCAGGCTGGTCTTGAACTCCTGACCTCAGGTGATCCACCTGCCTTGGCCTCCCAAAGTGCTAGGATTACAGGTGTGAGCCACTGTGCCCAGCCCAGGGGTGTTAAATTGTATAACATATGTGTTATATATATTTTTGATGTGTCAAATATTACATTAAATGATAAATAAAAAGGTATCCCCACAGATACACAGAGCTATTCACTGACACATAAGACACGTGAACATACAGTCTCATATGTGTACAAAGATTCATATGATTCCTTCAAAATGAAACAAATCTATACCCATCAATAGCCACATTCTCAAGACACACAGAGAAACACTGACATATTAACACACACACAAATTGACCCACACATTGATTCACATACATTCCTACCCAGCTCTTGACCCACAGGTGAGGGGACTCCCATGGAGGAGTACTGGACCACTGGGGTGCTGTGGGTGTTTATGGGCAACTGAACTGGTGGGTCTCCCAGAGAACACTCCCCAGTCCCAGGCTCCCCGTGCACGCACCTGATTCCCGAGATACCATTTTCCGTGGGACCAGCTTCTTGATCTATGCAGAAAAGAAGTAAAGGTTGAGCATCTCTAATCTAAAAATCAGAAATCCAAAATGCAGGCTGGGTGTGGTGGCTCACACCTATAATCCCAGCACTTTGGGAGGACGAGGAGAGTGGATCACTTGAGGTCAGGAGTTTGAGAGCAGCCTGGCCAACATGGCAAAAATCCCATCTCTACTAAAAATACAAAAATTAGCCAGACATGGTGGCATGCACCTGTAACCCAGGTACTCGGGAGGCTGAGGCAGGAGAGTTGCTTGAACCTGGGAGTCGGAGGTTGCAGTGAGCGGTGATCCTGCCATTGCACTCCAGCCTGGGTGATAGAGCGAGACTCCGTCTCAAGAAAACCCCCAAAATCCAGAATGCTCCAAACTCTGAAACTTTGTGAGTGCCAACATTATGACTCAAGTGGAAAATTCCACACCCAACCTAACTTACGTGTCAGGTCTCAATCAAAACTTTGTTTCATGCACAAAATTATTAAAAATACTATATAAAATTACCCTCAGGCTATGGTTTAAGGTGTATATGAAACATAAATGAATTTTGTGTTTAGGTTTGGGTCCCATTCCCAAGCTTTATTCTTTTTTTCTTTTTTTTTTGAGACGGAGTCTTGCCCTTGTCCCTGCCACCTGTACTTGGCTCTGTACTTACTGGGGGTGATGGGAGTACGAAGTTGTCTGGAAAAACTCCTCTTCGTCCTTGACATTCTCCTTCCCACCAGCCCTTATCCTCTGTGGTCTGGGAAAGAAACATGCCGGTAGAGAGGTAAGCCAGGTCCCCCAAGGTCCTTTCTGGGGTCCCACTCCTTCTTATAGATACAATTTCAACATTTATTTTAGACTCGGGGGTACATGTGCAGGTCCACCCATCCCAACACCCCCTTCCCTGGGCCCTCCCTACCCTGTTCTTCTCACACCTTGCTTAGTACTTTCACCACGTCGCCCCTCCGCAGCGCCAACTCGTCTGGGGCCTCAGGCTGGTAGTCAAACAGGACTCTGTAGGCCTCAGGGTGGGAGACTGGGAAGAGGTCAGTCCACTGTCCTCTGTAGCCAAGCCTCCTGCATCTGTCAGCAGCCCCCGCCTCCATCAGTCTAGCTGGCCCCCCAAGTCCCAACCTTGGGAGTGGCTGAGGGCTGGGGGACCCTTTGGCTGGGTGCTCACCTGTCTGCAGGTAGTCTGGAGGGCTGTCATAGGTCAGGCTGCTCAGCTAGTGGGGGAAGGGGCAGGGAGGAACCAGATGAGGCTTCAACCACCCCAAGAGAAACTCACCACCTCTATGCCCACTCTGAGACAACTTACCTTGGGAGGCCGCTGGGGATCAGGGCTGACTGAAGGCATGTCTGGGTTATCAAGGCCTGGTGGGGGACAGTGAGGTTAGGGAGGGTGCTAAGTCACAGGTTAGGTCATGAGAGAGGGTCAAAGGGGTTACAGGGTCAGGATATGTGGCTTATGCCACTGGAGGGTCATTGGAGAGTGCAGTCTGGTCCCAGGGAGTCACAGGGTCACACAGTCGAGGTCTCACTTGGGGGCCCAGTGTCCAGCAATTCCACAAAGTTGGATGGGAAGGCTCCCAGCTGCCCGTTCTTCTTCCCCAGCCACCAGCCGTCCTCAATCTGGGGAGAGGGGAGGACGCAGGGGCATCTGGTTCTGCCCCAAGCGTCTCTAGGATAATCTTCCACCCTTGGTTCTGCCCAAGGGCCCCCTCCTCTCTCACTCCCGTGCTTCTCCCTGTCTGCGCCATCACCATTCCCACCGTACACACCCTCACCTCCCACCCCACTCACTCGGGAGACGTGTTCCATCATCTTCCCCCAGATGGTCGTATCACCTCACCCCTCACCTCCTTTATCATTTCTACGATCTCCCCAGCTTGCAGCTTCAGCTCGTCCGCTTGCTCTGGGCTGTAGTTGAAGTTCACTTTGCACCATTTTTGGGGGCCCAGGTATTTGGCAGGATGACCTAGCACCGGACAAGAGCGGGGGAACTCGAGCCGGATGCCCCAGTACGCGGAGCTGGGGGAACCTCTGGGGGCGCGTAAGCAGCCTTTGGTACCTTCAGCCCCGCCGCAGGGCGGAGCATTGTACTCAAGAACCAATCAGACCGCAGAGCGGCCCCCGAGGCCCCGCCCAGATACGTCCCCGTCGCCAAGAGGTGGAGGCGCCGGGGTCGCGCGGATTTCGCACGCCCGCCCACCGACCCTGGCCCTGACCCTTGCGCTTACTTTGGCGGCGCGCGCAGCGCGGTTTCTGCGCCTCTCCGGAGCCCCGCAGGGTCTCTGGGATCTCCTGGGAATGAAGCACCCGGAGGGCGCTCTCAGCTCTCGGGGGGCGCGCGTTGAGACCCCTCGCCCGCCCCTGGCTCGGCCTCACCTGCACCAGGCGCTCGGGGAAAAGGCCCTGGCGCCCCCCCAGCTCTCGGTGAAACCAGCCCCGCGCGGGCCCCCAGCCCACCTGCCGGACCACGTCCCCGGGCGCCAGACTCAGCTCGTCCTCCTGTGCTCGGTATCCGGCCAGGACCAGGACCTCTGCGGGCGGAGGACAGGGCCGGCGCGCGGCTCAGAAACGCCGAGGCGTGGCAACCTGACCGGGGCCGGCGTGTCCCCAGGCACCGTAGAGGGCAGCGGGAGTTGGGGGGTGGTGTGGGCTCTTACAGTATCCATGGTTGCCACCTCAAACCCTCCGCACTTACCCATAGCTTCCGGGGCGCCCTCCACAGCCTGGCAGCTCCTGCTGGCGGCCGAGTACTGGGCTCACGCAGGGTGCGACGGGCAGCGAGACTGTTGGGCAAAGGAGGCGTAGCCGCCAGCCGATAGGTCGGGCCAGGTGCTGGGAGTGGGTGTGGAGAGGGGGCGGCCCGGCTCAGCAGGTTAGGCCCCCGACCCCGGGGTGAGGACTCCAGGGTCTCTGGCCTGTGCAGCAGTCACAGCTCCATTGTAGGCTCTTCCCGCCCACCTAAATTTTAGGCCAGCCGCCTCTTCCTTTCGCTCAGCTTTTGCCCGGAGGCTCCCAGCTACGATTTGCTGAACCTTCCCAGGCCTACCTTCTCCCAGCTCTCAAGCTTTTAGCTTCAGGGGAAAAGGTGGGGCGAGGCACATACCAGGGTGGGGCCCCCTAGCAGGTAGCAACCGCTCTAAACTGGCCCTGAGTGAACGAGATGGCTGCCCTTGTACAAGAAATGTTTGCTTTCCTACAAGACATCCTCCTCTCTGGCCCCATACCCACCCTCTACCCCCATATAGGAAGAAGACAGCAAAGACCCCTGCTTTGGGGCCACAGAGGTCTAGTTTGGTTTCAGAAAACACCTCCAGATTCTCCCTGGGAGTTAGGCAAGGAGAGTGAACTTTACGATCTTCCAACGTTTCTGCTCATAGTCGTTAGGACCCACCTAAGGCCAGTCCCATGTGGGATAGGCTCTTTAAGGTAGAACTGCTAACCACATCCCTTGCCCCTGTCCCACCACAGAGGAAGCCAAAGTCCTTGCCTATGACACCAGTGGAAAAAATTTCTCCTGGGGTGTCCAAGGTACACAATGAAGCAAAATGACTGGGGTGGGACTGAAGCTCCTCCCAGAAACGACTGTGTCGGTCTGGGATGCCTCAGGACAGGGCTGAGCAGCAGCCTGCACCCAGCCCCACAGGCCCTTCATCTTTCAGGTTTCCTGAAACTGCTGTGGGAGGTTATCCACCACCCCCAACACAGACACAGACACACACACTCTCTCTCTCCCTCAGGGTGACAATGAACAGAGCCCATTTACATCTGCCACTTCATTTATTTTATTTGCAGGAGGAGTTGAAACAAAAATTTTGAGGGAGATTTTCATTTTCCCCCTAAACATGAATCATTCAAGTAAAACCAACTTAACTATAGAAATGTAGCAAAGTAAGGGGAAAGCAGCACAACAACCCAAGAGGCCAAAGGCTGGGGGGAAGAGGTGGGTGCAGTCTGCATATAGCATATGCATAAACGCCTTCTGATTCACCTGCTCAGGACCGCCTCCCCAGAAGGCAAGCACAAGGGCCCATTTTAAGAGGATGTTTCCCCCCAAACATCTGAGAATGCTTCAACTTAAACAGCTTAAGGTTAAAAAGACAAAAAAGAAAAAAAAAAACTAACCAAAGAAACCCCCAAAAAAACCCCATGAACCACCCAGCCATAACCACCTTCCGTAATTGATCACAGGAGTTTCTTTTCATTTTATAAAAAGATTAATAAAAAATATTGAAAAAATTATTTTCTCATCTTATATTTGTAAAGATAATAGAATTCCTAAGTTTCTTAAAAAACAGACCAGACACTGCCCTCCAGTTTCCACCCCGGTGCTGGGAGGATCAGCAGGACTAGAAAGTTTGGGATACTGGAGCTGCTGGTGGAGAATGGAAGTCCAGCCCAGAAGGTATCAGGAAACAGGGCTCAGGGCACGTGAGGTGTGGTTAGGAGCAACTCCACGTGATACATGGCTGCGCAGAAAAGGGGAACACAAGGTGGTCGGAAAGGCCTTAAACTCCTCCTTGCCATACAAAACCGGTTTTTACAAAGATCCAGGCAGTTTGGTCCCAAACTGAGGTGAACACTTCAAAGTTTATTCACATGCTTTGTTTTCGCTTTTAAGAATCAAAGTTTCCCAAATTAAATGTTTCTAATATTACTACATATGCCTAAAAAAAAGAAAAAAAAAAAAAAAAAGCGGGGCTTTTAAAATCAGGACAGGGGAGAAGAGATTTAAAATTATCAAATTAGTCCTCTTAGCTCGAAATGAAATGAAATTAAGAACAAAACTGTTGGTTTCTAATAGGAAACAAAAATCCAAGCATTGCTCTCCCACCCTACCCCTGCCCCCACCCCACACACCAACAACAAATGAGAAAAACAGCTAAAGCCCAATGCGTTGTGTTCTGCTCAAGAGCTGGGCCTGACCCCCAGGCTCCATGGCCAGCCTCCTCTGTCCAGTGAGAGGCAGCGCCAGGGATGCCTTCTGTGGTGGTACAATCTGCATGGCTGGTGGGGGTGGGGGCAGGATTTTCGGAATCTGCTTGAGGTTCCTCTGTCTCGCTCCTCGCCAGCCGTCTTCCCAGCGCCTCTCTCCCCTGGGCAGGAATCCAGTCACGAGTGGCCCCTACTCGGTTGTGGGCTGTAAATTGTCCTTCTCTTCTCGGTTCTCTGTCCCACTCTCGTCGTCTTCAATCTCCCCTTCCTCTCCACTGAACTTGTCATGGGCCCACTTGGGGCTGGTACTTGATTTCCGGAACATGAACCGGCCCCGACCCCGAGGAAAGGCTCCTCGGCCCCTACCCCGGCTCACCCACTTCTCACTGCCTTCACCTTCACGGTCATCATGCTGAGGGGAAAGAAAATTGCTATCAGTGCCAGAGTGAACAAGATGTGGCCAGAGGTCTCTTCTCCGCACCCACTCAAATGGACCTTTTCTAAAAGAACCTGTGGCCTAACCCAGCCTTTTGCTCCTTTTCTGCATGTCTCGCCGTCCCCGACTCCAAAAATGCCTGTGGTTCAGATCCACGAGAATATCAGTTGGGTGATTTAGGAATTCTAAAGTACCAGCGTGGCCATTATAATGATGACAAGGATGATTCACTGAGCATGGCCCTCAATAGTTTAAGGAAAATAAAAAATTCACTAAGCAGTGAAGTGAGACATTTATACTATCTCATTGAATCCTCACATCTACCCTAACATTATCACCTCCCACTCTGCAAAGAAGGAAACAGCTCAGGAACCTTAAGCAACTCCGTATGATTTAGTATATCCTCTCTCAAAGGATGGGTTTGAGAGCCAGTCACGACAAAACATGAAACTCCACGTCAACTGGGTTGTTCAACAGCTAAGAAAGAGGCAACATGGCCAGGCGCGGCGGCTCACGCCTATAATCCTAGCACTTCGGGAGGCCGAGGCAGGCAGACTGCCTACGCTCAGGAGATTGAGACCAGCCTGGGCAACACGGTGAAACCCTGTCTCTACTAATACATATATATATACACACACACACACATATATATAAATTATCCAGGTGTGGTGACATGCACCTGTAGTCCCAGCTACTCAGGAGGCTGAGGCAGGAGAATTGCTTGAACCCAGGAGGCGGAGGTTGCAGTGAGCCGAGATTGCGCCACTGCACTCCAAATGCTCAGACTCCAATACTGGGGCTCTTCCTAACCCTCCACCTTCACATTCTCACTTTTTATCTCCCCTGTTTTATACAAAGAAGCAGTGTGACATTTCTTTTTTTTTTTTTCCACTTAGTTCAATGAAAGCATTAACCTACATTTTAAACAATCCTTGCTCTGACAATCTCATGAGACAGAAGGAGGAATTCGATCAATGAATAAGAAAGCATTTTGAAAACCAGCAGTCATTACCTCATCAGCCTCATGACTTCAGAGTCTAAACCATTCCCGACACAAGCTAGGGTCTTAGGCTTTTGGAGCTCAGCTCAGCAGATGTGTCACCTTCTTCTGACTATGGCTGCTTGTTCACACTAAAATGAATCAGGCTGGCAATGCTCTTTCAGGTGGCAGATGGGGCATGGGATAAGGCCTTTAATCCTTCCCCTACAGCAGTCCCACTCCAGCACCTAACCTTGGCCCAACCAACTACAATTCCCAGAGGTTAAGTTCAAAGGCCCTCTAGTAGCCTCAAAGCAGCTTCCAGCAGCAGCAAACCTAAAAAAGGGATGGTGGGCATGCACAGCCATCCATACACAACCTGTTTCCTAGCTGTCCAACTGACAATACAGACCCATTCCGGCCATTCTGGCAAGTGATGGAGATTCAGCTGCTCCTGTACCCTGGATATAACCCTCACAGCCACACCTACTTGGATCTTAGCCTGCTGTTACATACCAAGGCCAAGAGAGCTCACTCATGGCCAGCACTACAGCCTATGAAGTCCTAATCTGAGGGAGGCCCAGAGTGCATGCAAATGATCAACAGCCTAGATGAGAGACATCCCTTTCCTCAAAGAGATCCTGAGCTGTCGTCGTCATTCTTGCATGAAGGAGTGGCAGAGAGGGACAGCAGCAATAGCAAAGGGTTATGGCTCTATCCACAGGAATGGAGGAGGCAGAGGTTGGTGGTGGGTGAGCAGTAAAACAAGTTCACAAACTAAAAAGACAAGACCAATGCTTCTTGCTTATCTTGGAATCCATAAACATCTTCAGTAGATAAACAGACCGTAACTGCGTCTCTAGAGGACACCCATCTAGTTAGCACTATGCAAGTACACACGCCCCAGTGCACTACTCCTGCACATACATTTAATTGCAGTTTTGGACAAACCAATTAAGGCCTGATAGCAGCTACTGCGTGTGTGTCAAAGGCCCTCTGACCCTCCTTCCTGGTTATTCCAGACACATACCAAGTAATATTTCTTGCTTTTGGGTGTGTACTCTGGGTCCCACTCCTCTTCCCGATTTCTTTTTTGAAAATCGTTGTTGCTGTTGTTGTTATTGTTCCCAGAGTAGTTGCCTCTGCCCCAGCCTCTTCCTCTGGCTCGAAATTGCTATTGCAATAAATGAGGGGAAAAAGGAACAAAGGATCATGCCAGGAATGGAAACAAACCTCCCTGCTTTCTGTTCAGATACTTTTCTGGCATGGAATAGGCAGCTATCTTCCAGACATATACTGGGCAGCTGATTTCCAGCCATTTCCTTTCTCATCTCAAGTCTGTAGCCTATACAGAGGATAAACCTGCCCCAAGGGCCTCCCTACAAACAGCAGGAGTCAAGGTAAGTGGGGAAGTTCTGAAGCTGTGAGGCTGTCTAGCTAAGTGATTACGAACAGAAAAGTAATTAAAAATGGAAAGGCCAGGAAATGTGGGAAGGAGAATCAAAGATTCCAGGGTCTTTGGGTTGGATTACTTATGTCAGAGGCAGCAAAATTGGTATTCTGATGAAACATAGTCAGAACTGACAGAAGCAAAGGGCTTAAAGAAAAGGGGAGAGGGGAGGGTCTTACAAAGGTTCCTCGAGCTCTGCCACCTCCTCTTTCACTTGGACCCACAAAGTCTTTGGTCCCCAGTCTTGATTTGTCAAAGCCTGTGGTGCTCTCCTCTCTTTCCTCTGTCTCTTCAGTGTACTCTTCTGCTTTGTAGGAGTGAGATGACTGGGAGGAAGAGGAGGAGGATCTTGACCTGTCTCTCGCTCTCCGGTGCTTCCTGTGCAAAGAGAACAGATAGGGTAATCAATCATCTTCTAGGGGACACTCTTTGGCTGGGGCCTCATGGATACGCACAACAATCAGAAATGTGCTGGTGATAAAGAAACTGACGATGAGTAACCTTATAAAACCAGCTCACCCCCAACCTACCCACCCAAGATACTTCCTCTCAATTCTGTCAGTCATGTTCAGTGACACAACTATGTCTGAGACTGTGATAAACATGTGACATACACAGGAGCAGGAACAAACCACAATCCATGACCTCCAGTAGCTCAGTCTAAGATACAGGCATGAATTAGTAAGGGAGAAGGAAACTAACACTATATTGAGAGCTCCGATGTATCTTGTACTGGGCCAGAGGCTTTGTATATTAACATCTGTTAGTGCTCTATTACTTTTATTTCTTATAGGAATGCTACCTGGCTTACAGGATTCTCTAAATAAACAATGTGTTTAAACACTTTACACCAACATAACTGGCATGCAGTAAAGGGCAGTAACACTCAGCATTATTTCCCCCATTTTACAGGTAGGAGACTGGATGAGAGAGCTGAGCAGAATCCTAATTCCAACCTAGATCTGACTAATTACACCATGACTTCACATATCACCTCCCACTGAGCTCAAACAGGTTGTGTCACTAAGCCTAGGATATGGCGTAACTCTCCCAAAGTTATTTCCCTTCCCTTTCCTTCATCTAGGAGAAATTACAGACTAGGGCAAATTAGCTTAATACAATGAGTCATTATCTTTATACTAAGGTCAGTACCAGTCCTGCCATGTGACAGTAGTTACTGAATGCCTCTGGGGGTCAGCAAGGCCAGGCTCCCAGGAGTAAAGGAATAGCAGAGCCAGCCAAATGTCAGTAACCTATTATTCATCATTCTTCCATTATGAAAGGCACCATGCTCCCTGCTCCTCACCGACACACACTGACTCAAAGGGGAAATGTAAATTACCATCATAGGATTCATGTAACTTCAACTCTGACCCCACTAAATATCCATACTATTTCAAGAGGTTTTCAAATATAAGACACTCGGGTGGGGCATAGTGGCTCACTCCTATAATCCCAGAACTTTGGGAGGCCAAGGCAGCTGGATCACTTGAGGTCAGGAGTTCGAGACCAGCCTGGCCAACATGGTAAAAGCCCAACTCTACAAAAAATTCAAAAATAAGATGGTCGTGGTCACAAGCGCCTGTAATCCCAGTTAGTTGGGAGGCTGAGGCAGGAGAATCACTTGAACCCAGGAGGCAGAGGTTGCCCTGAGCCGAGATCATACCACTGCACTCCAGCCTGGGTGACAGAGCGAGATTCCATCTCAGGAAAAAAAAAAAAGATTCTCAAAAGGCCTCAAATTTGAGTCTTGGCGTTCTTTTTTTGAGATGGAGTCTCGCTCTGTCACCAGGCTGGAGTGCAGTGGTGTGATCTTGGCTCACTGCAACCTTCACCTCCTGGGTTTAAGTGATTCTCCTGCCTCAGCTACCTGAGTAGCTGGGACTATAGGCACATGCCACAATGCCCAGCTAATTTTTGTATTTTTAGTAGAGACAGGGTTTCACCATGTTGTCCAGAATAGTCTTGACATCCTGACCTCATGATCCACCCACCTCAACCTCCCAAAGTTGAGGTGAGCCACGGCGCCTGGCCAGCAGTGTCTCTTATTAGCTGTGTGACCTAGGTAAGTCAGTTATATAAAAAAGAGTTCTGGGCCAGATGCGGTGGCTCACACCTGTAATCCTAGCACTTTGGAAGGCCGAGGCAGGTGGATCACAAGGTCAGGAGTTTGAGACCAGCCTGGCCAAAATGGTGAAACCCTGTCGCTACTAAAAATACAAAAATTAGCTGGGCGTGGTGGTGCACACCTGTAATCCCAGCTATCCAGGAGGCTGAGGCAGGAGAACTGCTTAAACCCAGGAGGCAGAGGTTGCAGTGGGCCAAGATTGTGCCATTGCATTCCAGCCTGGGTGACAGAGCAAGACTCCATCTCAAGAAAAAAAAAAGAGTTCTGGCTGGGCACAGTCGTTCATGCCTGAAATCCCAGCATTTTTTTGGGAGGCCAAGGCAGGCAGGTTACTTGTGCCCAGGAGTTCTAGACCAGCCTGGGCAACATGGCAAAACTTCGACTCTATAAGAAATACAAAATTAGCTGGGCATGATGGTGCACACTTGTAGTCCCAGCTGCTTGGGAGGCTGAGGTGGGAGGATCACTTGAGCCCAGGAGGTCAAAGCTGTAGTAGGCTAGTGATCACACCACTGCACTCCAGCCTGGGGGACAGAGCAAGACCCTATCACAAAAAGGGCCAGGTATAGTGGCTCATGCCTATAATCCCAGTGCTTCTGGAGGCCAAGGAAAGGGGTGGGAATCACTTGAGGCCAAGAGTTCAAGAACAGCATGGGAAACATAACGAGCCCGTGTCTCTACAAAAAAAAATTTTTAAATTAGCTGGGCATTGTGGTGTATACCTGTGGTCCTAGCTCAACCCAGTTGGGAGGCTGGATCACTTGAGCCGAGAAGTTTGAGGATGCCATGAGCTGTGCCACTGCACTCCAGCCTGGGTGACAAAGCGAGATTGTGTCTCCAAAAAAAAAAAAAAAAATCACAGAATACTGGGGTTTGCAGGGGACTCATTCAAAGTTACATAGCAAGTCAGAGGTAGGCATGTGTTCCAGGAAAAGGAAATCAGAGTTAGTTATCCAGACTCAACTCTACTTGAGGAGTTCATGTTCCACTTC
>NW_022437002.1:8285148-8306499 GCF_009761245.1 Sapajus apella | reverse complement strand
GTGAGACAGTCTCTCTCTATTGTCCAGGCTGGAGTGCAGTGGCACGACCTCGGCTCACTGCAACCTCCGCCTCCTGGATTCATGCAATTCCTCTGCCTCAGCCTCCTGAGTAGCTGGGATTACAGGTACATGCCACGATGCCCGGCTAATTTTTATACTTTCAGTAGAGACGTGTTTTCACCATGTTGGTCAGGATGGTCTTGAACTCCTGACCTCGCGATCCATCTGCTTCACCCTCTAAAAGTGCTGGGATTAGAGGCATGAGCCACCCCACATGGCCATCATGTTCCACTTCTAAGTGGCGGCCTTGGACTATTGTATCACCACCTTCATTCCCTGCTGACGATGCGCAGGTTCTTTATCTACGGGCAGTCCTGAAAGCTGCCAGGAATCCTAATGCATAAGTAACACACTGGAATGGGAGACAAAGTAGAACAAAAGATCTGCGTTTGATGTCAGCTGATCCTTGTGATATTAAGGCACGTCATTCTTAGCTTGGCTTATCTTTCAAAAGGGCAAAATGGATATCACACCAACTGTTCAACTTTTCTCAAAGGGTTATCAGAAAATTGATATAAAAATGCAGCCAGGTTTCACACCTGTAATTCCAGCATCTTGGAAGCCCTCGGCGAGAGAATCACAAAGTCAAGAGTTCGAGACCAGCCTGGCTAACATGGTGAAACCCCATCTCTACTAAAAGTACAAAAAAATTAGCTGGGCATAGTGGTGAGTGTTGTAATCCCAGCTTCTCGGAAGGCTGAGGCAAGAAAATCGCTTGAACTCGGGAGGTGAAGGTTGCAGTGAGCCAAGACTGTGCCACTGCACTCCAGCCCTGGCGACAGTGCAAGACTCTGTCTCAAAAAAAGAAAGAAAGAAAAAATGCTTGCCAGATGAAATTCTGAATCAGCAGAAGTGTTGCTTCTTACCAGAAGCTACGGGACTTCAGCTATACTACTTTTATTGACACACGATTAAAAAGTCATGGAACATTCAAAACGTAAACAGAAACATCAGGACATAGCCATGAATGTTGCTCCACAAAGTTGAACAATGCTACCGTTGTTTAAGAAGTACTTGGAACACTTCTCTTGGAACTGTCTGTAAAACTAGTTTAAAAAGCACTTAAGATCAACAATCATGTCCTATCTAGTTCTCCCCTATTTCTTTGACTCAATAGTTTTATTACTTGACAATGACTTTGAGCCATTTCTAAAATACAACCTCCCCATGAAAATCCATGATGAAAAACTGCACATCTAAAACAACGAATTCTCAAATGATTATATGATTCTCCACACCATCCCTATGGTCAGTTTAAGATTAACTTCTCTCATGAAGCCTTCTTTGGACAAAGATCACACTATTTTGATGTAGAAATTCTGTCTTCAAACTAGGGACCCTACTTGACATTTACATGGATTAAAAGAAGAAACAGGCTGCACTAACCCTAAACTCCTCTGATTTGAAAATTCTGGTTTGTAGCCCAAAGGGGGCAGACAAGAGACTCAAGAGTCTGAAACAGGTGACAGACAGGGGCTTACGTACTTCTGCTTCTTTGATCCTTTATGAGTTTTCTCTGTTTTCTCAGCTGACCTTTCCCTTGAGTGGCTGGAGTCTCGGGAATCCACTGATTCTCTTGATTTACCTCGTTTAAGATCTCTCTCCTTATGTTTTTTACGACGTTCAATATCAAGGCGGAGATCAACAGGATCATCTTTGTATTTTCCCTCAGCCTATCAAAAGACAAGTCAAAATTAAGGTTTCTGGGATTCAGAGCTGTCAACTCAACCATCCCACAAACTATGTGGTTTTTACTCCAATGGAGGGGTGCAGAGGAAGCACTGGGTAATGTGAGGCATCTCAGCAAAGCTTGGGAGGGGATGCAGGATGTCCCACAGAAGTTACTTCATAAGTAACACAGAACCCAAGATAGTTCTCCAAAATAATGGTGATGGGCTTCCGAAAATGCTATGCATTGATCTCACTCTATTTCCTTTCTGGCCCAGTAATGACTCTGGCTAGTTTAGAAGTTGAGAAGGCTGGCCAGGCACAATGGCTCACACCTGTAATCTCAGCACTCTGGGAGGCCAAGGCAGGCGGATCACTTGAGTTCAGGAGTTCGAGACCAGCATGGGCAAGAAGGCAAAACCCCGTATTCTACTAAAAATAGAAAAATTAGCCAAGCGAGGTGGCACACGCCTGTAATCCCAGCTACGAGGGAGGCTGAAGTAGAAGAATCACTTAAACCCAGGAGGCAGAGGTTGCAATGAGCTGAGATCGTGCCACCGCACTCCATCCTGGCTGATAGAGTGAGACTCTGTCTCAAAAAAAAAAAAAAAAAAAAGGGGGAAGGCTAAAATTAGATCTGGAAAGTAGGTGGTTGGGCTGGCTGAGGCTTAGCCACCACTAAGAGTAGGAATGCTCACCTTCTCCTACCTATACTTGTAGTATCCACCCATGGCTTATCCTCCACTTGGAATTATCTATGAATACTGATTCCAAAGAGAGACAATGGAAGACTTAAGCAGCCTTCAAAGCTGAAAAGTTTCTCTAGAAAGGGAATATCAAAAACTATGGGGAATTCATAAACTGGCAGAACAAGGTCAAAGTTTATAAGAAAGAAAGAAAGAAAAAAAAAAACTTCTCTGCTAGCTTCCTAAGCAGTTCAGCTATGAAGGTATGCTTTACAGCAGCAACAACACACCTGCCCGGACCACTGCAGCAAAGGCTTTCAACAATTCCTGGGAAGCTCAGTGGGGGCAAAGGTGCACGGTAGTTCCAGGGACACCCCACACTAGGATTTGTCTCATGGAGGTAATTCAGGGAGGAAGAAATGTAGTTCACTCTGCATTAACGGTTTACTTATATGAACTAATAAACTTTAATTGTAACTAACAGCAGGAGTAGCAGAAACTAGGTTTATTGTTTTTGTGTTCTTTTTTGAGTCAGAGTTCCGCTCTTCTTGCCTAGGATGGAGTACAATGGTGCGATCTCTGCTCATTGCAACCTCCACCTCCTGGGTTCAAGTGATTCTACTGCCTCAACCTCCCAAGTAGCTGAGATTACAGGCATGCACCACTATGCCCAGCTAATTTTGTATTTTTAGTAAAGATGAGGTTTCACCACATAGGTCAGGCTGGTCTTGAACTCCCGACCTCAGGTGATCCACCTGCCTCGACCTTCCAAAGTGCCGGGATTACAGGCATGAGCCACCGCAGCTGGTCGTTTATTGTTTTATCACTTAATTTGTTTCCTAAAGGAGGAAACTGGGCCTCTGCATCCTCCAAAGAGCAAAAAAAAAAAAAAAAAAAGACAAAAAGACAAATGCAACACTGTTCCCAGGGGTAACACCTCCAATGAGTTGGCTTTTTGGGGCATGGAAGACAAGATCTCTCCTGGTGTTTTCAAAGAAAACCTTGGGTTTGACATGGCTAGTGCCAAGCTGAAGAAGGGATACTTGGAGGAGGAAAGAGGGATGGGAGAGAAGAGAGACTGCTCAAGGCACCTCTCGTCACATTCAACCAACAAGACAAATTCGTTTGGAAAACTTGAAAATTAGTATTTTTAGAAAAGTTTTCAGCGGCACTGGAATAACCATCTGTAATTTTAAATTTCAACTGTATATGTGAACGAAGATCAATAAATACTAAGATTTTTAAAAGCCCAATTTGGTTATTTCACAGTAAAAGATTGTTTACAAGTTTTAACCTCTTAATAACAGTGTTTACGTGCACATCACTGCAAATGTAGCTGGGCCATCAAAGTAATGTTTAGATATAAAGTAACAGTAATTGACAGATGATAGATATGGTACAATGTTAAAAAAAAAATACTGGACCAGCTGTTTAAAAACAGTCTACTTAAGACATGAATATTTTACTCTTCTCTGACATGCATGTCTTTTTGAAATCATGGTTGGAAATAGTGCATGTATACAGTTGATTTGATAATACTTACAAGCAGAAAAATATCACAAAAAGTTTCTTCTCTCATCATGGGCACTTGTTCCAAAACTCCTCTCTTTTTTTTCTCAAGCTCACCTCAATAGACTTTGGGGTCATTTACCATATTCTAACCACTTCACAAAGGTTGTTGATACATTTAATAAAAATTAACCCTTTGTAGTTCATTTTTAGAATTATGCCCATCCTTAAAAGAAAAACACAAACTTAAGTAGAGAGTAATTTAAACAAACACATTTCTGTCAAGTTCATGCCCAACGCACTCATTTTGTTGGAATTACTGATCAAATCAACAGTTCACCTTGTAGCCAGGTTCCCGGGGACTTTTCATTTCATCATGAGCCAAACCATGTTTTCTGAATGTACTGGGGGAAATGTCTATTCTCCTAAAATTCAAAATAAAAAAACAATATAGTATTCCATTGTGTGAATATGATACTGGTAATATTCTAGCTCCTAAGTTGGGCAATAGATTCACAGGCATTCCTTTTCCTTATGTTTCATGATGTATGTATTACTTATACTCTTTACTTATATACTTATACTTTCCCATAGGCAGACACGCACACACACAGTCCCAAGTTCCCAAGGTGTAACCGAAGTTCGAGGCTTTTCTTCTCTCCTAGTTTTGCTACACACAGAAAGATGGACTCACCCATAGTCTTAAAGATAAGGCCAACTGGCCGGGCGCAGTGGCTCACGCCTATAATCCCAGCACTTTGGGAGGCTGAGGCGAGTGAACCACAAGGCCAGGAGTTCAAGACCAGCCTGGCCAACATGGTGAAACCCTGTCTTTAATAAAAACTACAAAAATTAGCTGGGCACAGTGGCAGGCACCTATAATCCCAGCCACTCAGGAGGCTGAGGCAGGAGAATCACTTGAGCCTGGGCAGTGGAGTTTACAGTGAGCACAGACTGCACCACTGTACTCCAGCCTGTGCAACAGAGTGAGACTCCATCTCAAAACAAAACACACACAGACACACACACACACCCCTCTAAGGCCAACTCTGTTTCTAGTCTCCTATCTAGTAAACAGACTCCCACAACCAAATGGAATAGTCTTTAAACCTGCTGGGCTTTACAATCCTTTGACATAATCCTACCAACTTCCACCTCCAGCCAGGCAAATTCTTCCAAAAAAATCCAACTACTTATGTTAAGTGTGAACTACCATGAAATATTAACATATGGGTTTGCTTAAAGAAACTAGCATTAGGCTGTCATGCAGTGGTTCATGTCTGTAGTCCCGGCACTTTGGGTGGCCAAGGTGGGCAGATCATCTGAGGCTGGGAGTTTGAGACCAGCCTGGCCAACATGGTGAAACCCTGTCTCTACTAAAAATACAAAAATTAGCTAGGTGTGATGGTGCACGTCTGTAATCCCAGCTACTTGCGAGGCTGAGGCATGAGAATCGCTTGCATCTGGGAGGCAGAGGTTGCAGTAAGCTGAGATTATGCCATGGCACTCCAGCCTGGGAAACAGAGCAAAACTTCATCTCAAAAGAGAAAAAAAAAAAGAAACTAGCATTTACTCCACCTACAGAAACTCACAGTAATTTCAGGGTAACATTTGCCGGCTCCCAAGAATACCAGTTAATCTATGTCAAGAGAGCTGTTTTCCTCAGGCCCAATGTGAGAGACTGTTGTCCCAAAGCATGTCATATACACTCTCAAATATAAATGTCTACAGTTCTCCTAGAGTCTTAAGGATGTTTCCCGAAATTTTGTATTAAACGTGCATTAGCAGCAGAATTTAACAAGGTGAGTTTAATGTCTGATATAGTCTTTTATTACAACCTTCAGTGTAAGGCTCAGGTCCTTACCTGTGTATCTCTGGGCTTTTCTTGTTTTTGGCTGCCTCCTGCTCAGTTCCTCTCTTTAGGTATTTAGTAAAGCGTTCATGTAATGTCATTCCTGAGGACCCAAAGTGATGCTCTGTTGGTATTAAAAGAAACACATTGTGTTAGCAAAGGGAGACACAATGTTCAACTCTTTTGCAGGAACCGGGAACCATAGAGATGCAACTAAAGTAGTTAAACCCACACAACAAACATACTGAGAAGAGGAAGGAAAAATGGCTGGTTCAAACACAGTCCCGTACTGGGGACCAGATTCCCACTGTAGCTCCCATGACTTAGGACACAGAAACTTGCAGCTTATTTCCATCGGAAGCACAGCGCCAACTCTTGCTTGAGTTTAAATTCAGATAGAAACTGCAAGTGGCCCAACCCAGCTTCTCCATCATTTCTCTTAGCCATTCCCTAACCTGCCTAACCCCATTGCTCAGCGGGATGATAAAATACCCTGAGGAAGAAATTCATACCACAAGGTCCCTAAGATATCACTTAGAGGGGAGAAGGCAGAGATGATTAGAAGAGTCATTTTGCTATTGGCCTCTAAGTTTTCGACCATTTTAAATCACAAGGATTTAACCTATTATCATAGTCACAGGTTACTAGCATTTCTAAATGTTGAGGTGTGCAATTAAAACATGGAAACTGCTTCCTGAAGGGAATTTCCTTCAAGCAGACCCAGAGCTTCCAAGGCCATTTAGATGAGATACAGGGCCCCCAAAACTCCTCATCCACCCACTCATCCTTCTGCTAAGTGTGGAACACAAGCCTGAAGTAGGCCAGGGTATGAACTCACCTTTAACATGGTGAACAATGGTCACTATATGTTGGGCAAACAGTTCTGAGGGGCTACGCTGAGACTGAGCTGACTGTATGTGCTGGAAAATGGAACGAAACTCCTGTTCCTTTTTGTTGCTATGGACTAGATCTCGGCAAAGCTTGCGTTCCTGAGCCAATAAGCCACTGGGTCTGAAAAAGAAATACAGAAGGCCCAATTAGAACATAATATACAGAAAGAACATTAAAACCATAAAAATACTTCTTTCAAACAGTTTTAAATCTATCCACAAACTTCTTTTTTCTCTTCCTACCAAAATTCAAAGTAAACTCAATGCACTCTAACTATGGAAGAGTATCCTAAATCTCTCTCTTCCCTTTTTTTACTGGAATCTTCAAGTGGGGTGAAGTGTTAAACCTTAGTCACTGCTAGTTTTTTTTTTTTTTTTTTTTTTTGGAAGAGAGGTTGGTTCTTTTTAGTAAGGCGGGATTGAAATGCGCGATCTCGGCTCACCGCAACCTCCGCCTCCTGGGTTCAGGCAATTCTCCTGCCTCAGCCTCCTGAGTAGCTGGGATTACAGGCACGCGCCACCATGCCCAGCTAATTTTTTGTAGTTTTAGTAGAGACGGGGTTTCACCGTGTTGACCAGGATGGTCTCGATCTGTTGACCTCGTGATCCACCCGCCTCGGCCTCCCAAAGTGCTGGGATTACAGGCGTGAGCCACCGCGCCTGGCCCACTGCTAGTTTTAACACACACCACAAATGAGAAAGTATTTTAAAAGATCAACGGCTGGGCGCGGTGGCGCACGCCTGTAATTCCAGCACTTTGGGAGGCCAAGGCAGGCAAATAAGGTCAAGAGATCGAGCCCATCCTGGTCAAGACAGTGAAACCCTGTGTCTACTAAAAAAAAGTACAAAAAATTAGCGGGGCATGGTGGTAAGTGCCTGTAATCCCAGCTATTCAGGAGGACAAGGCAGGAGAATCGCTTGAACCCAGGAGGCGGAGGTTGCAGTGAGCTGACATTTCACATCTGAGTGAGATTTTGCACTCCACAGTGAGACTCCATCTCAAAAAAAAAAAAAAAAAAAAAAAAAAAAACAACTACAGCTGGGCACAGTGGCTCATACCTGTAATCTCAACACTAAGAGGGAGGCCAAGGAAAGAGGATCAGTTGAGGCCAGGAGTTCAAGACTCTGTCTCAATCAATCAATACAAAGATCAGCTAGCACAACCAGCCAAGGCCATTCAAGGTGGTGACATCATGAAGTGGGAGTGGGGTGTGGCTGGAATGCTGTTCAAGCAGACTTCCAGCTGGCTGAGTAGTTTACACCAAGTTAAAAAACCAGTCGGCATCGGCCTCCCAACTCTTTCCTAAAGTTTAGGGGAGAGGGCGTTGATGTATTGGCTTTCTTAACTCTAAAATTGTGGCCAGGCACAGTGGCTCATGCCTGTAATCCCAGCACGTTAGGAGGCCAAGGTGGGCAGATCCTGACCTGAAGTCAGGAATGCAAGACCAGCCTGGCCAACATGGTAAAACCCAGTCTCTACTAAAAATACAAAAAGTAGCCAGGTGTGGTGGCAGACGCATGTAATCCCAGCTACTCATGAGGCTGAGGCAGGAGAATTGCTTGAACCCGGGAGGTAGAGGTTGCAGTGAACTGAGATCACACTGCTGCACTCCAGCCTGGGTGACAGAGAGAGACTCCATCTCAAAAATAAAATAAAATCCAATAAAATTGCTAAGTTATTTGATGGGGAAGGTCTGTACTACAGACTTCGGTGACCCAGCTAGGAATGGATCCAGGATGGCTTCACAGGTAAAAGCTATCTTAAACACAAGAAACAGTATTGGGCTTGGGGTTGCAGTGATGAACAGAGTAAGCCAGTCACTAAGGAGTGAAGAGATATTTCATCAACCCTGGGATACTGCCTCCCTCAAAACACACAATCACTCTATGATACATACTCTCCAGTATACATAGGTGGATATAAAAGTATCACCACTGAAGCTTAAGACAGCAGGGGAGGGGGGGAATACAGCAGAATGTTCCCAGTGAGAAGGGCTAGGATACACCATTTAGGCCACTAAACTGATGAGGATCAAGAAGGAGTACATCTCACCGTGCAAGGTCCTCATCAAAAGAGTCCATCCGGACATTGACCTGTGCCTCTCGAGTAATGGAAAAGGAAGACTTCCCTGTGGAAAAATCTCCTTTTGCTCCCAGCTTGTCTCGGCTCTCAGAGGTCTTTCTTGGGGGAGGTGATGAGCTTTTGTCCTGGACTGCTTTGTAAGCAGTCACTCGGAAATTCTTCTCAGGCACAAAGCCCCTGTGCCCACCTTCGGTTCTCTTGCCCCGATCCTCCTTTTTGGATCTCTCTGAGAAAGACTCCTCCTCCAGCTCCTCTGTTTTCCTCTGCTTTTCCTTCCCTGGAGGTGCATATACCAGGCCCTCCCATTTGCCTGACTTCTCCTCCTCCTGGTTTTTGTTTGCACCTATGACTTTAGACATAAATTTGGGTTCATCATCAAACTCAGATTCCTTCCTTCCCTTAGCTTTATCCTTATCTTGATCATCCATCTCCTCCTTGTGGAAGTCAGCCATCTTCTTCTCAAAGTCATCTCGGAGCTTATACCTTTTGGGAGACTGACTGCCCCGAAAAGGCTTCTCAGAATCAGTTTTGGGAGCAAAAGAATCAGATTTCATTTTTCCATCACCCAAGCCTGTGTCAGAGAAGCTCCCTTTCTCTTTTATTTTTTCTTTATCGGTATTAGTTTGTTTCTGTTCCTTATCTTTTCCATTCTCTGTCTTCTGCTCTTCTAGATATCTAGTTATAAAAACACAAAAGAGACACACAAGAGGCTTCTTAAGCAACTTGCTCTAAAATAGTGCCTTGCCGTTTTTGATTCACTGAAAAAAACATGTCTTGTGGATTCCAGTATTACCAAAGGACTTTCTATGTGGCTACTTCCTAATAATTTCTGAAAAACTGCCATTCACAGTTCTAGGAACTTGGCAATTAAGAGAAAAATATATGATCCATGGAGTTGTGTCTTACAAAAGCAACCAAAGAGAACAGCAGCAGTTATTTTTATGATACTAAAAAACAAAACAAAAACAAAAACCTACTTACCTGTAATGTGATCTAGGGCAAAAAAAAAACTAAGGTCTTACCCAACCTTCACTCAGTCACTTAAAATCTGCTTTCAGCAAAGATAACATAGAATGTTCAACCTTGGACTGTTTTGCTTTTATACAACTCACATTTGGAAATACAAGTCTAAAAAGAGACTTCAAATTTGCTTCAAGTCACCTAGAAGATCTAAATATGAAATATACTGTGAACACAAATAAAAACAAAATACATGTTAATGGGGGAGAGGGTGACAGCAGCAAAAAATCATCATTTTCTTTCTTATGAAAAAGCAGAGCTCATGCTCAAGTCTTCTAAAGAGATTCACAGTTCTGGCATGGAACAAAACTTACACTTTAAAATAGACTTACTTGGGAGCTAAACTATGAGGAGCCAAAGGTATAAGAATGATACAATGAACTCTGGGGACACGGGGAAGGATGGGAGGGGGCAAGGGATAAAAAAACTACACATTGGGTATAGTGTACAATGCTTGGGTGATGGGTGCACCAAAATCTCAGAAATCACCAATAGAGAACTTATCCATGTAACCAAACACCACCTATTCCCCAAAAACCTATTGAAATAAAAAAATAAAATAAAATTGAATTACTGAAGGCAAGTACAGATTCAAAACATCTCATCTGTACCATTATTACAGAAACCCTAATCAAGTCAAAGTTGCATTAATATAGCCAAGAAGAATCAAGGGATCAAAAAGTATGCTAAATATGATAAAAGAAAAAAAAAGTGGGGGAAACCACTTGCTGGGTTAGTCCCTCTTGACCACAACCTGGTTCCAATGCAACTTCCCTGTAACCTCTCTGCCATCCCAATCCATCCAACCATACAAACAAAGATTCACGTTCCAACTCACCGTGTCCCCCAGGGGAGAAAGACGGAAGCACTGTCATGTCCTCTCCTAACACGCAGCCGTGTTGGCTTCTACTGGGACATACACCCACCTTGTGGTTTTAAAACAAGGCCTTCCTGGACTAAGCCTTGGCCTTTCCCATTCTGCCCAGTCTCCTCAACTGGAGAGTATTGAGGGTGCAGCTCTTCACCATGATGGGCTGATGCAGATCGAACATAGTAGATGGTGGGTGCTAGAGGGTCTAAGAGCTCCAATGGCCATTCATTTTGGCAAAGACCATATTTTTTTTTGATAGCTGACCCACAAATCTCTACTGTTCTTTGGCTTACATTGGTAGAATCCAAGGCAAATTTTAAATGTGAAAACATCATTGCAGAGTAGTCTAAAGAAAGTTTATGCTGCAATACAAATTCAGGAAGGTAGGAAAGCTAGAGTTAACCTAAAGGTTTCCTTGGGTGATGCTTTTAATGTTTACTAATGAAAAGTTTAGGAAATAGGGATTACCTTTTACCATTAATCAGAGTTCTAACTTAGATCACATTACAATTAAACTGCCAGCTAGTGAGATGAAAACAACCAGGCAGGGGAAATGAGATACTTGCCTCTTTGTATAAGCTGCCCCTCCTGGAGCAGCACTCTCCTCCTTCTGAGATGAGCCATATGTGGAGCCAGTAGATGGTGGACTCTTACCCACAGGGCTCTTTTTGGATGGACTCAGGGACCCAGAACCATGGTCGAACTGACCTTGGTGTGTCCCAGACTGATACCCAGCACCACTCGGCAGAGATGAGCCCATCTGGGATGTGCTGGAAAGTGGAGGACTAGGTTTTGGCACCGGGCTAGGACGGGGTGACCGCCGCCTCACCACCACAGACTGGAGGGGGCTTTTGAGAGCTGGGCTTCGCTCCCGAGGACTCAGCTCAGAAACTGCTGAGGCCCGGGATGCAGAACCAGTGCCGTAGGTGGCATCTGGCCATGGCTTTGAGCTCTCAGATGCTTTTGTATCTTGAGAGGTGCCTCCAGAGAATGCCTGCTCCTTGGTCTCATCTCCCTGGTTATCCCCGGCAGCCTGAGAGGGCCGGCTATCCTTAGAAGAGGACTTTTTCTCCTTTGCAGACTTGCGCTTAGAAGATTCAACTCGGCTATGGTTGGAGGAAGAACGGGAGGATGAGGAGCGCCTTGACCGGTCAGAGGACGACTTATCAGAGTTTCTAGAATGGCTCCTGGACCTTGGTGAAGGGGACCTTCTCTTTGGGGACCGGGATCTTGAGCGGCCTCGACGAGGACTGTATGCTTGCCGGTAATTCTGCCAATTTGAGCGGTAGTTTCCATAGCCTCCTCGGTTATACTGGCCCCACGGATAAAAGCCTCTGTTACGCCCACGAAAATAATAGGGCCTTCTATAGCCTCTGTTGTGACCTCGAAAATCTCGATTCTGGTACACTCTTGGGTGGTTTCTTTCTCTGTTATGAGCTGGAGAATATGATCTGGAACGAGACCTAGAACTGGAATGGAATGGAAAGGAGAGACAAATGTTTGAATTTTTGAAAAGCATTTTTATTCAAGAAAAATCTCTTCTGAAATCCCTGCCCTGATGTGTCATTCACTTTATTTTGTTTTCAAAGAAAGGGCAAAAACAAATATTTAATCCCACTATTTTCGGCCCTTACTAAGTACAAAAACATGGGTAAGAATAATTTTAATAAGTGATGAAACGCAGGTTCACATCATTCATATTGCAGCACATTTAAAATGGAGGTGCACTGCTACAGTGACTGGGAAAATACCAACTGTTTTAAGGTAGTAAGCTAAACAAAGACCATTTTAATATGATAACTGCTTACAGTTTCACAGGCACGGGGATTTTAATGGGGCTCCAGGTCATTGGAAGTGAGGGGAAAAAAAACTGCAAGCTGTGGTACCCAGACAGGTACTCTGACCCCTTCCTACACTGTGGTCACACTCCACACTCTATCCTACTCAGTTCTCTCCCTCTTATGCGGGACAAATTTCTTAGATACCTCTAAGACCTGGGATTGTAAAAGTAAAGTTACAACAGGTATACACCAAAGAAAACTTGGAGAATGCATCTGTTCAAAGCTTAAAAGAACTTACTAAAATCACACAAGGAAAGCATAAAATATTGTATTTTTAAATTGGGGACCTGGAAATGGTCTCACTACTTAGGTCACATTTCTGTGGCTGAGCTACATGATCTTACCTAGGGGCCACAAGAGGCCACTATCTGACCATAAAACACCCAGGCACACATGAACTTAGCAAAGAGTAACTAAAAAACACCCCATACCAGTGTGTACAGAAAGCTAGTGTTGCGTTCGTCTCCATTTAACAATATAGAACTCTTGTATAGCAAGGTACATCAGAACGACAGGAACTAAATAGTAATCTAACTTGGTAAAAAACTGTACATTCGTAAGTGTCAGGCTTGTCAATGATGAGGAGCTTTGTTTCCATCAAAAAGCCAGAAATCATGTATGTTGGTGTAAAAATCCACTGGAGTTCTTGGATACCACTTTCTCTGTCTACTATGATATAGACATTAACATTAACCACTACTCCTAAGCAGCTGGCTAGAAATAAGTAAAATTTACTAGAAAACTATTTCAAGTAATATTTTCTTTACATGTAAAATAAAAACTCTTCAGTTAGCAGGCCTTCTTATATCAGGCCTGACTGGGAAACAGGTGTGTTTTTATCTGTTTTTCAAAATAACTCCATTTAGCAAATTTGCCAAGACTTTTCAGGATTTAACAACTAAACAAAACAGCATTTTTAAGAAGAAACGTACATTCAATTTAATCTAAAGATAAAGTGGGATTGGTTTTCCACTATTTATTGCCCACTGTACTCAGATTTTTTTATCTATACCATAAATAACAGCAACTGGCAAAGATATATCTTACTGCTGGTTGTTATTGTAATTAAGTACAAGTAAAAAAAAACTTACCTTCTACATTTTTCATTTGAAAACAGTAACAATATAAGAAAAGAAAGGAGAGGCAGATGCAGATTATGAAAGTGAATATGACCCGATTAAAGGGCTATGCTTGAGGGAGGTGATCCACCACCAGCACTAAGGAGGGTTTAATTCATGTTCCCATCCTCACAGGCTACTGCTGCTTCTGTTACCAATTACTAGTGAGGGCCCTGGGCATACTGCATCCAAAACTCGCAGTCATTGCACAGATGCAGGGAAGTGAGTCTCTGCAGATTGCAAATGAAGTTATTTAAGAGATGTCACTTAAAAGGATACAGTCTGTGAAATACAAGGAAATAATCAATTTTCTCCAATTCTGTAGAACTCAGCAGTTAGTTAATTTAAAGGCATGGTTTCTCAAACTCTCTGGATAGATACTTTCCTTGCAGGAGAGGGAAAACAAAAGAAAAAACCATGAAACAGATAAGCCAGAAATAAAAATTGAACATCCAGTGGCAAATTTATCTGTTTCTAAAAAAGAGAGAAGTCAGACCACAATCAAGTATAAAAGCATACTTTCTAGTGGAGAAATTCCTCCAGAACAACAGTCTCTTCTAGGTATATGATAGCATGTAAAGTGTCCCTAGATCTACCCCAGCACATACTGCCTGCCTAAAATATTTTTTCCTCATTTGCCAAGTCAGTGAGCAAGTGCCAAATGATTTGCAGAACATGGAGAAAAGCCCAAAATTCTGGCTGTCATAAATACTTCAGAGTTGGTTAACATTTTTCAATTCAATTTTGTCTCTCAGTTTTGACAATTCAATTTTGTCTCTCTGTTTCTCAGCAGACCCTCTTGGTTTTGAACCAGTTATTTAGTTTCTTCTAGGTACTAGATTAAATTTTAAAAAGGCATTTTCATAACCAAATGAGCTAAAACTGAAGTTTAAACTGCCTAAATCAAGATTCTGGGTCCAGGGTAGGAGTTACTAAGAGTCTTGCTTGTCCCATGGTTTTAAAAGCAATTTCCTGAGACCAGCCTGACCAACATGGAGAAACCCCATCTCTACTGAAAATACAAAATTAGCTGGGTGTGGTGGCACATGCCTGTAATCCCAGCTACTGGGGAGACTGAGGCAGGAGAATTGCTTGAACCAGGGAGGCAGAGGCTGGAGGCTGTGGTGAGCCGAGATTGCGCCATTATATTCCAGCCTGGGCAACAAGAGCAAAACTCTGTAAAAAAAAAAAAAGCAATTTCCTGAGGTAGATCAATTTAGCCAGGTTTCCCTTTTCAATATTTATGCATACCTACTTTTTCTGGCTGGCTTCTCACAAATTCCATTTAATTGCTTTTGTTAAATGGTGTTTAAAAAAAAAAAAAAACAACACCAATCATTTGTTTAATAGACTCCTTAGAAATACTATAGGGCTCTGGAAGTCACCAAGAGTAAAAGTTTAATCACTGACTTTTCCTGAGGTTAATTTTAAATTTCATAATCAATTCATCTAAGACAAGGATTCTAGATACTCATCTGAAATAAACAGCAGGGGTTCCAAGTGTCAAACATGACAAACCATCTCCTTGCTAATTACTGCTGAGAAAAAAAATGAAAATGTACAAAGATCCCCCTTTAGTATTTAAATACACCAATATTTCCCAAACTCACATACAGAAACTTGTATCTACTGAAAGCTTATCTATCCACAAAAGAAAGTTAAAACACTTTTAAAGAGTGAAAAATCCAACTCACAACACATCAAAAGAGGAAAGACGCTGGAGGTTTAGCATCCTATTCCAAGACATAATTAAAATAGGGAAATCCACCTGAAGGTGTGAAAACTGACTGAATTAGGAAATACTGGCAATAAATTAAAAAAAAAAAAACTGTTCTCATATTTAGTAACATAAAGTGATGCTTACAACAGTGATTTTTAAAAAGATTTAAGATACATTTACTAAATAGATGCAGCTTGTTAGTAATTGGCACATTGTATACAAATGACTCCAGGTAAGTTTCTAAAAGTTTAATTATTTTAGTGGGTTGAGGCTTCTTTTCTTTGCCATGTTGTTCGTATTATTAATCCTCTTAGCTATCCTTTGCTATGATGCAAATAAACTTCGGTTCAAGCCTTCAAAAATATTTTGGTGAAAAATAATCAGCTATAGAGATTTGAAGCAAGCAGCTCAAATAAAAATAAAATGTTCTTTCTTCCAAAGCGGATGGGAAATACTACGTGCTGGCAGAGGAAAGGAATCAGGCAATCAGCATGGCAATCAAAACTGATCTGTATTTGTAGTTTAAAGAGACCTGGAATATCTTATAGCCCAACCCTGCACCTCAAGCCAACCCCCCAGTCCATTTGACACTCACAGAAAAAGTCTAACAAAAGATCTTCAAACATCCACATCAACTGATGCAATGATTATCTCAATATACAAAGTCACACCCCCTTACCTCAGCCTGCGCTTCCTTGAACGAGAGACAGATCGGCTTCGGGACCGAGACTTCGAAAATGAACGAGAACGAGATCTTGATGCAGATCTTGAGCGGGAAGAGCGAGATCCAGACTTGGATTTGTTTGTTTTTGACATCTCTGAAGAGAGGATAACTTTTCAATTACACCTAATGTTAGAAAATGCATTAGAACAAATGAGTGAGTTGCTTTGCTGTGAACCTCTTTGGACATTTTAGAAACGCAATTTCTTTTAATCTGGGCAAAATAAGAAGACCCCGTATCTATAAAAAAACTTTATTTTAATTAGCCTGGCATGGTGGTGTGTGCCCATAGTCTTAGCTATTTGAGAGGCTACGATAGGACAGATTGCAAAGTTACAATGAGCTGAGACTGAACCAGTGCACTGCAGCTCTGGGGGAAAGAGCAATACCCATCTCCCAAAAAAAAAAAAAAAAAAAAAAAAGAGAGAGAGAGAGAGAGAAAGTGGCTGAGCACAGTAGCTCACGCCTGAAATCCCAGTGCATTGGGAGGCCAAGGTGGGAGAACTGCTTGAGTCCAGGTGTTCAACACTAGCCTAGGCAACATAGCAATATTTTGTGTCTACAAAGTTAAAAATTTTTAGATTAGCTGGGTGTGGTAGTCTTAGCTACTCAAGAGGCTAAGGTGTGAATGGCTTGAGACCAGGATTTTGAGACCAGCCTAAGCAACATAGGGATTCCCCCCGCTTCCCAAAAAAAAAAAAAAAAATACACAACTTTTTAATATAAAATAAATTTTAAAAACAGAAAGTACCATTAAAAAAAAAATAAAATGAAATGACTGATTTTTAAAAACCACTCTGCTATTTCATCAAAAGGAATTTCTTAGTAGTAGAAATCTCAAACAGATCAAGCCACAGCAGCACATGGAAAACCTGACACTGGGTAATACAACCTAACCGGGTAATACAAGAGATCACCAAGAATGAGGGTGTTTATTAATTTTGGTGCATATGGTCTTCTTTCTCTCAATAAGCAAAGAAGCTTTGAGACTAAGTCAGCTGTTAATAAAAAGTACTGAGATATGAGACAGGTTTCCCAGTTTTAGCAGAAGAAACCCCATGCAATTTATCTTAGTTATATAGTGCGTGGCACATCTAGTCATAAGAAAAGAAGCAACCCTTTGTTCCTGCTCTTTATTAGAAAAGGGTCAACTTTCTTTCAGGGTAATTTTCCCACCAAGAAACAAATCGTCTTTTTCCTTTTCTCCCCCTCCAGGAAAGAAGAGAGCCTCTAAGTTGCCCTGAGAAGTTAACACCTAGTCTACAAAGTGCACTTCTCCTCTATACTCTATAAGCGCCTTGGACATCTTCCGAGCAGCAAAAACTTTTAGATGCCTAAGTACACATCTATCTAAGACAGTAAAAGTAAGAAATCTGAGCCGGGCGCGGTGGCTCAAGCCTGTAATCCCAGCACTTTGGGAGGCTGAGACGGGTGGATCACGAGGTCAAGAGATCAAGACCATCCTGGTCAACATGGTGAAACCCCGTCTCTACTAAAACTACAAAAAATTAGCTGGGCATGGTGGCGCGTGCCTGTAGTCCCAGCTACTCAGGAGGCTGAGGCAGGAGAATTGCCTGAACCCAGGAGGCGGAGGTTGCGGTGAGCCGAGATTGCGCCATTGCACTCCAGCCTGGGTAACAAGAGCGAAACTCCGTCTCAAAAAAAAAAAAAAAAAGAGTAAGAAATCTGTCAAAGATCACAATGCCAGTTAATAGCCAAACCAGGCTAAAACTCCAGGGCTTATTCTATCACACTTCGCTGCCTAGCAAGGTTCTGTTAAGTGATGCTGCCTCTTCTCTGTGAAGGGAAAATAATAAACAATTATTTCTCCCCTCCTACCTCTCAGAATTTGAAGATCTCAGCTCAAAAGCTATCTTCTTAGAGGTTTGCCCTGACCACCCAATCAAAAGTAGCCACACAGTCATTTTCTAGATCCAGTACATATCTTATCTGTTTCTTCAGAACAAAATTCAGTATGTGAAACTATCTCGTTTACTTGTTATTCTGTCTTTAATAAGAATATAAGCTCTATAGCCGCAGCAACCTCATCTTTCTTATTTAATGCTGTATACCCAATGCCCAGAATAATAAATGCTTAACCAGTGTTTTTATTAATTCATTTTATCCTTGAGAAGGGCATTTTTTTTTTTTTTTTTTTTTTGAGACGGAGTTTCACTCTTGTTACCCAGGCTGGAGTGCAATGGCGCGATCTCGGCTCACCGCAACCTCTGCCTCCTGGGTTCAGGCAATTCTCCTGCCTCAGCTTCCCGAGTAGCTGGGATTACAGGCACGTGCCACCATGCCCAGCTAATTTTTTTGTATTTTTAATAGAGACGGGGTTTCACCATGTTGACCAGGATGGTCTCGATCTGTTGACCTCGTGATCCACCTGCCTCTGCCTCCCAAAGTGCTGGGATTACAGGCTTGAGCCACCGCGCCCGGCCTAGAAGGGCATTATTATATTCCACTTTACAGGTAAAAATACTGAGACACAGAGAAGGTAATTAACTTGCCCAAAGTCATATAGCTTTAAGCGGCACGACTGGATATGGATCCAAAATCCAAACCATGATCAGCTCACTCATTCATTAATTCATTCAGACGGGGGTCTCCCTATGTTGCCCAGGCTAGTCTCAAACTTCTAAGCTCAAAGGATCCTCCCTCCTAAGCCTCCCAAAGTACTGGGATTACATGCATGAGCCACCATGCCCAGCCTCACTGTTGGCATATTTAACCACTACGTTATACTGCCTGTCAAGAGCTGTGTCTGGCATACAAAGAGTATTAACAAACTTGTGGAACAAATAAATGCCAAGTGTCTACCCTTACTGAGTTTACAATCTGGTAAAGCTAACAAGATATACATAAACTGAAAGGTGGTATTTATTTCTGATATATTCAAATAAAACACTTGAATTTCAAGAACTTCCTGAAAGACAAAAAGCTTAGGAAGTTGCTATAGCTCCAGCTCACAGGGGAAACAATCAAAATCTTAGCAACATAATTTAGAGGAGGACTGAGAAACCAACAGGAAGTCAGAGACAAAAAGTAATAAGTAAAAGACTGCTAAATGAGGATGTCAAAAACCTACAGTTTTAATCTTGCCAAAACAATCACACTGTTGCAAGCTCAAAGATATTTCAATTTGGAGCTGATTGTTGGTAGTAGTATCACTATATAAAGTCACAATGGGGCCGGGCGCGGTGGCTCAAACCTGTAATCCCAGCACTGTGGGAGGCCGAGGCGGGTGGATCACGAGGTCAACAGATCGAGACCATCCTGGTCAAAATGGTGAAACCCCGTCTCTACTAAAAATACAAAAAATTAGCTGGGCATGGTGGCACGTGCCTGTAATCCCAGCTACTCAGGAGGCTGAGGCAGGAGAATTGCCTGAACCCAGGAGGCGGAGGTTGTGGTGAGCCGAGATCGCGCCATTGCACTCCAGCCTGGGTAACAAGAGCGAAACTCCGTCTCAAAAAAAAAAAAATGTCACAATGAAGAAATAAGTTATTCAGGAATGGGAGGAGGAGGTATAAACAAATAATTTACAATGAGAATATTTAAAATATATTTTGTTTTTGTGTTTGGTCTTAAGCATTATTTTGGGATTCTCTGGGTTCAATCTTGTCAAATAGAGACCTTTATTTCTGTCACAAGTTCAGGGATATCTATCTATGTCTGCCTAGTAACAGATTGTCTAACTTTCTATTTTAACTTGGGTCAGAAATAAAAATCTATCTAGATGACTTCCACAACAGGTGGATATTAACAGACTTTTAAAGAAAATAAAAGGGCAGCAAGTTAGCGGAAAAGGAAACACTCATTTCAACACTCAGAAACTAGAAAACTAAGAAGCTAATTTTCATTAAGATGAAGAAAAGCTGCCATGTAAATACAAGGCCAAACACTTCTGCACATATTAAGCTTACTAGAACTGACAAGTGTACTCAAGAGCTACAATATTCTGACACCCTTCAACTCCTATTGCCAGAGCTTCCTCTTCAATGTAAATTGAAACTAATTATTTTATTTATGTATTTAATTATTACTTTTGTTTTTTTGAGATGGAGTTTCACTCTTGTTGCCCAGGCTGGAAGGCAATGACACAATCTCAACTCACTGCAACCTCTGCCTCCCGGGTTCAAGTAATTCTCCTGCCTCAGCCTCTTAAGTAGCTGGGACTACAGGCACTCACCATCATGCCCAGCTAATTTTTGTATTTTTAGTAAAGACAGGGTTTCACCATGTTGACTAGGCTGGTCTTGAACTCCTGACCTCAGGTGATCCACCCACCTCGGCCTCCCAAAGCGCTGCTGGGATTACAGGCATGAGCCACCACATCTGGCCATCTTTTAATTTTTATTTTTGAGACAGGGTCTCACACTCTGTCACCCAGTTTGTAGTGCTAGTAGCATAATCATGGCTCACTGCAGCCTGGACCTCCCAGGCTCAAGCAATTCTCCCAGCTCAGTCTCCCAAATAGCTGGGACCACAGACATGCACCAACATGCCCAATGCCCAGCTAATTCATTTTTTTGTAGAGAAGGAGGGGTCTCACTATGTTGCCCAGGGTGGTCTCAAACTCCTGGCTTCAAGTGATTCTCTCAGCTCAGCCTCCCAAAGTGCTGGAATTATAGGCATACACCACTATGCCTAGCCAAAACTACTTTTTAAAATAATGATATACCTTGTAAATTAAGTGGGGTAACATCAGATGAAAACTATGCCAGCAAATAACTAAATGAATCACTTAAGTCATTCAGGAAGACCCTAGATAGTGGATAACCACTAACAAATTAAAACAGGTGCTATCCTTGCCTTCATGGAGTTTATCATCTAGAGGTTCAGCTAGATAATAAGCAAGCAAGCAAAAGTATAATTATAAATTCTGGTCAGAGTTGGCAAACAATGAAATGCGAATAATGACTTACTTAAATAAGATGATCAAGAAGTGGCATTTAAGCTGTCACCTGAAGATGAAGAGAGACCATGTAAAAATAAAGAGGAAGAGAAATGTCCAAAAAGTAGGAGGGTCGGCCGGGCGTGGCGGCTCACGCCTATAATCCCAGCACTTTGGGGGGCCGAGGCGGGTGGATCACGAGGTCAACAGATCGAGACCATCCTGGTCAACATGGTGAAGCCTGTCTCTACTAAAAATACAAAAATTAGCTGGGCATGGTGGTGCGCACCTGTAGTCCCAGCTACTCGGGAGGCTGAGGCAGGAGAATTGCTTGAACCCGGGAGGCGGAGGTTGCAGTGAGCCGAGATCACATCATTGCATTCCAGCCTGGGTAACAAGAGTGAAACTCCGT
>NW_022437002.1:8253987-8284748 GCF_009761245.1 Sapajus apella | reverse complement strand
TAAAAAAAAAAAAAAAAAAAAAAAAAAAAAGTAGGAGGTTCTTCTCTCTCAATATACATAAATGTATTAAAAATATGTATGCTTGGCCGGGCGCAGTGGCTCACGCCTATAATTCAAGCACGATGGGAGGCCAAGGCGGGTGGATCACGAGGTCAGGAGTTCGAGACCAAGCTGATCAACATGGTGAAAACCTGTCTCTACTTAAAAAAAAAAAAAAAAAAATTAGCTTGGCATGGCAGTGCACACCTGTAATCCTAGCTACTCAGGAGGCTGAGGCAGGAGAATCCCCTGAACCTGGGAGGCGGAAGTTTCAGTGAGCTGAGCTCCTGCCACGCCTAGGTGACAGAGCAAAACTATGTCTCAAAAAAATAAAATAAAAAAAGAAGCCCAGGCGCAGTGGCTCACACCTGTAATCCCAGCACTTTGGGAGGCCAAGGAGGACGGATCACCTGAGGTTGAAGTTTGAGGCCAGCTTGATCAACATGAAGAAACCCCAACTCTACTAAAAGTACAAAATTAGCCAGGCATGGTGGCATATGTCTGTAATCCCAGCTACTCAGGAGGTTGAGGCAGAATAATCACTTGAACCCGGGAGGTGGAGGTTGTGGTGAGTCAAGATCATGCCACTGCACTCCAGCCTGGGCAACAAGAGTGAAACTCCTTCTCAAAAACAAAACAAAACTAACACACACACACACATACACACACACACACTTTAGTATGGAGACAATCAACACTAAAGCCACCCAAATTACCAAAATCATTTCCATCTTTGTTGGTAACTCATACAGAGCTCCCAAATCGATTTTAAAGACCTTTCAACTTCACTGTGATTACACATACCTTGTTTCATGTCTAACATTTCTTCCATCCCATGCTCAAAAAATATTCATGGGAAGTAGGGCAGACAAATACCACCTTGGAAATCAATTGAGCACTGTTTACATGTTACAAGTACCTAACATTCGGTTTCTGTTCAAACTAAAATTCATGCAAAAGAAAGTTTTGCTTTCTCATTACTATCTTCTCTTCCTGGAAATGTAGTTTCACTTAAAATATTATGAAAAAGTTCAGTCCCTAAGAACTGTAGTGGAACAGGGATACAGCTCATGTACATAAAATGTGCCTCAGATAAAAACATATTCACTCAAATACAACTATTTGCGGTTAAAAGGCTCTCACAATTATTGTAGGTGAGGTAGCCATATCCCTACAACAGCATTATAAATGAATCCAACACCTAAACAAGTAACAATCAATACTTAGTATCTAGCTGTGCCTAGCATGTTAAGGATGCTGGAATATAAGATCTAGTTCCAAAACTCCTACTTAAGGGCCTGGCATGTATGATCTGTATACCCCCCACTTCCTAACATTCCTCAGATGACATGGTTTCATATCCAAATATTACCATGTTGTCCCACAACTGATTCCAGTTTGTCCTTCCTCAGTGGACACACTGAATTTAATGCAATTTTCCAAATGTGGTCTAATAAAGAACTACTTAGACACTATCCCAAAATTTCTCTTTTTGGAAATCATATCACATGTTGATTCAGGGTGAGCTCAGAGTCACTAAGCCTTTAAGTCATTTTCCAGAAATGATTTTTCAGCTGCAAGATATCCTCCACCATCTTGCATTTATGTAACTACTGCTCTATTTCTACTCCCCCTTTTATTTAAAATTCAAGTACAGAATTTCAAACCACCTTTTGAAATCACTTCAGATATATTTCTGTCACTTGGAGAAAGAATTTATTTTCAAACTGTTCTGCAGAGCCACTTGAGAGAGCAGCACAAACTCATCATCCTTTTCAAAAGCCCAAGCCTTCTTGACTCAAACTACTTATCTAACTAACTACCAAGCAGATCAATGGTCCTTGGAAGGACAGACGTGTTTTACTTAAAACACAATTGTATTTAAAAAAAAAAATTAATCCTTATATTTATGGTCAAAATCCAATTGATGCCTGGCCCAGTGACGCATGCCTGTAATTTTAGCACTTTGGGAGGCCGAGGCGGGCAGATCACCTGAGGTCAAGAGTTTGAGACGAGCCTGGCCAACATGGCAAAACCTCATCTCTACTAAAAAAAAAAAAAAATACAAAAATTGGCTGGGCGTGGTGGCAGGCACCTGTAATCCCAGGTACTCGGGAGGCTGAGGCAGGAGAATAGCTTGAACCTGGGAGGCAGAGGTTGCAGTGAGCCCAAGATCGCACCATTGCACTCTAGCCTGGGCGACAGAGCGAAACTCCATCTCAGAAAAAAACAAAAAACAAAAATACAATTGACCATAAATGCAAGCATTCATTTGGTTTTCCACCTTTGTCAAAATCCGAGACCGGCTGGGCGCAGTGACTCATGCCTGTAATCCCAGCACTTTGGGAGGCCGAGGCAGGCAGGTCACTTGAGGTCAGGAGTTCAAGACCAGCCTGACCAACATGGTGAAACCCCGCCTCTACTAAAATACAAAAAATTAGCTGAGTGTGATGGTGAGCGCCTGTAGTCCCAGCTACATGGGAAGCTGAGGCAGGGGAATCCCTTGAGCCCAGGAGGTGGAGGTTAAAGTGAGCCAAGATCATGCCACTGCACTCCAGCCTGACGACAGAGCAAGACTTCATCTAAAAAAATATATTAAAAAAAAAACAAAAAACATAAAACAAACAAAAAAAGTGAATATAAGTCCCTTGTTGGACGTATGACTTGCAAATATTTTCTCCCATTTTGTAGGTTTTCTTTTCACTTTTTTATTGAATTTTTTTTTTTTTTTTTAGATGGAGTCTCCCTCTATTGCCCAGGCTGGAATGCAATGGTGTCATCTCAGCTCACTGCAACCTCCACCTCCCAGGTTCAAGTGATTATCCTGCCTCAGCCTCCTGAGGGTTTCACCATGTTGGTCAGGGTGGTCTCGAACTCCTGACCTCATGATCCACCCACCTTGGTCTCCTCAAGTGCTGGAATTATAGGCGTGAGCCACTGCGCCCAGCTGAACTCTTATTTTTGTTTTGTCGCTTGTACTTCGTGTGTCATGTCTGAGCAGGTTTTGCCTAACCCAAGGTCACAAAGGGTTTTCTTGTAAGGGTTTTCTAGTTTTAGCTCTATGTAGGTCTATGATCCATTATGATTTAATTTTTATGAAGTGTGAAATAATGTCCAACTTTATTTATTTCGAGATAGGATTTCATTTTGTCACTCAGGCTGGAGTATAGTAGTGCAAGCTTGACTCACTGTAGCCTCAACCTCCTAGGTTCAAGTGATCTGCCCACCTCAGCCTCCTGAGTAGCTGGGATGGGATCTCCCTATGTTGTCCAGACTGGTCTCAAACTCCTGGGCTCAAGCAATCCACTCAACTAGGCCTCTGGAAAGTATTGGGATTACAGGTGTGAGCCACCACACCTGGTCCAACTTTATTCTTTTGCATGTGGCTATCTAGATGTCCTAGTACCATTTGTTGAAAAGATTATTCTTATTGTGCCACTGCACTCCAGCCTGGGCAACAAGAGTGAAATTCTATCAAAAAAAAAAAAAAAGACTATTCTTTCCCACTGAATTGTCCTGGCACCCTTGTCAAAAACCAATTAATCATAAACATAAGGATTCATTTCCGGACTCTCAATTTTACTCTACTGACCTGTCTGTCTCTCCTTATGTCAATACCACAGTCTTAATTACTGTTGCCATAGCACATTTTTAAATCAAAAAAATGTGAGTCCTCCAACTTTCTCCTTTTCAAAATAGTTTTGGCTATTCTGATTATATGTCCATATGAATTTTGGAATCAGCATGCCAATTTCTGCAAAAAGACCATCTGGGATTTTGACAGAGTGTGTGCTGAATGTGTAGATCAATTTGGAGAATATTGCCATCTTAACAATAGTGAGTCTTCCAATTCTATGAACATGAAATGTCTTTTCACAATGTTTCACAGTTTTCTGAATACAAGTTTTATAATGGCTTTTCTTAAATTTATTCCTGGCTAATAAACTATATTAACAAAATATAAATGTAACAAAATATATTACTTTGATGCTACTGGAAATGAAATTACTTAGGATTCATTTTCACTTGTTAACAATTTCATTTTCTTACTGTTCATTGCTACTGTACAGAAATATAGCTCATTTCTTTTTTGTGTAGATAGGTATTGTGTGAGCGCATGTGCGTGCATGCGTGCGTGTGTGTTGGAGTCTTGCTCTTTTGCCCAAGCTGGAGTGCAGTGGTACGATCTCGGCTCACTGCAACCTCTGCCTACTGGGTTCAATCAATTCTCCTGCCTCAGCCTCCCCGTAGCTGGGATCACAGGCGCACACCACCACACCCAGCTAATACTTTTTTTTACTCTACTAAAAAGTAGAGACGAGGTTTTGCCATGTTGGCCAGGATGGTCTCCAACGCCTGACCTCAAATGATCTGTTGCCTTGGTTTCCCAAAGTGCTGGGATTACAGGTGTGAGCCACCATGCCTGGTCTCATTTTGTATATTGATCTTGTATCCTGCAATCTTGCTAAATTCATTTATTAGCTCTAATGGGTTTTTAGTGGAATCCTTAGGTTTTCCTATTTAAAATTATATCATCTGCAAAAAGAGATGATTTTACCTGTTTATCAATTTAGATGCCTGGTGTTTCATTTTCTTGCCTAATTGCTCTGTCTAGAACGTCTAGTACAATGGTAAATAAAATGGTGAGAGTGGACAGCCTTATCTTGGTTCCTCACCTTAAGAAGAAAGCATTCAGTCTTGCACCTTTAAGCATGATGTTATCTGTAAATTTTCATAGATGCCCTTTATCGTACTGAGGAAATTTTCTACTTTGTTGACTATTTTTATAATGAGAGGGTGTTGGATTTTATTGACTTGTGTCTACTGAGATTTTCCCATCTTAAAAGAATGGGAAAAGTTCCTGAGAACTGACCCCATGTGAGCCTGCACTCCCTTATCCCTCAACCAGGCCTCCAGACTGAGTCTTTACTCTGCTGAGAAGACACCATGCTTTTCCAGATTAGATGACACTGCATTTGATGACTCTTAGGTAAAAAGTAACAGAAGAGTTAACCAAATAAGTTTAACAATTCAGGATACCAAACCCAGGAGGCTACAAAATGAACCAGAAACCACATCTGATTTGTTCTCCATTTTATCTTCAGTGCTTTGCACACTGCTAACCAGAGTGGACACTTTGTACTTGCTAAGTGAATAAACATGCTCTTTCACACTTCCTCTTCAATCTCCATTCTCTTCACCACATAAGCAGGAACAATAATTTTAAAAATCAGTTTATCAAATATTAACAATAAAGCCCAAGAATAAAATTATGTATCACAGCTCTGCTAACCTAGAAATTGAGATCAGTCTCATCCCTTCTACATCTCATTCAAAGGCACAGAAAACCAAACTGATCATCATTAGGGAGACACACTTCATTTACTAGTGTTACGTTTGAACAAAACTTCATTGCCAACAAAATCCAGTCAAAAGAGCCACGCTTTCAACAGTCACTAAAGGGGAGATGTAGAAATCCTTGATGAACAAGCCATATACTGATAAAGACAGCCAAAAATACCAAGAAATAACGCCACCCATAAAGTGTTTTAGACAAAGCAATGGGCCTGACTTGTGCTCTGAATGCCTCTGAACAGTTACTGGTGGAAAGCAGAGCTCAGGTGAAATATGAAACATGTTTACTATTTTACTCTTTTCTCTGGAGATCATCTTCTCCTGAGTAAAACGGAGACAGAAACAGAATAGAGGGCAGCTATGGTATCTCTAGATTAATACTTTGCCAATGCTTCATACTCTACCCCATCCCTGAAGAAATCAAATCAGAGACCCCTTTATGACATGTACTCTATTAAGTGGCTCTCAAGTTATTAAGTAAAGTAAATCAGTAAATACTCATTTCAATTCTAAGGTCTTAAATTTATAGAAAAGAATATCCACATGTGCACTGGGTACTCTCCTAAAAAGCAGGGGTGATGTTCCTCTGGGGAGAATGGTTATTTTACTGTTTAAAAATTTTAAAGATAGGCCGGGTGTGGTGGCTCACACCTGTAATCCCAGCACTTTGGGAGGCCGAGGTGGGTGGATCATGAGGTCAGGAGCTCAAGATCAGCCTGGCCAACACAGTGAAACCCCATCTCTACTAAAAATACAAAAAATTAGCCAGGCGTGGTGGTTTGCGCCTGTAATACCAGCTACTCAGGAGGCTGAGGCAGGAGAATTGCTTGAACCCAGGAGGTGGAGGCTGCAGTGAGCCAAGATCATGTCACTGCACTCCAGCTCGACAAAGCAAGACTCCACCTCAAAAAAAAAAAAATAAAATAAATTTTTTTTTTTAAAGATACCAGCTGGGCGTGGTGACTCAAACTTGTAATCCCAGCACTTTGGAAAGCTAAGGAAGTAGGCTTTCTTGAGCCCAGAAGTTCAAAACCAGCCTGGACAACATGGCAAGACCCCATCTCTATGAAAAAATAAATAAATAAATAAATTAGCCAGGGCCAGGCGCAGGGGCTCACGCCTGTAACTCCAGCACTTTGGGAGGCCAAAGGGGGTGAATTCAAGGGGTAGCCAGCCTGGCTAACGCGGTAAAACCCCATCTCTATTAAAAATACAAAAATTAGTTGGGTGTGGTAGCATACTACCATAATTCCAGCTACTTGGGAGGCTGAGGCAGGATAACTGCTTGAACATGGAAGGCAGAGATTGTGGTGATCCGAGATTGCCACTGTACTCCAGCCTGGGTGAGAGAATGAGACTCTGTCTCAAAAAATTAGCTGGGTGTGGTGGTGAACACCTGTAGTCCCAGCTACTCGAGAGGCTGAGGCAAGAAGATTGCTTAAGCCCAGGAAGTCAAGGCTGCAGTGAGCTGTGATTACATTACTGCAACTCAGCCTGGGTGATAGAGCAAGACCCTGTCTCAAAAAAACAAAACAATAAAATAAAAATATAGTAAACGTCTGCAACCAGGTGCAGTGGCTCACGCCTGTAATCCCAGCACTTTGGGAGGCCGAGGCAGGCGGGTCACCTGAGGTCAGGAGTTCAAGACCAGCCTGGCCAACATGGTGAAATCCCATCTATACCAAAAATACAAAAATTAGCTGGGCGTGGTGGCGGGCACCTATAGTCCCAGCTACTCAGGAGGCTGAGGCAAGAGAATCATCTGAGCCTGGAAGACGGAGGTTGCAGTGAGCTGAGATTGTGCCACTGCACTCCAGCTTGGGCAACAGATAGAGACTCTGTCTCCAAAAAAAAAAAAAAAAAAAAACTAATGTTGGACACATGGATTACTTTTCTAAGTAGCCATTAAGAAGTTTCCCTCCTGGCCACGGTAGTTTGTGTCTATGGTCCCACCTACTTGAGCCCAGGAGTTCAAGGCTACACTGAGCTATCACTGTCACTGCGCTCCAGCCTGAGCAACAGAGAAAGACAGATCTATACTTAAAGTAAGTTTCCCCAAGAATAAGCTCTGAAGTAGTTTAAAGTACAGCAATTAGGGAATGGCAAGCCCAGCATAACACTGCCAATGTGATAAATACTGGACCAGCTCTTATCTACAGAGGTTCAATTCCAAGTCCTCCAAAAACTCAATCTCTGTTCTTCCTTTTCTAGTCTTTCTTGGGATGATAAACAAGTACATTAAGTCATCTGTATCTCAGAAAATTCATACTAAACCGCAAAGAAAAAAAAAATGCTTTTTCTGTTACCTTTAATGTGAGAAAAAGGGTAATTCCTTTCTTTTCTCTTTTTTTTTTTTTTTTTTTTTTTTGAGACAGAGTCTTACTCTGTTGTCCAGGCTGGAGTGCAGTGGCACATGATCTCAGCTCAACCTTCACCTCTTGGGTTCAAGTGATTCTCCTGCCTCAGCCTCCCAAGTAGCTGGGATCACAGCTGCATGCTACCACACCCAGCTAATTTTTATATTTTTAGTAGAGATGGGGTTTCACCATATTGGCCAGGCTGGTCTTGAACCACTGACCTCAAGTGATCCACCTGCCTCGGCCTCCCAAAATGCTGGGATTACTAGGTGTGAGCCACCGTGCCCAGCCTAGGGTAATTTCTTTCTAACAGTGCTGCTATTCACTTTGGATGTTTTGGACTCCCAGTTGTAAAACAGACCTGTTCGGACAGAGCTTAGTCTCTGAAAGTCCCCAGATGCCCCTATTCTGTTGAGTGGGTATGGGGAATATGGGCTCCCATCTATCCAGCAGGGAGCCCATCCTACCTCTTCTTGACTTACTTCCTTTCAAGCCCAAGTATCAGTTAATAAATAACGAAAGATGCTTTTCTGGACTCCGGTTTAGCCATTGCTAACTGCTTTCTTCTCCTCACAAAGTATCACTACCCTGGAATTGGGTGGAATTGGGTGGATCAGTTCCTTCTCGCTGCCACCAGTAGGTAAGAAGCTGAAAAAAACATAACCGCTGCCAAACAAGTGTTAAGGCTCCCTAAATGAGAGAAATTTACCAAAACTAAGGCCCCTACTGAATAAACCGCAAACCCTTATTTGGGGCATGTGTTTTTACCTCTATTTTTCACCAGTAAAATGATTATTTGGAACATATCACTGACAAAAAAAAAAAAAAAAGTAAAAGCTATGCATGAATAGAGTGGGACATTCCTTTCTACTACTTCAGCCATGTCCTAAAAAAACTTGAATTAGGTAGTAAAAAAAAAAACTCTGCTTTTAAAGGAGAATCACCCCCTACCCACACAAACACATACACTGTCATTCCACCACCTTTGAAATTAACTGTAGAAATTGTTTAAGATTCATATAATCTACTCCCTTTTTTAAAAACAAGCCAATCTGCCTGAAAATTGGTATCAACTGTCCAAAAACTTGGTCACTTACCTTCTGACTGTACTTAAACTTATCACTTGCATCTGAGACAATCCAAATTCAGGCAGCACCAACCTCACTTGGAAATGAGAGGTTCCAGAACAAGCCAGAGCTCAGCTACAGAATCGTACTGGGGTGAGGGACACTGTGCTACTGGCTTCTTTCCATCAGAACCAGCAAGAGATCACATTTCCTTCCCTCTTTTCAGCAAGTGAATTCGTTTCTGCTCCTATCATATAGCAAACTCCACTCCTTCCATCATTTACTTTTTAAAGGAACAGGACCACATTACTTCTAAGTAACTTGAAGAGGTGGAGAAAATTCATGAGAAATGTATTTTTCCATGGGCCACAAAATACAGCAGCCAGAGAGGTACTGATTATCTCAAGGCTGATTTCCACACAGGAATTAAAATTTTTGTTTGTTGTTGTTTTTTGAGACAGAGTCTGGCTCTGTTGCCCAGGCTGGAATGCAGTAGCTCATTTTCAGGTCACTGCAACCTCTGCCTCCTGGGCTCAAGCAATCCTCCCACCTCAGCCTCCTGAGAAGCTGGACTACAGGCGTGCCACCATGCTTGGCTAATTTTTTTTTTTTTTTTTTTAGACGGAGTCTTACTCTGTACCCCAGGGTGAAGTGCAGTGATGCAATCTCAGCTCACTGCAACCTCTGCCTCCCCGGGTTCAAGCAATTCTTCTATCTTAGCCTTCCAAGTAGCTGAGATTACAGGTATAAGTTATTATGCCTGGCTAATCTTTGTATTTTTAGAAGAAATGGAGGTCTCACCATGTTGGCCAAGTTAGTCTCAAACTCCTGACCTCAAATGATCTGCCTGCCTCATCTTCCCAAAGTGCTGGGTTACAGGTGTGAGCCACCAAGTCTGGACCATTTCGCAATTTTAAAAATAATTTTTGGGGGGTAGGGGGCAAGGGAAGGGAGAGCATTAGGACAAACAGCTAAAGCATGTGGGGGTTAAAACCTAGATGACAAGTTGATAGGTGCAGCAAACCACCATGGCACACGTATACCTATGTAACGAACCTGCATGTTCTGCACATGTATCCTGGAACTTAAGTAAAATAAAAAAATAAAAATAATTTTTGCTTTCTCATTAAAGCAGATTTCACAATTGCTGTACTTTACAGTTATTAAGATTGGAGTCTATGCTTCAAAAATATGGCCCAAAAAATACCAAGAGCATTCTTCTGTTCATCTTATCAAGATTTATTGAACTCTTACTGTGCCACGCATGGCATGTGCGCTAGAAAAACCAGTAAGTTTCCTGTGCAGAAAAACTAAATAAGTTTCCTGTCTTGCTGTACCTAACTATAAGTAGAAAATTATTTTTTAATCTTTTCAGGTTCATAATATGACTGTGGAGGTTTTCGTTTGCATTGGTTAACAGTGTAAAAAGCACCAAAGTTGAAAAGATCACTAGTAGTAAGATCTTTTCCAAGTTGCTTCTCTTTGAACTTAAGTTTTCTTGTGTTCTAACAAGGATGACACTTTAGCTAATACTAATGTTTCATACTGGTTCATTAATTTCGACAAACGTACCATGCTAATGTAAGATGTTAATTAGAGTGGAAACAGCAAGGGGTACATAGGAACTGTTATGGGTCCAGTTGTGACCTATCTACCCATCCAAATCACATATGGGAAGTCCTAACCCCTAGTGCCTCAGAATGTAACCTCATTTGGAGTTAAGAGTCTTTACTGAGGTATATGATGCTTATAAAAAGGGGAAACTTGGAATCTTGTGGGGTGAAGACAATAGAGACACAGGGAAAAGACTGGCCCTCTAGAAGCCAAGGAGAGAGGCCTGGAACAGATCCTTCTGTCATTGCTCTCTGGAAGAACCAATCCTGCCGACATCTTTATTTTGCATTTCTAGCCTCCAGAACTGTGAGACAATAAAACTGCTGTTGCTGAAGCCTACCATTTGTGGCACTTTATTATAGCAGCTCTAGCAAATATAGAAACTCTGTATATCTTCACAATTTTCAATACATCTTCAACTATTCTCAAACAGATATTTTAAAAAAAGATAAGGGTAATGTTACCCACATTTCACAGTTAAGACCAAATCTCTGCATAATCTCAACAGACAGTAAGTAACTAAGTTGAGACTAGAATCCACGTTCCATTCAGGTTGTCCATATGCCCATAATGTAATGTTACTTCAAGAGGTACACTAAGGTGGGTGTTAGATGAGGAAATATACTAAAGCAAACTATCAATCTAAAATGCCCAGTCCTAAATGGACAACTGGGACAGGTTCTGCAGTAAGAAGAGTCTCTGGACAAGCCACTTTATAATACTGGGCCAGGTTCTGCAGTAAGTAGAGGCTTTGGCAGCAAAAATGAACTGGGTTCAATCTTGGCTCTGCCACCCATTACTGGACAAAATACTTACTGTCTCCTTCTTCCAAATGTGACCTACCACTTACAGGACTGCTGTGAGAATTAAGGAAGTACATACAAAGTGCTCGACACACAATATGTGAGTAAACACCTTAAGCCACATTTAGCCACAGAACCAGAGTGGTTGGAGGGATGTATTTAGGAACTTCCCTGGGAGTAAACAGGTTTCATAACTGATTCTATTTTCTTACTATTTATTAATACCTGCCTACAAGTAGTAAGTAATCAGTTCTCTTCCTACACAGCAATACAGCATTTTATATTTTTACTGGTTAAATTAGCATGTGTCACACTGAAGAGGTATGCTAGAAGGAAAGGTCATATTATCAGAAAAGACAATTCAAATGGCCACATTCACCTCTGAAACACAAATCTCTTTGATGCTGAATGTTAGCAGGAAAAATCAACAGCAAGTTAAAAGTTCATTTAGAACTTTTTCATCAAAATATCCCCAGCGTAGGCAACTTGAGATACTCCTCTGAGAATTCATTCAATGGTGTCTATTAAGCTCAGGATCATCCATGCAATTAATCATAGTGAAAAAAGAATAAATAGTACAGCTGGTGGCTTAAAAAAAATCTTCAATTCACCTCAGGGGCTCCTCTTCTATGTCTCCTAGGGAGGGTAGAAGCAATTTTAATCCCCATTTTAAATGAGTATATGTTACCATTGGGGAATATTTTCTTCTCGTTCCTTAGAGAAATTCTCAGCTTTCTTAACTTAATAAAGACACTATAATCTATACTAACTAACAACCTGTGGTTTCCTTCTAGCTCTTATTATGACACATCTTTTTTTTTTTTTTTTGGCAGGGTTAATTCACTTTATTTTTCTTGTATAAAAACCCTACGTTGTAGCCACAGATGGAGCTTGGGTCCTCTACACGGAGACTGGTGTGGGTCTTGACAAGGTGGTCAGTGAATTCCTGACAGGGAGACTTGGTAAATATAATCTCCTTCCAGGGGTCGGGGGTCAGGTAGCTGTTAAATCTTAGAGATGGCATCAAAGGTGGCCTTGGCGAAGTTGCCCAGGGTGGCAGTGCAGCCCCTAGCTGAGGCGTAGCAGTTATCGATACCAGCCATCATGAGCAGCTTCTTAGGCACAGGTGCTGAGATGATGCCAGTGTCCCTGGGCACGGGGATGAGGCACACCAGCACAGAGCCACAGTGGCCTGTCACCTTGCAAAGGATGGTGTGGGGCTTGCTGATCTGTTCCCCCAGTAGCCTCTGCCACACTGGGACAATGGAGATAGAGTTTGGCCAGGATGATGGACCCACAGATGGCAGTGGCCACCTCCTTGGAACACAACACCCAGACCGACATGGTCATTGTAGTCCCCAATAGCAACAAACGCCTTGAACCTGGTACGCTGGCCAGCACGGGTCTGTTTCCGCACTGGCATAATCTTCAAAACCTCATCCTTGAGAGAGGCCCCCAGGAAAAAGTCAATGATCTCAGATTCCTTGACAGGCAGAGAGAAGAGACAGATCTCCTCCAAAGGCCTGACCTTCAAGTCCTTGACCAGGCGGCTCAACTTGGTGACAGGCATCCACTCCTTACCCTTGGCCTTGCCTCCAAGAGCTCCACGGCCGCAACCCCGGCCCTGGATGCCACTGCCAAAACCTCTGCAGAAACCACCACGGTTTCCCATCCCAGGACCCCCAGGGCCCCCAGGGCCTCTGGCCCCACCCCCGCCCCCACTCCGCCATTTGGTGTTTTATCAGAAAAGTGATAAATCTTTTTTAAGCTAAATTAAGCTGCCAATCATGACACTTAACTATTTTCAAAAATGGAACTATTGGCCAGATGTGGTGGCTCATGCTTTTAATCCCAGCATTTTGGGAGGCTGAGGCGGGCAGATCACCAGCGGTTGGGAATTCAAGACCAGCCTGACCAACATGCAGAAACCCTGTAACTACTAAAAATATAAAATTAGCTAGGCGTGGTGGCACATGCCTGTAATCCCAGCTACTCGGGAGGCTAAGGCAGGAGAATCGCTTGAACCCCGGAGGCAGAGGTTACGGTAAGCTGAGATCACGCCACTGTACTCTAGCCTGGGCAACAAGAGCAAAACTCCATTTCAAAAAAAAAAAAAAAGGAATTATTGGCCAGGTGCACTGGCTCACCACTGAAATCCTAGCACTTTGGGAGCTCAAGGCGAGTGGACTGCTTGAACCTAGAAGTTAGACACCAGCCTGGGCAACATAGTGAGACCTCAACTCTACAAGAAATACAAAAATTAACTGGGTATGGCGGCATGTGCCTATGGTCTCAGCTACTCAGGAGGATGAGGCAGGATGATCACCTGAGCCTGGGAGATCAAGGTTGCAGCGAGCTGTGATCAAGCCACTGCACTCCAGCTTTGGCGACAGAGCCTCCAAAAAAAATAATAATAAAACAAAATAAAATAAAATGGAAGTATTACTATTTAAAGCCTTGGGCTAAACACTGGTATGTACTGTAATCACCTACAGAACTTTTAAAAAAAAAGTCCATCCATCAAGACTCTAATTGAAGAAACCTAGAAAAAGATTCAGAACCAATGGGCCATGACATTCTTTGCACATCACCTCCATACTGACATCCACTGTTTCCAAAGAGTTCTACATAAAGCCTGTATAGAACTATGATAGGAGAAATAAATTATTTGACAGCTTTTACAGACGTTGGTCTTCATCCTCCCAAAGATGATCACATGGAGGTTTAGAGGAGAAAAAAAAAAGTATGTGTTAGATTTATTTTATGTTAGTATATCACTGTTTTGTATTATGTTTGGAATATGGAAAGCCATTATTCAATAACTTAATCATACTCGTTTATTTGTTCCTTCAGAAATATGAACTCTTAGAGCTGTACCATCCAATACACATGTAGGCTGAACACATGAAATGTGGCTGATCTGAATCGAGATGAGCTACAGGTATAAAATAAACATGGGATTTCTAAGGTTTGGTATAAGCAGAAAGTCAAATATCTCACTAACTATTCTTTATATCAGTTAGGTGTTGAAATGAGAATGTATTGGATACACTGAATCATATAAATAACATATCATGTTAAAATGTATTTCATTGGCCAGGCACGGGGGCTCACACCTGTAATCGCAGCATTTTGGGAGGCAGAGGCAGGCAGATCATGAGGTCAGGAGATCGAGACCATCCTGGCCAGCACGATGAAACCCCGTCTCTATTAAAAATACAAAAATGAGCAGGCCAGATGTGGTGGCTCATGACTGTAATCCCAGCACTTTGGGAGGCCAAGGCAGGCAGATCATGAGGTCAGGAGTTCAAGACCATTTTGTCCAACATAGTGAAACCCCGTCTCTACTAAAAATACAAAAAAATTAGCCAAGTGTGGTGGTGTGCACCTGTAATCCCAGCTACTCAGGAGGCTGAGGCTGGAGAATCATGTGAACCTGGGAGGCAGAGGTTGCAGTGAGCCAAGATCATGCCATTGTACTCGAGCCCAGGTGACAATGCAAGACTCCCTCTCAAAAAAAATTTAGCTGGGCGTGGTGGTTTATGTCTGTAATCCCAGCTACTCGGGAGGGAGGCTGAGGCAGGAGAACTGCTGAAACCTGGGAGTCGGAGGTTACAGTAGCTGTGATCGTACTGCACTCCAGTCTGGGTGACTGACTGAGACTTGGTCTCAAAAAAAAATATTATTTCATCATTTTTTTAAATGTCACTACTAAAAAATATTGAATTACATATGGCTCACATTCTACTTCTATTGGACAGCACTGTCCTTGAGAACAATGATTATATCTTTTCAAATTGAAAACCCAATCTAGTACTGTCCAATCACTTTTAGATTTGTCATTTATTTTTGCCATTTCTAGTCACTATCCACTAAGCCTTTCCTGTTGCAGTGACTACCTGGTGTCTTTCCATGAGTTTGGGGGAGCAGGCTGAGATGTCTAAATACAAACACAACATCTATGTAAGAGATCAAAAATGATTTAAAGATCTACTACCATTTTGGATCAAATCATCTAAGTCTACAAAAAAAAAAAAAAAAAATCAAAGAGAACTCGACCTGTTGCTTCCATTTAAAATTATTTAAAATACTACTCGGCCGGGCGTGGTGGCTTATGCCTATAATCCCAACACTTTGGGAGGCCGAGGCAGGTGGATCATGAGGTCAGGAGTTCAAGGCCAGCCTGGCCAAGATGGTGAAACCTCGTCTCTACTAAAAAAAACAAAATATTAGCCAGGCGTGGTGACAGGCAACTATAATCCCAGTTACTCGGGAGGCTGAGGCAGAGAACTGCTTGAACCTGGGAGGCAGAGGTTTCAGTGAGCAGAGATCACACCACTGCACTCCAGCCTGGGCGACATAGAGAGACTACATCTCAAAAAATAAAACAAAATAAAATAAAATACTACTCAAAGCTATCTATATAGAGACGCCGACTCCACCTCAGGCAGATCCACACACTGAAGCAGAACTTAGTCCAGATACATGTGATCAGTGTAGCTCCTCTCTCTCCGATTTCTTTCTGGAACAGCACATGTATGCCTACAGAAATGGTTCTCATTTTTCCCAGAACATCTTGTATTTGCTTTTTTAAAAGAAACAAGATTGAACTTCTCAGATGTATATATGAAAGCTCTAGCCAGCCACACTCTAAGGATTCTAAATTATTCGGCCCCTGCCTACTTCTCTAGCATCATCTCAAACCACTCCCTCCCTCATTCAGTCTCTCTGTCCTGGCCAAAACAGTTTTCTGTTTTTGAACAAGCCAGATGTTCATCTAAGCACCTTTACACTCGCTGCTCCTTCCACATGAATATTCTTCCTCGGCCTCACTCACTGTGTGGCTGACCCCTTTCTCATCCTTCAGATCTCAGCTCGTCATCTACTTGAAAGGAAGAGTCTTCCTTTATCATACATCTACGAAACCTCCCCTAAGTTATCTTATAGTCCTACTCCTTTCACAAACTAGCACTTAGGAAAACCTGAAATAGTCATCTGCATCCCCCAACTAGAATGTTAAGCACTCCAAGAGAAAGGATCCTGGCAGGGCGCAGTGGCTCACGCCTGTAATCCCAGCACTTTGTAAAGCCAAGGTGGGCGGATCATAAGGTCAGGAGTTCAAAAACAGCCTGGCCAATATGGTGAAACCCCGTCTCTACTAATAATACAAAACTCAGCCAGGCATGGTGGAGCATGCCTGTAATCCCAGCTACTCAGGAGGCTGAAGCAGAATAATTGCTTAAACCCAGGAGGTGGACGTTGCAGTAAGCAGAGACCCCACCACTAACTACACTCCAGCCTGGGTGACAGAGCAAGACTCCATCGCATGAAAAAAAAAAAAAAAAAAAAAAAAAGAATAGGGATCCTGTCTTGCTTACTACTGGTATCCCTATTACAAAAAACAAGTACTCAAGCATCTACTGACTGAGTAAATTTAGAAAAAATCAAAAGCAGGCCAGGCATGGTGGCTCATTCCTGTAATCCCAGCACTTTGGGAAACAGAGGCAGGCAGGTCACCTCAGGTCAGGAGTTCTGCCTGGCCAACATGGTGAAACCCTGTCTCTACTAAAAATACAAAAATTAGCAGGGCATGGTGGCACCTGCCTATAGTCCCAGCTACTCGAGAGGCTGAGGCAGGAGAATCACTTGAATGTGGGAGGTGGAGGTTGCAGTGAGCCTAGATTGCACCACTGAACTCTAGCCTGGGCAACAGAGCCAAACTCTGTCTCAAATAAAAAAAAAGAAAGAAAAACAAAAACAGGCCAGGGGCAGCAGCTCACATCTATAATCCTAACACTTTGGGAGGCAGGCAGATCATCTGAGGTCAGGAGTTAGAGACCAGCCTAACCAACATGGTGAAACCCAATCTCTAACAAAAATACAAAAATTAGCTGGGTGTGGTGGTGAGCGCCTATAATCGCAGCTACTCAGGAGGCTGAGGCTGGAGAATTACTTGAACCCGGGAAGCAGACGCTGCAGTGAGCCAAGATGACACCACTTCCCTCCAGCCTGAGTGATAGAGCAAGACTCCTTCTCAAAAACAAAACAAAACAAAAAACAAACACAAAAACAGAAGCATAATGTTTAAGTGGGAGAAACAGTAAACAGTTACTAAGGAGAGGTGTGAGCCACCACACTTGTAGAGACAGTCTCCCTCTGTCATCCAGGTTGGAGTGCAGTGGCACAATCTCGGCTCACTGCAACCTCTGCCTCCTGTGTTCAAACAATTCTCCTGCCTCAGCCTCCTGAATAGCTGGGATTACAGGCGCATACCACCATGCCTGACTGATTTTTGTATTTTTAGTGGAGATGAGTTTTCACTATGTTGGCCAGGCTGGTCTTAAACTCCAAACCTCGTGATCAGCCTGCCTCAGTCTCCCAAAGTGCTGGGATTACAGGTGTGAGCCACCACACCTGGCCAAGAATTTTTTTTTTTTTTTTTACTGAAGTTTCAGTCCCCTGAGTGGTCAGCACACTGGCTGGAAACAGCCATACTAGAAAGATCATTATGAAATTTCAGAACACTTTTGGACAAAGAGGTCTAAAAGTTTCAGATTTCATGCAAGTAATACGTAAAGGCAACTGACATCTCACCAACAGTAGAAGCCAAAGACAATACAGCAGCATTTTCAGATTCCAAAGGAAAATTGTTTCCAAACTAGAATTCTAAATACCTGGTAAAAACAATAATCAGTATGAGGGCAGAATAAATGCATTTTGAAACATGTAATTTCTAAAAAACCTACCTTTTCAGTATTCTTTTCTCAGGAAGCTAACAAAAATAGGTTATTCTCTAAAACAAGGGACTGAATCAAGAAAGAAAAAGGAATGAGGAAAAAAAGAGGAAGAGAAAGAAATGGGAAAAGATAATAGGATCCATTCCAAAGGACACAGGTAAAATCATCATGATAATGGCCCAGGCATGAGAGCCTAGAGCACACAGATAGAATGAGGCAGATCAGATGGTATCTCCAAGATAAAACTTATTTCTTTATTTATATTTTTGAGATGGAGTCTTGCTCTGTCACCCAGACTGGACAGCAGTGGTGTGATCTCGGCTCACTGCAGCCTCTGCCTCTTGGGTTCAAGTGATTCTCCTGCCTCTACCTCCCAAGTAGCTGGGATTACAGATGCCTGCCACCACACCCAGATAATTTTGCATTTTTAGTAGAGATGGGGTTTCACCATGTTTGTCAGGCTGGTCTTGAACTCCTGGCCTCAAGTGATCTGCCCTCCTCAGCCTCCCAAAGTGCTGGGCTTACGGGTGTGAGCTACTGTGCTAGGCCCAAGATACAATTTATAATATAGCCAAAATGTTTAAATGTACAGAGCAAGATTTACACTTCTGGTTAGCGTTTAGAGAGAAATTACTGATAAAGACATAGAAACTAAGCAAAATAGACAAAAAGATGACTATTAGAAACAGAAAGCAAATAGTTGTACAAAAAAGGAAAAGTAAACATAACATGGCTGTGAATAAGCTCTATGTAATCATAATAATATTGTAAACCATGATACTACCATGACTAAAATTACATTATAACCAGAGTCACAATTAATGTTGGCATGTGAGGTTCTCAGGTAAGCCTACCAGAAACTACCACAATCTAAGAAGTGAAGTTAATAAATAATAACAAATACCGTAAAGCAAAAGCAGCTTATTATTGAGAGAGATATACCAAAAGGAACAGCAGAGTTTAAAATAACTGCTTCTAATGACTGGGAAGGGGAGTGGGGAGGGACTGCTGTTTTTCATCAAAAGCCTTATGGAACCGATAGTCTGATATGCCTACATGCATAAAAGTTTTGTTTTTGTTTTTCTGAGACAGGGTCTCGCTCTGTCGCCCAGGCTGGAGGGCACTGGCCCAATCTCGGCTCACTGCAACCTCTACCTTCTGTGTTCAAGCGATTCTCCTGCCTCAGCCTCCCAAGTAGCTGGATTACAGGCATGCATCACCATGCCCCACTAATTTTGTATTTTTAGTAGAGATAGGGTTTCACTATGTTGGCCAGGCTAGTCTTGAATTCCTGACCTCAGGTGATCACCCACCTTGGCCTCCCAAAGTGCTGTGAGCCACCACACTCGGCCCCCAATTTTGATTAAACACATATATATCCAAACAACATAAACATGTAAAGGGACTGCTCCCCAAAATATTAACAGTGATTACAGATGTCAAGTTTATAGACAACCTTTTTCAAACAAATACTGTTTCATAAGAACCCAGAATTTCCATTAAAGAACCTTCTGGATAATCACTTCTTTTTCTTTTCTTTTTTTTTTTTTTTTTTTTTGAGCTAGGGTCTTACTCTCTGTCACCCAGGCTGGAATGTAGTGGCATGAACATGGTACACTGCAGTCTCCAACTACTGAGCTCAAGCTATCCTCCTGCCTCAGCTTCCCAAGTAGCTGGAACCACAGATTCACGCCACCATGCCTGGTTAATTTTTTTTATTTTTTGTAGAGACAGGATCTCACCATGTTGTACAGGCTGGTCTCGAAATAATCAATTCTTAACATAAGATGGGTTTTATAAATTAGTGAAGTTATTAGTTTCTTTTACCACCATGCATTTACCTTATTTGAACAATGGTTCGACTTGCACTGGATCCCAGGCACTACCCCAAAATAACACTTGCAGCACCACTGGCTTCTTCAATTTACAAGTCAGGATACACTTCTGAAATGAGAGAAAATAAGTAGTGAGAAAATGGCTACCCGAATGCAGATTCTGTTACTGATGCTTGAAATCTATAAATACAAACCCTACTTTAGCCCTCAGCTTTACTCCAAGTGGACCCAAGTTTTTCTCTCAAAGTATGAGATGGTCTGCCTCTGACACATTTTCATCCATCTAACCTTCTAGGGCATGGAAAGCAAAAACCTTCCTTCCTGTAACCTGATACTTTCACTGGCAATATTTCAGGTGCTAAGGTTTTCATTATGCAAGACTAATTCACAATCTCCATAAAACTCAACCTGGTGAACCTGAGAAGAATCAGATGTTCAAAATAAGAAAGAAATGAACAGAGGTATGCTAAAATGATTTTAACAAATGAATTTCAAGGTAAAATAACTCCCCGTACCCACCCATAAAAGCACACTTCTAGGCCGGGCGCAGTGGCTCAAGCCTGTAATCCCAGCACTTTGGGAGGCCGAGGCGGGTGGATCACAAGGTCAACAGATCGAGACCATCCTGGTCAACATGGTGAAACCCCGTCTCTACTAAAAATACAAAACATTAGCTGGACATGGTGGTGCGTGCCTGTGGTCCCAGCTACTCAGGAGGTTGAGGCAGGAGAATTGCCTGAACCCAGGAGGCGGAGGTTGTGGTGAGCCGAGATCGCACCATTGCACTCTAGCCTGGATAACAAGAGTGAAGCTCCGTCTCAAAAAAAAAAAAAAAAAAAAGCACACTTCTGCTCCAGTTGTCTAAATATTCCCAGATCTATGAACATGGTCATACATGAAATAGCTGTGTACAGCGTTTTCCAAAGCAAATAGGAAAGCCAAGTTTAGCAAGCTCATATAAGTAATTAGATGTCCTCACTTCTGGTTTATCAAAGCCTTGTTGTTATTCATATTACTATAAAGAAAGGCCAGGTGCGATGGCTCATGCCTGTAATCTCAACACTCTGGGTGGCGAGGCAGGTGGATCACCTGAGGTCAGGAGTTCAAGAACAGCCTGGCCAACACGGCGAAACCCTGTCTCCAGTAAAAATAAAAAAATTAGCTGGGCAAGGTGGCAGGTGCCTGTAATCCCAGCTACTCTGGAGGCCGAGGCATGAGAATTGCTTGAACCTGGGAGGCGGAGGTTGCAGTGAGCCGAGATCACACCATTGTACTCCAGCCTGGGCAACAAGAGCAAAATTCCGTCTGGGGGAAAAAAAAAAACGGAAAAGAAATAAAGAAGGCACATAAGATCCAAATAATCTGAAGAGATTCAGTCTCAACATTTATCTTTTTTTCTCCCACTTTCGCAGCATTCCCTCAATCAAGTCAGGGCAGGCTGTCCACCTTAGCTTTCTCTGAACCCTGCAGTTTACACATAGCTGAATCCTTGCCTATTTAGCTAGGAAGAAAGCAATGTACTTCTTTTTTTTTTTTTTTTTTTGTTCGTTGAGACAGAGTTTCGCTCTTGTTACCCAGGCTGGAGTGCAATGGCGCGATCTCGGCTCACCGCAACTTCCGCCTCCTGGGTTCAGGCAATTCTCCTGCCTCAGCCTCCTGAGCAGCTGGGACTACAGGCACGCGCCACCATGCCCAGCTAATTTTTTGTAGTTTTTAGTAGAGACGGGGTTTCACCATGTTGACCAGGATGGTCTCGATCTCTTGACCTCGTGATCCACCCGCCTCGGCCTCCCAAAGTGCTGGGATTACAGGCTTGAGCCACCGCACCCGGCCAGCAATGTACTTCTTAAGCTATGGTCTCCTAACTCCTTAGACATGCAGAATCCTCAGACTAGAATGCCGCCTCCTCTTTTGCCAAACTTACTCATTCCTATGAGGATCTCCTCCCCTCCATAGCAAGCTATCCCTGGATCTACTAGGCTGGGTTAGTTACTGCCCTCTGTGTTACCCTGGACATGTCTCTCCTTACACTCCCTCATTAGGCTGTAAACTCTATATATACCTAACACTGACATGTGCTTTTACCGTGTAAACCAAATACCTAAGCAATATATTCTTCACCTATATCAAAGGTAATAATTAACATCACAAAGAGCCAACAAAAACATACTCTTAAAAAATTGTTAAAAGGATAAGACAATTTTATCCAGATAAGGCTCATATTCAGACCCTTTGCCAATATTAATATCAAATTAATATTGATATGTATTTACTTAGTTGATTTAAGTATAAATACAGCACTTTCAAAAACTCATTCAAAATACTTTTGCATGTATTCTCACTATTTATTCTTCTAATTCATCCTAGGTTACATTAGCCAAAACTTCTTTCCCTCAATTCTTCACTCCAGAAGCACAAGGGGATCACATCAGTCAGCTCTGCCAAGCTAGTGAGGGAAATCCCATGACTGCTACAGGACTGAAAACTGCTCTTACATGCTGAATTTTAAAATTAAAAACTGCTCTAACATACTGAATTAAAAAACAACCTACTCCAATATATCCATCCAATTCTAACCAGATGCCAAAAGTACCCACACACAAATCTCCCATTTCATTTTATTTATTTATTTTTGAGATGCAGTCTCACACTGTCACCTGGACTAGAATGCAGTGGCGCGATCTTGGCTCACTGCAACCTCTGCCTTACGGGTTCAAGAAATTCTCCCGCCTCAGCCTTCCTAGTAGTTGGGATTACACGCGCCCGCCACCACGGCCAGCTAATTTTTTTTTTTTGTATTTGTAGTAGAGACAAATATAAAATGTTAGCCAGGCTGGTCTGAAACTCCTGACCTCGTGATTCACCTGCCTCGGCCTCCCAAAATGCTGGGATTATAGGCATGAGCCACCGTGCCCGGCCTAAATCTCCCATTTTATTACTCCACCGTATTTCCTTCCTATTAATTAATCTTTTCTTGGATATTGGCAAGAATTTTATCACTCCAACAAATCTTCAATTTCCCATTGTTGTGACGAGTGAAGAAGCAGATCTGAGGCTCTGGCCTTTAGTTCTCTGTGACAGCAAAGAGACACCTGAAACTCTGAGTCACCCCTGCCACCTCAGTTGCCCTCCTCCGATGGAGCCTGTCCTGCATGTTATCTGGCCAGCCACAGGCACACTTGTCAGCCTCCATCTTCTGAACCTCTCCTTTGGCCAAACAGTGTATTAGCAAGGAGATGCCACAATAGACCCTCTTCCCTTCTACACATTACTAATTGTCCACTTGTTCAACAAATAATTTATTAAGTACTGACTGCATGCCACACACTATTCTAGGAACTAGAGGTTCAATGGCTTAAAAGTCCCTTTATGCCTGGAACTGACATTCTAAGGAGCAGATGGGGGTACATGGAGGAGTAAGAGTTATACAATTTTATATCAAGTATTGAGGGAAGGTCTCTCTAATGAGGCAGCTGAGCAGAGACTGGAAGAAAAAGAGTGTAAGTGGGCCTTATCTGAGGAAACAGCAAATTCAAAGACCCTGGGGAGGAAACATGCTTGGCTGTCTGAGGAAGAAACAAAAATAAGAATGTCTGCAATGCAAAAAGTTACCAAGGGGGCTGTTGGTAGATCAGGTCAGAAACATGGCTGAATGAACAGGGCCTTGAAAGGCATCATTAAGGACTTTGATTTTCCTCTGGGTAATGAGGGCAGCCACTGGAGTGTTTAGAGCACAGGAATAAAAGGAGCATAATTATGTTTCAAAATATTACAAACTGCAATGACACATGCTGGCTGCTGTGTCAGCCACAAATAGAAGAAATTAGTAGATAATACCCAAAATAATCCAGACAGGCCAGGTGTGGTGGTTCACACCTATAATCCCAACATTATGGGAGGCGGAGGCAAGAAAATTGCTTGAGCCCAGGAGATCAAGGCTGCTGTGAGCCCAGCCTAAGTGACAGGGCAAGACCCTGTCTCAAAAAAGAATAACACAATAATAATCCAGCTAAAGGACAACAGTGCCTTAGACCAGAGTGTCACTCAGAACACTCCCATGTTCCACACATTATTAGACCTTAAATAACAATATAGTTCCCAAGTCCAAACAAAAGGTAAACGCTAAAATTCTAGGATTATACCATTTGTATCTCCTTTGGTAAACAAAACTAACAAGACTGATTTTTTTTTCCTTATCTCACCTCAAGTACCTCTGGCAATTTTTCTTTTTTTGAGGAGTCTTACTCCCTCATCCAGGCTGGAGTGTAATGCTGTGATCTCGGCTCACTGCAACCTCCCTCTCCCGCGTTCAAGCAATTCTCCTGCCTCAGCCTCCCTAGTAGCTGGGATTACAGGCATGCACCACTACACCCAGCTATTTTTTTTGTATTTTTAGTAGAGACAGGGTTTCACCATGTTAGTCAGGCTGGTCTTGAACTCCTGACCTCATATGATCCGTCAGCCTCAGACTTTCAAAGTGCTGGGATTACAGTGTGGCCCCTGGCAATCTTTTATTGCCTGGCCCCTGGCAATTTTTTTTTTTTTTAAAGATGGGGTTTCACCGTGTTGGTCAGGCTGGTCTTGAACTCCTGACCTCAGGTGATCCGCCCGCCTTGGCCTCCAAAGTGCTTGGATTACAGGCGTGAGCCACCACACCCGGCCCCCTGGCAATCTTTTATTGAGAATTATAAAACATAAGGAAACACCTTGCCCACCCTTGTGAACCTAGGTCAATAGCTAGTCCTTTCAACCACCAGGCATCACAAGCTTAAATACTTTAAGACTAACGTGTTCTTGCTTCAAAAGCGTGATGACAGCAATTAAAAGTGAAAAAAGGCCAGGCGCAGTGGCTCACGCCTGTAATCCTAGCACTTTGGGAGGCCAAGGTGGGTGGATCACCTGAAGTCAGAAGTTCAAGACCAGCCTGGCCATCGTGGTGAAACCCCATCTTTAAAAAATAAAATAAAATAAAGTGAAAAAAAAAAAGAAGACAGTGTCTTCAAGTTAACCCAAAGTATCTAATGAATAACAAAATGTAATCTCAGCCATCCCCCACTGGAAAAAAAAAAAATACTAAGAATAAGATAATGACAGCTGAGCAAATAAACCTTTAGTTTTTACCATAGAAAACTGCAACGTCTGCTCCGAGTAGTTTTCATGGTATCAGTGGGAACCAGGATTGATCCAAGGCTGGTGAAATTACTATAAATGGCCTTGGAAGAAAACAGAACACTTCCAAATGAGTCATGAATACAGAGCATTCTACAACAGGGGTTGGCAACTATGGAAAACAAACCAAACCTAGCCCACTGTCTGGTTTTGTACGATCCATGAACTAGGAATGGTTACCATTTTTAAATTATTTTTTAATCAAAAGTGAAAATTATACAGTATTTCAACTCCTCCCCCCCATATTAGCTGCTGGTCTAGAGAAATTCCAATTTACACATCCATAAACAATTTTATAGGAACAGTTACATTCATTTACAGACAGCTACTTGCACACTAAGGAGATCCGAGTAGCTTCAACAGGGACTGCCTTCAGTGGTCTCAATGCTTTGCTCTGCTACAAATTGCAGTGACACAATTATAACTCAACAGCATTTCAAATGCCATGCATAGGCAGTATCTCTATCTATCTAACTGTCTGTCTGCCTGCCTGCCTGTCTATCTGAGTCTCACACTGTTGACTGGCCTGGAGTGCAGTGGTACGATCTCAGCTCACTGCAACCTCCGCCTCCCAGGTCCAAGCAATTCTCCTGCCTCAGCTCCCCAAGTAGCTGGGATTACAGGTGTCAGCCACCACACCCAGCTAATTTTTTGTATTTTTTTTGTAGAGACCGGGTTTCACTACGTTAGCCAGGCTAGTCTCAAATGCCTGACCTCATGATCCACCTGCCTCAGCCTCCAAGTACTGGGATTACAGGAGTGAGCCACTGTGCCCAACCCACATTTTATTATTAATTTTAATTACCTGTGCATATCCATCATAACGAAACAAGAAAAGTAAACTTTGATGTTATCCTTTTAAGGCACAGTGTGAAGTATGGATCGTTTTGCTATTGAATTTGATGGCATATCCTTGTGATTATTATGAAATGACACCAAAGATATGCCAAGAATACAACACACAATGATATCACCAAACTAAGCACTCATCACAATATTCCCAACTTACAGGAAAGCAAATGATGGTAAAAATATGTGTGGAGAAGAAAAGGACTTAGTTGGAAAAATTTACAAACATTGTGAAAATATAAGGTTATTTAGCAGTTTCTTTGCAGGTTTTTTTTTTTCTTGAGATATGGTCTCTGTCACCTAGGCTGGAATGCAGTGATGAGAAAAAGAAGGTGAATATCCTGACTTGCCCTATTACATGGCAGTTGGATGAATTGTAAGGAGGAAAACTGTATTTTTTGAAAAGCTCAAGGCTGAGTATGAAATTTTTCTGAACAAGAAAAACCACCTTTAACCACTATTATTGTGGACACCAAATAGCTTTGAAAATTAGCTTTTGCTGCAGACTTCATGATGTTTCTTAACGAATTCAATTTAAAATTACAAGGACCTGGCACAGTAGCTCACTACATTTTGGGAGACCGAGGTGGGAGGACAGCTTGAGGTCAGATGTTTGAGACCTGCTTAGTCAACACAGCAAGACCCATCTCTACAAAAACTGAAAGAAAAAAAGATTAGCCTCACTCAATGGTGTACACCTGTGGTCTCAGCTATTCAGGAGTCTGGGGCAGGAGGCTCTCTTGAGTCCAGGAGTTTGAAGTTGCAGTGAGCTATGATCTCACTACTGCACTCCAGACTATGTGACAGAGGGAGACTCTGTCTCAAAGAAATAAAATTAGAAGTCAAAACAACTCTTCTATGGGAAACACATACTGTGATAAAATAATACCAATGACAGTAAGTGTTTAAATTTTAAGAAATGTCAAATAACTTTATTTACTTCTCATACTGTCCAAAGTTGAACAAGAAGTGGCATCTCCATTCCCATATACATACGAAGCAGATACATTTTCTGACCTCAAACTATAGTTCCAGCATATTTCCAACCTCAATGCATGTGTAAAGTAAATCTCCATATTTCGAAATCCGTCTAACTGTGCAACTAAGGAGCTTCCATGTAATCTTCAGTTGGAAGCGATTTATCGGCAATGTTATGGTATGCTAAAAGACAAATATCAAGAATCTAATAAAAGAAAAAAAAAAGGAATCTAACACATTTCTGTGCCTTCCAAAAGATAAATCTGTTGAATTAAAATCACATGCTCATAGATTAATATAAGTATTTGGCAGTACCTATTTGTGTGAAGACATTTTCAAAGATGACATACATAAAATTTTGCTATAGATCAGCATTAACATATTAAGTATTTGCCATCAATTTTGAAAGGCAATGCTAACTTTGAGCCCCAATTAAGTGAAACTGTACTCCCCAAAATCAGAATTCCATTCTTATAGACTTGTTATTACAAAAATTGAACTCATTACTTATATTTAGATACACACACACATATATATATATTTTTTTGAGACAGAATCTCACTCTGACACCCAGGCTGGCGTGCGGTGGCGCAGTCTTGGTTCCGTGCAACCTCTGCCCCCCAGGTTCGAGATTCTTGTGACTCAGCCTTCCGATTATAGGCATGCACCACTATGCCTAGCTAATTTTTTTATTTTTTATTTTTTTATTATTTTATAATTTTTATAGAGATGAAGTTTCACCATGTTGGTCAGACTAGTCTCGAACTCCTGACCTCAGGTGATCCACCCTCTTTGGCCTCCCAAAGTTCTGGAATTACAGGCTTGAGCCACGACGGCTGGCTTTAATTTTTAAAATATTTTTAGTAGATATGGGGTTTCACCACATTGGCCAGGCTGGTCTCAAACTGACCTCAGGGGATCCGCCTGCCTCGGCGTTCCAAAGTGCTGGGATTACAGGTGTGAGGCAGCATGCCCAGCCTCATTATTCTATTTTGAATTCTACTAATAAAAACTTTGGGCAAATTTGTTTTATCTCTTGTCATGTAAGTACCCACATAGTAGCCTCAACTTTGTCTCTTGGGCAGCAAAGCCTAAAGCATCTGATCCTTTGGAGAGAAAGGCTGTCAACCCCCTTTCTTCATAATTTGTCTAACATGCATTTAGTGCAGACAACCAATAAGAATAAGCCCTGGCTGGGCACGGTAGCTCACACCTGTAATTCCAGTACTTCAGGGGGCTGAGGCGGATGGATCACTTGAGGTCAGGCATTTGAGACCAGCCTGACCAAACATGGTGAAACCCCATCTCTACTAAAAACACAAAATTAGCCAGGTGTGGTGGTGGGTGCCTGTAATCCCAGCTGGTGCCTGTAATCCCAGCGGCTTGAGAGGCTGAGGCAAGAGAATCCCTTGAACCCAGGAGGTGGAGGTTGTAGTGAGCCAATATTGTGCCACTGCACTCCAGCCTGGGCAATAAGAGCAAAGCTCCATCTCAAAAAATAAATAAATAAACCCTAATGAACAGTAATTCTCAAAACTGTAAGGCTCCCAAAAGGTAGAAACGGATATTTTTTTTTTTTTTTATGCCCAGCAACTCAGAGTAAGGCAAATAAAAGTCAGTAGTCATCCCAAAGTATTTTCCAAAGCGCTGCTCAATAAATAATATGAGCACATCTGGCTCTGAAGCCTAGGTTTGATTCCCAACTCCACCAACTACTAGTTGTGAGACCCTGGATAAGTTAATCTCACCATCTATGGTCCCTTATCTGTAAAACTGTTCCTACTTCACAGTGTTGTTGAACACTGGATAATATAAGTGTAAAGTTCTTGAAAAACTGCCTGGCACAAAGGACTACTCAATAAATATTGTTAATTGAGCCAGTATCAAAAGGACAATGAAAACATAAGACTTCAACAAGCTGGTGGCCATTAAACAACTACATTCTCATGAGAATTCAGAATTTAGCCTTATGGCAAACTTAGAATGTAAGACATTAATTCCATCTACAAAACCTGAAAGCCGGGGATGGTGACTCACAATTGTAATTCTAGAACTTTGGGAGGTCGAGGCGGGTGGATTGCTTGAGTTCAGGAGTTTGAGACCAGCCTGGGCAACACAGTGAAACCCCATCTCTTAAAATACAAAAAAAAATTAGGCCGGGCGTGGTGGCTCACGCCTGTAATCCCAGCACTTTGGGAGGCTGAGGCGGGTGGATCACAAGGTCAAGAGATCGAGACCATCCTGGTCAACATGGTGAAACCCCGTCTCTACTAAAAAAAATACAAAAAATTAGCTGGGCATGGTGGCACGTGCCTGTAATCCCAGCTACTAAGGAGGCTGAGGCAGGAGAATTGCCTGAACCCAGGAGGCGGAGGTTGCAGTGAGCCGAGATCGCGCCATTGCACTCCAGCCTGGGAAAAAAAAAGAAACCCCCGTCTCAAAAAAAAAAAAAAAAAATTAGCTGGGCATCGCAATATGTGCCTGTAATCCCAGCTACTCAAGAGGCTAAGACAGGCGACTAGTACTCTTGTCTTATTTCCCAGGCTGGAGTGCAGTGGTGCTATATTGAACTTGGGAGTTGAAGGCTGCAGTGAGCAGAGATCGCGCCATTGCACTCCAGCCTGGGCGACAGAGCGAGACTCCACCTCATTAAAAAACAAAACAAAACAAAAAAAACCCGGTAAAAAGAGCAGTATGCTCTTTCAGCAACAAACCCAAGCCTATGTCTGATTCCAAGTTGAATGAGTCTGCCCCCTAAATAACCCTATCATTCTGTGCCTCAAGTTCTCAACACAACACAGGGAGAGAGAAAGAGAGACAGACAGAGAGAGAGAGACAGAGAGGGAGGGATCAAACATGCCAGCTGATGAACCTGAATGCTTATACCTAGACACCAGTGGTTTTTCAACTCATGGTCTCAGGCTGTGCAGAGATGTTGGGGCAAAGTAACTTTCTCATCTGAGTTTTCCCCGCCCAGCAGATCAGACTGAATGGTCAAGAACTCATAATAACTACTTTCCCAGAACTTATCTTTTTATCACATTACAAAACTTGTATAAGCTACCAGCATTTCCTTACCACTTGAGCCTCTATTTCCTTGAAAACCATCAGTCATGCACTATTACTAAACTACTCCTTGAGCGCAGGTACCAGATCTAATTCCTTTTTCTATCTCCAGTGTCTAGATAAAAACGCCTGAATGAATGTGACTCACTTACACAGTTCCCCACTCCACAGTAAAATATAACATACAATTGACTATTTTAAACAGTTTTATATGTACAGTTCAGTGACATTGAGAACATTCAGGCCAGGTGCGGTGGCTCACCTGTAATCCCAGCACTTTGGGAGGCCAAGGCAGGTGGATCACCTGGGGTCAGGAGTTCAAGACCAGCCTGGCCAACATGATGAAACCCTGTCTCTACTAAAAATACAAAAAATTAGCTGGCATCGTGGCATGTACCTATAGTCCTGGCTACTTGGGAGTCTGAGGCAGAAGAACTGCTTGAACCAGGGAAGCAGTGGCACATACGCACCTGCAGTCCTGGACACTCAGGAGTCTAAGGCAGGAGAATTGCTTGAACCCAGGAGTCGGAGGTTGGAGGGAGCCGAGATCTCACCACTAAACTCCAGCCTGGGAGACAGAGCAAGACGCCATCTCAAGGCCGGGCACGGTGGCTCAAGCCTGTAATCCCAGCACTCTAGGAGGCCGAGGGGGGTGGATCACGAGGTCAACAGATCGAGACCATCCTGGTCAACACGGTGAAACCCCGTCTCTACTAAAAATACAAAAAATTAGCTGGGCATGGTGGCGCATGCCTGTAATCCCAGCTACTAAGGAGGCTGAGGCAGGAGAATTGCCTGAACCCAGGAGGCGGAGGTTGCAGTGAGCCGAGATCGTGCCATTGCATTCCAGCCTGGGTAACAAGAGTGAAACTCTGTCTCAAAAAAAAAAAAA
>NW_022437002.1:8228552-8253887 GCF_009761245.1 Sapajus apella | reverse complement strand
AAAAAAAAAAAAAAAAAAAAAAAAAAAAAAAAAAAAGGACGCCATCTCAAAAAAGAAAGAAAGAAAAAAAAAGAGGCTGAGGCTGGGTGTGATGGTTCAGGCCTGCAATCCAACATTTTTGGAAGGCCAAGGCGGAAGGAAAACCTGAGGCCAGGAGTTCGAGATCAGCCTGGGCAACAAAGCAAAACCCCCATCTCTACAAAAAATTTGACACTGCAGTGAGCTATGATTCCATTACTGTACGCCAGGGTGGGCAATGAAGCAAGACCCGTCTCAAAAAAGTTTTCAAAACACAGTCAAAGCCACCAACAAATAAAGACATGGCAGGGTCAGACCAGTTAACAACTGAGGAGATTAACAAAAATGAAAGCCTGACAGAAAAGAATTAAAAATATACATATACAGAAAGATGAAGGAGGCTGGGCATAGTCGTATCTGTAATCCCAGCACTTCGGGAGGCCAAGGTGGGTGGATCACCCGAGGTCAGGAGTTCAAGACTAGCTTGGCCAACATGGTGAATCCCTGTCTCTACTAAAAATACAACAATTAGCTGGGTGTGGTAGCACGTGAGTATAATCTCAGCTACTTGGGAGGCAGAGGCAGGAAAACTACCTGAACCCAGGAGGTGGAGGTTGCAGTGAGCTAAGACTGCATCACTGTCCTCCAGCCTGGGCGACAGAGGAAGACTCCATCTCAAAAAAAAAAAAAGGAAAAATAAAAGATGAAGGTAGGAGATGTTGGTTAAAGGATACAAAGTTTCAATTAAGAGCAATAAGTTGGGCAACATGATAACTGCAGTTAATAATAATGAACTGTTTATCTGAAGATCGCTGAGAGATTTCAAGTGTTCTCACCACAAAAAAAAATGAGGTAATGCATATCTTGACTAGCTAGATTTAACCATTCCACAATGTACACATATTTCAAAAACATCATGTTGTATATCATAAATATATACCATTTTACCTGTCAGTTAAAAGTTAATTTTTAAGGCTTTGGGAGGGTAAGGCGGGTGGATCATATGAGGTCAGGAGTTCAAGACCAGCCTGGCCAACACGGCGAAACCCCAACTTCACTAAACATAACAAAAAATTAGTGGGGTATGATGGTCCACACTTGTAATCCCAGTTACTCAGGAAGCTGAGGCAGGAGAAGAGCTTGAACCCAGGAGGCAGGGATTGCAGTGAGCCAAGATCGCACCACTGCACTCCAGCCTGGGCGACAAAGCTAGATTCCAACTCGAAAAAAACAAAAACAAAGAAATACTAAGGCCCCTGAGAAAACTGAAGCCCTCAATATTTTTGCAAAAGATATAATGTGAACAATGTATGTTACCAAACAATTTTTTCAGAAAATTAAAAAAATTTAAAAAATAAAAAAAGAACCATTGATACAATTTTAATAAATATGCAGTGTGATGCCTGTAATGTTATTTATTTTTATTTTTTTTGAGGCAGAATCTTGCCCTGTCGCCAAGGCTGGAGTACGGTGGCTCAGTCTCAGCACGCTACAACCTCCACTTCCATTCAAGCAATTCTCCTGCCTCAGCTTCCTGAGTAGCTGGGACTACAGGTGTGTGACACTACATCCAGCTAATTTTTTTGTATTTTTAGTAGAGATGCGGGTTTCACCGTGTTGGCCAGGATGGTCTCGATCTCCTGACCTCGTAATCCACCCGCCTCGGCTTCCCAAAGTACTGGGATTACAGGCGTGAGCCATCATGCCAGGCCAACTTTATTTATTTCTAAAAAAGAAAAAGGCTGTAGGCTGGGCCGGAGGCAGCTGGGCCACAAGGGGGGCCCAGGCTTCGCCCTGACGCCAGCCCACTGCCCCCGGGATATGTTCCTCATGTCCAGTGCCACAAGACCACCATCTTCACAGACACCAAGGCGTCCAGCATCATGTTCGAGCTGAAGCGCACCGTCGAGGGCACTCCCAAGCGGCCGCCTGACGAGCAGCAGCTGTACAAGAACGACCAACTCTTTGGATGATGGCAAGACACTAGGCGAGTATGGCTTCACCAGTCAAATAGCACGGCCACAGCCCCCAGCCACAGTGGGGCTGGCCTTCCAGGCAGATGACACCTTTGAGGCCCTGTGCATTGAGCTGTTCTCCAGCCCGCCAGAGCTGACCGATGTGATGAAGTCCCAGGACTCAAGAAGCAGTGCCAATGAACAAGGCACTCCTTGTGAGGACCCCCGAGAGGCCCATTCCCCCCAATAAAAGAGATTTGGGAGAAAGAAAGAATGAAAAGAAAAAAAAAGAAAGAAAGAAAAAGGCTGGGCGAGGTGGCTCACATCTGTAATCCCAGCACTTTAGGACACCAAGGCAGAGATAACTTGAGATCAGGAGTTTGGGACAAGCCTGGCAAACATGGTAAAATGTCGTCTCTACTAAAATACAAAAATTAGCTGGGCATGGTGGTATGTACCTGTAGTCCCAGCTACTCAGGAGGCTTGGGCAGGAGAATCACTTGAACCCAGGAGGCAGAGGTTGCAGTGAGCCAAAATCACTCCACTTTTCTTCAGTGACATTCTATACATATTCCTATATACCGTGCTTGAAATTTTCAGATATAATATTGTTTATCCTCTCATGCACCAGTCTGCCTGCCCCAGTTGCCTTGGAGTTCAATGAAAAAAGGGACAAATCTTGGTCAGTCTAGGGAAAAAAAAAAAAAAAAAGAAAGAAAAGGGACAAAGATTTACATGCTCTAGAACCAGACTCTAGGACTGAATCCAGCTCTACCCCCTTTACTAGCTGTGCAATCCTGGATCCGTTGCATCTTTCTTTCCCTCACTTCCATCTGTAATATGCAGACTGTAATCATACCTTTCCCTAGGATTACAGGGAACTAAATGGTTAATACATGGAAAGTACTCAGAACGACTGTAAGCACAGGTATGTACTCACGTTACCACTTGTTATCAGATGCACTATAATCTTAAACTTATTCAAAATTGTAACTGACTGAAAGATATGTGATCTTGGTTGGGGCAGGGAAGAGGTAGCGAAATACAAAAAATCCTAGCTGGAGGCCAGGCATGGTGGCTCACGCCTATAATCCTAGCACTCTGGGAGGCTGAGGCGGGCAGACTGCCTGAGCTCAGGAGTTCGAGTCTCTACTAAAATACAAAAAAATTAGCCAGGTGTGGCAACATGCACCTGTAGTCCCAGCTACTCAGGAGGCTGACTGCAAGAACCCAGGAGGTGGAGGTTGCAGTGAGCCAAGATCACGCCACTGCACTCCAGCCTGGGCAACAGAGTGAGACTCGGTCTCAAAAGAAAAAGAAAAAAAAGATTGGGGAGGGACATCACACACAGAGATATATATAATACATGCCAGAGCTGAGCATCACCACAGAGGTACAGTGGCAAAGTCCACTTACAACTAGAGGAACAAAGTAAGGTTTCAAGAGGAAGACTCAGTAGTTAACCTGGCTCTTAACACAAAAAAATTGTAGTTAGAAATGAGAAAGGAGCTTTCCTCACTAGGCATCCAAAGGCAATGGAAATGACAACTCACAGGACTGAAATCTGAAACTGCTTTACACATACATGGTATTCAACAAATAACTGACTGGACTTAGAAGTGACAAAGAGAAAAGGAATCAAGGTTTCAAAACTAAGAAATCAGTCTGACACTAAGTATAGCAAAGCTAAGAAGAAAGTATAAATAATTTAGATGAAAGTTTGAATTCAGTTTTGGATACATTAGTTTGCTCATGCTAGAGAATCCATGAAGCCACATTCAACCTTTGAAGATTTCTTCTTTTTTTAAATTACAAATTGGAAGTAGATACTAGATTTGAGAGTTCAGAAACTTATTTTCAACCAAACTTCCTAATTAGAAATAATCTTACCAATTTTGGAAATCTTTAGAAAATTAAAAACATGCCTATCCAAAATGTCCATATTATCTGATTCTCCTAGTTGTAGAAAATAAATTAGTAGCTGCTTTGCAGCCGATATTATTTCCGTAGCAATTACAAACACCATTAACAAATGGCAACCCTTCTTCCTTCCCACAAAAGATCAATCCCAAGGCCTCCTGGCCCCTTGACAGTTCCTCACAAAACACATTTCCAAAGCATTTATAAGCAACGTTAACAGCTTACCACAATCAGCCTTCTGTTTTTGTTTTTGCAGATGGGGTCTTACTGTCACCTATGCTGGAGTGCAGTGGCATGATAATAGCAATCCTCCTGCCTCAGCCTCCCAAAGTGGTGGGATTACATGTGCGACCCACCACGCCTAGTCCGTCTCAAAATAAAATAAGAAATTAAAAAAATAAAAACTGTCTGGCCGGGCGCGGTGGCTCAAGCCTGTAATCCCAGCACTTTGGGAGGCGGAGGCGGGTGGATCACGAGGTCAAGAGATCGAGACCATCCTGGTCAACATGGTGAAACCCCGTCTCTACTAAAAATACGAAACATTAGCTGGGCATGGTGGCGCGTGCCTGTAATCCCAGCTACTAAGGAGGCTGAGGCAGGAGAATTGCCCGAACCCAGGAGGTGGAGGTTGCAGTGAGCCGAGATCGCGCCATTGCACTCCAGCCTGGGTAATGAGCGAAACTCCGTCTCAAAAAAAAAAATAAAATAAAATAAAATAAAATAAAAACTGTCAAAAGCTTTAACTTTTTAGAAGAAAACAGAGGCGAATATCTGTTATGAATTCAGGGTGTGGAAAGATTTCAAACAATTTTTTTCAGATGGAGTTTCGCCCTTGTTGTCCCGGCTGGAGTGCAATGGCGCGAGCTCACCGCAACTTCCACCTCCCAGGTTCAAGTGCTTCTCCTGGCTCAGTCTCCCAAGTAGCTGAGATTATAGGCATGTATCACCACATCTGGCTAATTTTGTATTTTTTGTAGACGGGGCTTCTCAATGTTGATTAGGCTGGTTTCAAACTCCTGCCCAACTCAGCCTCAGTGCTGGGATTACAAGCGTAAGCCACCGCGTCCGGCTTCAAACAAAATTTTATAAGTATAAACCATAAAGGTAAAGATTGACAAATCTATCTATATGCCTTAGAAAATCAAAACAGATGGCTTGCACCTATAATCCTAGCACTCTGAGAGGCTGAGGTAGGAAGATGGCTTGAGCCCACGAGTTCAAGATCAGCCAGGGAAACATGGAAAGACTCGGTCTCTACAAAACATAAAGAAAATTAGCCAGGCATCATGGCGCATACCTGTGGTCCCAGCTATTCCAGAGGCTGAAGCGGGAGGATCATTTGGGCCCAGGAGTTTGAAGCTGCAGTGAACTATGTTCATGCCACTGCGACCCAGGCCGTGTGACAGTGAGAACTTGTCTCCAAAAACAAACAAATGAGCCGGGCGCGGTGGCCCATGCCTGTAATCCCAGCACTTTGGGAGGCCGAGGCACGCAGATCACGAGGTCAAGAGATCAAGACCATCCTGGCCAACATGGTGAAACTTCGTCTCTATTAAAAAAGTACAAATATTAGCTGGGCATGGTGGCATGAACCTGTAGTCCTAGCTACACGGGAGGCTGAGACAGGAGAATTGCTTAAACCCGGGAGGCAGAGGTTGCAGTGAGCTGAGATTGTGCCATTGTACTCCAGCCTGGCACCTGGCAACAGAGCAAGACTCTGTCTCAAAACAACGACAACAACAACAACAAAAACAAATAAATGAACAAACAAAAAATGAAAGCAGAATATACAACCTGAAAGTAGAATGTAGACCTAAATACCCAAAAGCTCCATCAATTAGGTTTATAACAAAAATTACTATGAATGGAATAAATAATTCCAGTGGACTGGTGGATGCATGGGGCATACCAATGTTAGCAAAATGGCAAAATCCCTATAGCATTAAAGTTGTACTTTAAGAGCTAAGACATCTAATGACATCCAAAGAAAATAAGTAGCTTCCACAGCCACCAGAAGTAAAACCATGACAATTAATTTTAGCATATCTTGGCCAAGTGAAGTGGCTCACGCCTATAATCCCAGCACTTTGGGAGGCTGATGTGGACGGATTGCCTGAGGTCTGGAGTTCCAGGCCAGCATGGCCAGCATGGTGAAACCCTGTCTCTACTAAAAATACTGAAATTAGACGGGCATGACGGTGGGTGCCTGTGATCCTAGCTACTATGGAGGCTGAGGCAGGAAAATCACTTGAACCCAGGAGGGAGAGATTAGAGACTGCAGTGAGCCAAAGACAGCACTACTACACTCCGGCCTGGGCGACAGAGCAAGATTCCAACTCAAAAAATAAAGAAAGAAAAATATAGCGGCTTTTAAACTTAAGTCAACTTTCTACTCATGTTTTAATTAAATATCACAATGCAAAATACCCACATAAAGTAAAAGAATTTCTGCTTGTAAACATGACCTGGACATCTGCAAGAATATATTTCATATATATGTATATGTTATTTATATAAATGTATACGTTATATATATACACATATATACATTATGTTTTCAGGTAATGGGAAGAAAAATACAGCACAATTTTCTTTTCTCTTGTTAGGGCACTGTCATTTAAACATAAACCTGGAGATAGAATTCAGGTTTACAAGATAAAAGCATGGCTAGAAGTATGAGATGGCAGCGGAATGTATTTCTGAAAAGTAAAAATCTTAAGGAAAAACAGAAATGGCATGCTTTATCCATTTTGCTAGTAAAAGAGCTGCAGCCAAAGCTGTTTAAAGTAGCAGGTACAATGAATATTATCAAAAATTATGTTAATTTTTGAAGTGGTGCAGGTGCTTTTAGTAGCATCCAAAATATGTACAAGAAAAAGAAAATTAAAAAACAAAAACAAAAATCCAAAATATGTCCAGAATTATCTTGATACCTGCATTTACACCAATAAAATGGTGAGGGTTGTGATGGTTAATATTAAGTGTCGACTGGACAGAGGGATGGCTAGATGGCTGATGAGGCACTGTTCCCTGGTATGTCTGTGAGGGTGGTGCCAGAGAAGCCTGACATGTGAGTGAGTGGACTGTGAGAGAAACTAGTCTACATGTTCAGCAGGACCCTCAATGTGAATGGTGTGCCATTCAATCAGCTCCAAGCACATCTAAACAAAGCAGGCGGAAGAAGGGGGATAAGCAGACTGCTTGCTGAGTGTGCTCTCTCTCATGCTGTGCCAGGTGCTTGGCTTCCTCTCCTGCCCTTACACATCAAACTCTAGGTTCTTCAGCCTTTGGACTGTAGGACTTGCACTAGAGGCCTCGCAGGGGCTCTCAGGCCTTTTACCTCAAACTGAGGGCTGCACTGTTGACTTCCTGGTTTTGAGGCTTTTGGACTTGGACTGAGCCACGAAACCAGCTTCTCTCTTTCCCCAGCTTGCAGACAGTCTATTATGGAACTTCACCTTGTTATCGTGACAGACAATTCTCCCTAATAAACTCTCTTTTATATATATATATACATACACACATATGTATGTATTTGTGTATGCGTGTGTACATACATACACACACACACACACGTATCTCCTTTGGTTCAGTCCCTCTGGAGACCCTTAATATAGGAGGATTGATGAATTTCTGTAACAAGCTGTTCTTATGTGTTACATGTTAACAGACATGGTAAATATTTGTTTATATTCTGTGTGTAACACACCATGTGTTTATGTGACGCTAACAACAACCAAAAAAAACATGTATAGGGATATGTGATTTTGAGAACTAAGTTAGTCTTAAAATGTAAATAAAATGTGAAATATATCCACAAAAACAAATGGTTAAGATGACAGAATTTTATGTTACACATATTTTGCCACAAAAATTGTAAAATGAATTGATCCGTGGAAAGAAGTGACAAGACAATTAAGCAAATGCTAACAAACATAAAATCTAGGTGACAGATATACAGGTCTCACTGTACTGTACAACTGGTCAACTTTTTCTATGCCTAAAATCTTTCATAATAAAATGTTAAAAGAAAAAATAAATAAAAAATGTTGCCATCCCTTCTAAAATAATACACTTGATGCAGAGTGATTAACTTACCCAGAACCAGGGAAACAAAGGCCTTACAGGGATGACAAAATGTAAAAGCCAGTTTGGTCAGGTAAGGTGGCTCATGCCTGTAAACCCAGTATTTTGGGAGGCCGAGGTGGGAGGATTACTTGAGCACAGGCATTCCAGACCAGCCTGGGCAACATGGTGAAAATTCATCTCTACTAAAAATATACAAAGTAGCTGGGCATGGTGGCAGAAGCCTGTAATCCCAGCTACTTCAGAGGATGAAGGAGAATTGCTTGAACCCAGGGGGTGGCTGTTGCAGTGAGTTGAATCGCACCACTGCACTCCAGCCTGGGTGACAGAGCAAGACTCTGCCTCAAAAAAAAAGAAAAAAGAAAAAAGACCAGGCCGGGGGTGATGGCTCATGCCTGTAATCCTAGCACTTCGGGTGGGAGGCCGAGGCAGGTGGATCATGAGGTCAAAAGTTCAAGACCAGCCTGGCCAACACAGTGGAACGCTGTCCCTACTAAAATTATACAAATTAGCCAGGTGTGGTGGCCCACACCTGTAATCCTAGCTATTCAGGAGGCTGAGGCAGGAGAATCGCTTGAACCTGGAAGACGGACGTTGCAGTGGGCCGAGACCACACCATTGCACTCCAGCCTGGGTGACACAGTGAGACTCTGTTTGAAAAAATATAAAAAATTAGTAAGGCTGGGCACAGTGGCTCACGCCTGTAATCCCAGCACTTTGGGAGACCAAGGCAGGTGAATCACTAGGTCAGGAGATCAAGACCATCCTGGCCATGGTGAAACCCTGTCTCTTTAAAAAAGGAAAAAAAAAAAAAAAATAGACCAGCCTGGCAACACAGGGAGACCCTGTCTCTACAAAAAATAAAAAACAGCCGGGCATGGTGGCATGCACCTATAGTCCCAGCTACTTGTGAAGCTGAGGTGGAAGGATCACTTAGGAGTCACCTCTGGAGCCCAGAAGTTCAAGGGGCTGCGGTATGCTGTGACTGCACCAATGCATTCCAGCCTAGGCAATAAAGTGAGACCTTGTCTCAAAAAAAAAAAAAAAAAAAAAAGGCCAGCTTATTACACTAAATCCAAAAGTGTTGCTGACTAAAAGTCCATTTTAGTTACATTCAATGAGATCATCACAACAGCTGTAACACTAACCAGTGGGAAGAGATCTGCCTACCACAGCCCCCAAAATAGACACTAAACAAGCTTTAGCTCACTCATCATAAATACCCAGTATCCTGAAGATAACACTTGAAACCCCAATCTAAGCAATAAATTAGTCTACCCCCAAAAAAAAATCTGGATAGGAAATAAAAAAATGACACCAATCAAAAAAGATTTTTCATGCCACATATTTCCATTCCAGTAATGTGTAACACTAATAGGCAAGCAGTTAATGCTTAATTTCCCAATTTCCCACAAACAAAATCAAGTAACATCAAATGTGGTGCTTACATCAATCTAAAGTCTAGATCAGGCAGGGCACGATGTTTCACCCCTATAATCCCAGTACTTTGAGGAAGCTGAGGTGAGCAGATAGCTGGAGGCCAGAAGTTTAAGACTATCCTGGGCAACAAAACGAGACCCTGTCTCTAGAAAAAATCTGAAAAATCGCCAGGCATGGTAGTATACACCTGCAGTCCCAGTTACTCAGGAGTCTGATGCAGGAACATCGATCACTTGGCGCTCCGGAGTTCAAGGCTACAGAGATCATGCCACTGCACTGAGGCCTAAGCAACAAATCAAGACTAAAGAAAAGAAAAAGAAAGAAAAGGAAAGAATCTAGTTCCCACCTAGTTGTTGATTTTTCTTTTTTTTTTTTTCTGACAGTCTCATTTTGTCACCCAGGCTGGAGTGCAGTGCCACAATCTTGGCTTACTGCAATCTCCACCTCCCAGGTTCAAGCAATTCTCCTGCCTCCGCTTCCCCAGTAGCTGGGATTGCAGGAGCCCGGCAATCACATCTGGCTAACTTTTGTATTTTTAATAGAGATGAGGTTTCACCATGTTCGCCAGGCTGGTCTCAAACTCCTGACCTCAGGTGATCCGCCTGCCTCAGCCTCCCACAATGCTGGGATTACTGGTGTGATCCATCGCATCGAACCTGGTTTTGTTTCTGCAAAAGAATCTCACTCTTTCACCCAGGCTGGAGTGCAGGGGCGCCATCTTGGCTAACTGCAACCTCTGCTTCCCAGGTTAAAGTGATTCTCCTGTCTCAGTCTCCTGAGTAGCTGGGACTACAGATGCCTGCTACCACACCCAGCTTATTTTTCGTATTTTTAGTAAGACAGGGTTTCACCATGCTCACCAGGCAGGTCTCGAACTCCTGACCTCAGGTGATCTGCCTGCCTCAGCCTCCCAAAGTGCAGGGATTACTGGCGTGAGCCACTGCGCCCTGTCTGACATAAAGGGTTTTTTCCTTTTTTTTTTTTTGAGACAAAGTCTCACTCTGTCACCCAGGCTGGAGTGCACTGGTGCAGTCTTGGCTCACTGCAACCTCCACCTAACGGGTTCAAGCGATTTTCCTGCCTCAGCCTCCAGATTAACTGGGACTATAGGCATCTGTCACCACGTCCGGCTAATTTTTTGTATTTTTAGTAGAGACGGGGTTTCACTGTGTTGGCCAGGCTGATCTCGAACTCCTGACCTTGTGATCAGCCCGCCTTGGCCTCCCAAAGTGCTGGGATTATAGGAGTGAGCCACCGCACTCGGCCAACATAAAGGTTTTGGTGTTTTTGTTTTTTTGGTTTTTTTTTTTTTTGAGACAGAGTTTCGCTTAGTTGCCCAGGCTGGAGTACAGTGGCACGGTCTTGACTCACTTCAACCTCCACCTTCCGGGTTCAAGCAATTCTCCTGCCTCAGCCTCCCAAGTAGCTGAGATTACAGGCGCCCACCACCACATCTTACTGATTTTTATTTTTTATTTTTCGTACTTTTGTAGAGACGGGGTTTCACCATGTTGCCCAGGCTGGTCTCAAACTCCAGAGCTCAGGCAATCTGCCCATCTCGACCTCCCAAAGTGCTAGGATTACAGGTGTGAGCCAGGGCACCTGGCCAACATAAAGGGTTTTTTTTGTTTTGTTTTGTTTTGTTTTGTTTTGAACAAGACGGGGTTTCACCATGTTGGTCAGGCTGGTCTTCAACTCCTGACCTCAGGTGATCCGCCTGCCTTGGCCTCCAAAGTGCTTGGATTACAGGCGTGAGCCACCGCGCCCGGCCCATAAAGGTTTTTAAACCAAACAAAAACACTAGTTCTGGACTTTTTTTTAACTCACTGTATAATGTCAATAAATATGACTTTCCAGTCTACATCTCTTTTCTACCTAGCATTCCACTATATAAAGGTACCATAAGCAGTCCCATGGTGGCATACACTTAGGTTGCTATCAATTTTTCACTTACATAAATAATACTGTGATTATTCTTATCTTTAAGGACTTGTCCAATAGGAAATCCTTAAGGTATGTTCCTCAAAGTACAGATACATACTACTGTCCTCTAGAAAAGGCTACAGCAATTTATATAGCTACCAGCAGTGTTTGAGAATTTATCCAAACCTTCAGTAACAATAACCATCATATTTTTTTTTGTCATGGTGAAAATCTCAGGGAAAAAATAGTATCTCGATTTCACCTGCATCTCTCTGGTTTTCATTTGAGTCTTATTTTGTCAGTGTTAATAATCTAATTTTCTTTCCTTTGTTTTTTTTTTTTTTTTTTTTGGAGGCAGTGTTTCATTCTTGTTGCCCAGGCTGAAGTGCAGTGGTGCGATCTCACCTCACGGTGACCTCCGCCTCCTGTGTTCAACCAATTCTCCTGCCTCATACACCAAAGTAGCTGGGATTACAGGCATGAGCCACCACGCCCAGCTAAGTTTTATACTTTTATTAGAGACAAAGTTTCTCGATGTTAGTCAAGCTGGTCTTGAAGTCCTGACCTCAGATGATCTGCCTGCCTCGGTCTCCCAAAGTGTTGGGCTTATAAGCATGAGCAACCTCACCCAGCCCCAATAATCTAATTTTCAAAATGGTCAAACATTTTTTCTAAAACCATTTATTGAATAATTACACTATCCTTCCTTCACTATCTTAAAATATTGCCTTTTGATATCCTTTGTTCTTTCCAACTGCCGTGGGTTAAGAGTTCGGAGTGTTTCTCATTGTCCTTTCAGATTTAACTTCTTATGAATACTTTCCTTTTCCAAATAGCTAACAAATAACTTATCTTCTTGTTTCCACATACAAATACCTATGGTGTCAAAATCTTCATAGAAAAAGAAAATATGGGCCAGGCACAGAGGCTGAGATTGTACCACTGCACTCCATCCAGACTGGGTGACAGAGGGAGACTCCATATCAATAAAAAAAAAAAAAAAAAAGACACAGCTGCCATTGGAGAGCAGCAGCCATGGCTCTTCACTACCCTATGGCCATGGGCCTCAATAAGGGCCACAAGGTAACCAAGAACTCGAGCAGGCCCAGGCACAGCTGCCACCACGGGCATCTAACCAAACACACCAACTTCATGCGGGACATAATCCGGGAGGTGTGGCTTTGCCCCGTACAAGCAGAGCGCCATGGAGTTACTTAAGGTCTCCAAGGACAAACACGTCCTCAAGTTCATCAAGAAAAGGGTGGAGACACACATCCGCGCCAAGAGTAAGTGGGAGGAGCTAAGCAATGTCCTGGCCGCCATGAGGAAAGCTGCTGCCAAGAAAGACTGAGCTCCCCTCCCCTGCCCTTTCCCTGAAATAAAAAACTTGACCCTCCCTCCACCCTCCAAAAAAAGACAAAGGAAGAGAAGAGGCAAGCAAGGTTCTACACTATGAGTAAGATAAAGCATTCACCAGTAACCCAAGAATGTCATCTTCTAAATTTCCAAGGAAAAAAAGAATATCAGAACAGGCTTTTACAATTTAGGTTCTTCTGAAGCAAGATGCTAAATATTATGGTTTAATAGTTAACCATTGTTTCTCCTCCATGGTTCCTATTTACCTTTACTATTCAGAAATATCTTCACCTAGTACCAAAGGGAAATATATATATACATACGACAAACCAAAACAGTAAAAATCTCTTCTATATATCTAAACACTGACCTGAAGAGATGACATTATGAGAAATTTTTACTTTCTACATTACCTATTTCTGTAATGTCTGAATTTTTTCAACCAGCATCTGTTTGTGAGCAGGGAGGAAAAAAAGTGAAGACACTTCCCTGCCCCTACCAAGGGTTTCATAAAATGTGTGCGCTGCTTTAATAAACCCGGGGGTAGGGGTAGCATAGTATTAGGGGGCTTATCAGTTTTACCTTTTTAAAAATAAAATGCTGGCCGGGTGTGGTAGCTCACACCTATAATCCCAGCACAGTTCGATGGCCAGGTGCAGTGGCTCACGCCTGTAATCCCAGCACTTTGGAAGGCCAAGGCGGGCAGATCACCTGAGGTCAGGAGTTCAAGGCCAGCCTGGCCAATATGGGGGAAACCCTGTCTCTCCTAAAAATACAAAAATTAGCTGGGTGTGGTGGTACGTGCCCACCTGAACCTGGGAGGCAGAGGGTGCAGTAAGCCAAGACCACATTGAATCACTCCAGCCTGAACAACAGAGCGAGATTTTGTCTTTAAAAAAAAAAAAAAAAAAAAAAGGATATAGTTTGAGTAAACACCATCACAACCAAATTAGAGACTATTTCCATCACTTCGGAAAGTACCCTCGTGCCCCTTGGCAATTTACTCACCTACCACTGCACAAATTCTTTTCCACTACTAACTTAACAGAATCTGAGTGAACTAGGACTTAAAGCACTTTCAGAGATTGCCACCAAGTCATTATTTCCACATTAACTCATCCCTTTTTCAATATTTACTATACCTCTTTTACTTGACTGAATGTTCTAGGTAGGGATTGAATTCAACACCGTATCTACCAAATCCCTGCTTACTCTCTGAAGAGGTAAAGGATGAAACAAAATAGATTAAAATAAATGTTATATAGTAATAATGTAGGGTTGGGAAGAGAAACATAACAGTTTTTGAAGAGGAGTACTATTATAGAGAAGTCAAGAAAGGCCTCTTTCAGAACACTGTAAAAAAAAAAAAAATGCAATAGATACATGTGTACAAAGATATATCCAAACTGCCAAAGCCAAGATGATACAGCAACTCCTTGACACTTAAGTATTAAGAACTTATAAGTATATGAAGCAAAGCTACGTAAAGGGTCATCTTATCCCTGAGACAAGAACTTCTTACATTGAAAATTTTAATTTTTTTTTCCTTTTTTTTTTGACGTGGGGTCATCTCTGTTGTCCAGAATGGAGTGCAGTAGCACAATCTCAGCTCACTGCAACCTCCACCTCCAGGATTCAAGTGATAAGTGATTCTCCTGCCTCAGTCCCCTGAGTAGCTGGGACTGCAGGCAGACACCACCATGACTGCCTAATTTTTGTATTTTTAATAGAGACGGGGTTTCGCCATGTTCGCCAGGCTAGTCTCAAACTCCTAACCTCAAGTGATCCACCCACCTTCCAATGTGCTGGGATTACAGGCATGAGCCACCGTACCCAGCCACTAATAATGTTTTTTGTTTTGTTTTGTTTTTATTTTTGAGACAGAGTCTCCCTCTTGTTGCCCAGGCTGGAGTGTAATGGCAGGATCTCAGCTCACTGCAACCTCGCCTCCCAATTCACGTGATTCTCCTGCCTCAGCCTCCTTAGTAACTGGAATTACAGGCGTGCACCACCACACACAACTAATTTTCTTCTATTTTTATTAGAAATGCGGTTCCACCATGGTGGCCAGGCGGGTCCTGAACTCCCGACTTCAGGTGTTTCACCTGCCTTGGCCTCCCAAAGTGGAGTTCTCTTCTTCTATTGGGCAACCCAATGATGGAATCTGACCAATTCCTCAATCACCTTCATTTTAAAAGTTTTTTTCTGATAGCCAATAGTCTTGCAAGCCAAAGGAATTAGTCAAGATTCCAGGACATATAACTTTTTTTTTTTTTTTTTTTGAGCCGGAGTCTCGCTCTGTCACCCAGGCTAGAGTGCAGTGGCACAATCTCAGCTCACTGCAACCTCCGCCTCCCGGGTTCAAGTGATTCTTCTGCCTCAGCCTCCCAAGTAGCTGGGACTACAGGCGCACGCTACCATGCCCAGCTAATTTTTTGTATTTTTAGTAGAGACGGGGTTTCACTGTGCTAGCCAGGATGATCTTAAACTCCTACCTCGTGATCCGCCCGCCTCCCAAAGTGCTGGATTACAGGCGTGAGCCAATGCATCCGGCCTCTAGGTCATATTCTTTAGATAAACTGGGACCATCTTTTATGAAGCCCTGATGTAAAGGAAAACCCTTGAGTAAAGAAACTTCCTCCTTAACTTTACAATAGTCTCACCTCTATGCAATTCCTGTACCAATCCTTTATTCATGCCATTCTTTTTACTAACGCAGAGAAAAAGGAAATTGAATTGTTAACCTCACACACACACACAAATCATGGCATTACTGAAAACAATGCAATGGACTTCATAGTTGTATATTATTTTTAAAAATAATAAATTAACCTTAGTTGTTATGTCTCAGGACAAGGGTCAAAAGTCTTATGAGACATTCGACAACTCTGCGTGGCATTCTATCTTCTGAGACAGGCCAAGCTATGCAGTGACAACATTCCAGATGCTATAAAGCAAACCAAGCAGAACAAAAGTGAGGACACTGAACACATACCAGCTAAAGAAGGCACAGGCAAGGGTGAGACCAATGCCTCTACGCTTTCCAAAAGTCTGGGCTTCTTCAGTTTGAAAACAACATAATTTAGTGTTTTGGCCGGGCGCGGTGGCTCACGCTTGTAATCCCAGCACTTTGGGAGGCCGAGGCGGGTGGATCATGAGGTCAAGAGATCGAGACCATCCTGGTCAACATGGTGAAACCCCGTCTCTACTAAAACTACAAAAAATTAGCTGGGCATGGTGGCGCGTGCCTGTAATCCCAGCTACTCAGGAGGCTGAGGCAGGAGAATTGCTTGAACCCAGGAGGCAGAGGTTGCGGTGAGCCGAGATCGTGCCATTGCACTCCAGCCTGGGTAACAAGAGCGAAACTCCGTCTCAAAAAAAAAATAATAATAATAATAATAATTTAGTGTTTTGGGGGTTCCCCTCCATTGCTTCAACTCCATCTTTCAAAGTTTCCTAAAATCTTTTTTTTTTTTTTCAAGAACAAAGGAAGGAAACAAAGTACCAAGACAGAAGAAATGGTAACTGGTGATGTAAGACAGCAAAATGACTTTGAATGGGGGTATCAGAGACTTCTATCATATATCCAGAACAGGTAATATAAAGTTGTAAAATGACTAGTAATATAAACATACAAAATAGTAAATACCAACTGACACCCTGCTCCATGTCAGGGCCACATGTCACTGTCGGTAGGATCTACAGCAAACGAGATGACATGCCCCAGCTATAAAAGATATTTGCTACGCCGGGCGCGGTGGCTCACGCCTATAATCCCAGCACTTTGGGAGGCTGAGGCGGGTGGATCACGAGGTCAAGAGATCGAGACCATCCTGGTCAACATGGTGAAACCCCGTCTCTACTAAAAATACAAAACATTAGCTGGGCATGGTGGCACGTGCCTGTAATCCCAGCTACTCAGGAGGCTGAGGCAGGAGAATTGCCTGAACCCATGAGGCGGAGGTTGCGGTGAGCCGAGATCGTGCCATTGCACTCCAGCCTGGGTAACAAGAGCAAAACTCCGTCTCAAAAAAAAAAAAAAAAAAAGATATTTGCTACAACACAGAAAAGCAGGTACATAGCTGCCAGATCTGATTTTTCAAAACCTGAATCCAAATTTTTATACAAAATCTCCTTTTTAAATGTTGACAACTAATTCAAATTTATAACACTGTATGAGCCAAAGAAAATATATCTGCAGATTGGATTTAGTCCATAAAACTTTTTAGGCAGAGGCTGAAAACATCTACCTAAATACATGCTTCTTTCAGTGGTAGAACTCAATTCTGTGGCAGAAAGCACACCCTACACTTCCAAAAAACACTATTACCTGAAAATACACTACTAAAGGCATACATATGACACACTTAATCATTGAAGGAAAGCACACTTAAAATGTTCCATTTCTGGAGCACCTAAAATACATACTGTAAACAAAATTCAATGAAAGAAAACATTAGGAAATGAATATTTGTCAAATTGGGCTCACCAAATTTCAGCTTCCTTACTATAAGCAAAACCAGCCCCTATCTTACAGACAAAAAAAAAAAAAAAGTAAGATTTCTACAGCACGTCATTAAAATATACTATTTATCCTCAAAAAAAAAAAAAAATTAGTTCCCTTGAAAAGCTAATGAAGTCAATCTTTTAGAAAGGGTACCCATGTCTCTTACTGCCTTGGTAAGCCTTGAGCAATTACCTTTTTTCTTAGAGACAGGATCTGGCTCCGTCACCCAGGCTGGAGGGCAATGGTGCAATCATAGCTCACTGTCACCTTGAACTCCTGGGCTCAAAGGATCCTCCTGCCTTAGCCTCTGGAACTGCTGGGATTATAAACATGAGCCACCATGCCCAGCCCACGTTTTTATGGATTATAAAGCTGCATTACTGGGTCTATAGCAGTGGTTCTTAACCTTCTTTGAAACTCTAATGAATATAGCAGAAGGTGAACACACTTTCCTTCAGAAAATACACTCCCAATCACAAAAACTTTAGAATTCAAGGGCTCCCTGGAGTCCACAGAGCATAGAGATTAAGAATGTCCTGCCCCCAGGCTGGGTGCAGTGGCTCACACCTGTAATACCAGCACTTTAGGACGCCAAGGCAGGCAGATCACCTGAGGTCTAGAGTTCAACACCTGCCTGGCCAACCTGGCAAAATCCTGTCTCTACTAAAAAATACAAAAATTAACCAGGCATGGTGGCAGGCGGTTGTAATCCTAGCTACTCAGGAGGCTGAGGCAGGGACAATTGCTTGAACCAGGGAGGCGAGGTTGCAGTGAGCCAAGATAGTGCCACTCCACTCCTGTCTGGGAGACTTGCCTCCAAAAGAAAAAGAAAGAAAGGCCAGGCACATAGTAGCGTAATCCCAGCTACTCAGGAGGCTGAGACAGGAAAATCACTTGAACCCAGGAGGCAGAGGTCACAGTGAGCTGAGATCGTGCCACTGCACTACAGCCTGGGCAACAGAACAAAAAAAAAAAAAAAGAAAAAAGAGGCCGGGCGTAGTGGCTTACGTCTGTAATCCAAGCACTTTGGAGGCCAAGGCAGGCGGATCACCTGAGGTCGGGGGTTCAAGACCAGCCTGACCAACATCGTGAAACCCCGTCTTGTTAAAAAAAAAAAAAAAAAAAGAAAGAAAAAAGAAAAAAAAAGCCTGGGCGCACTGGGTCACACCTGTAATCCCAGCACTTTGGGAAACCGAGGCAGGCGGATCATGAGGTCAGGAGATGAGATCGAGACCATGCTGGTCAACAAGGTGAAACCCCATCTCTACTAAAAATACAAAAATTAGCTGAGTGTGGTGGTGCGTGCCTGTAATCTCAGTTACTTGGTAGGCTGAGGCATGAGAATCGCTTGAACTCAGGAGGCCGAGGTTGCAGTGAGCTGAGACTGAGCCACTGGCAAGCCAGCCTGGTAACAGTGAGCCGAGATTGCTCCACTGCATCCCAGCCTGGTGACAGAGTCAGACTCCATCTCACACAAAAAAAGAATGTCCTGCCATGGAGAATATGTTTACTTGTTTTGAGTCCAGGTATCACTCTGTTGCTCAGGCTGGCATGAAGTAGCATGATCATGGCTCACTGCAGCCTACAGAGACTATTAAATCTACTTACTCTCCAATCTCTGCTGCTTCTTGCTGTTCCACCTCTATACCCTTGCTCTGTCAGGTAACTACCATCTTCAGCCTCTTAACATAACCTCACAATCCATTTCCTATACTTCCATGAAATGATTTTAAAACATAAATCACCCCTTAAATCCCTTCCTTCTTCCTTCCTTCATCTGTACTATTGAACACATGTTGTAATTAATTTTACATACGTATATACATGTATATATTAGGGAGAGAAAAGAGGGCAATCCTTCCTACCCATCAGAAGGCTTCAGTGGCTTCCCTAATAACCTTCTCTCTCCAATTCATCTGTAATCACTCTCCTAAGTGGCAAACATAATCCGCCTCCTTTCAGTTCTGAAAGCACACTAAATTCTTCCCATCTGCCAGTTTGGGCAAGTGCTGTTTCCTCTACCTGGATACTCTCTCCTTGACATCCTACAAACTGACTCCTCACTCTCCCCAAACAAACTTCACTGACCACCCTTAGGTCTCCCCTATTCGGTGTCTATCAGAGTCCTGAAGCTGACACCTCTATGTTACTTTTCTCAATTTGTAGTTCATTTGCTTACCTTTTGTGTCCACCCTCAACAATCCTGTTAAGTTTCCAAAAGACAAGACCTCATCTGTCACCACACCCCAATATATTCACAGGCCCACAACAGGAGCTGGTAAATGATAGGCTTTCAAGCACTATTTGTTGAATAAATTACCCAATGTACCAGAGTCAAACAGTGAACAGATCGTAGATGTTTACAGAATGAGTATGTGTGAAAAAAAATCCACTAAAACCCTGTATTTGAGAGAATAGCATTAACCACACTTCCTTCCATTCAGGATGTCACTATGTCCTACAGAAACAGGGTAGCACCCTTAAATGCTTAGTGATTAGGACTATCCGTTCTAAAAATAATAAATCGTATGTCTGTGTGCCCTCCCAGTCATCTTCATCATTCCCCATCTCTGTGCTAATCTTAGAAATATTCCAAGCTTCCTCCCTCCAATTCCTCAGAACAAAATAGATCGCTCTTTGTAATCCATATTTTACAAGCTAAACCAAATTCAAAAGTACCTATATACTTGGTATTACATAAATACACAAAAGCGGTACTACTACTATCACCACCACTGCTAAAACTGAACTGTACCTAGTCTGCAAAACTAACATCAATTTCCAAAACTGGAGATCTTCCTCTGGTGCTAAAAAGTTTAAAAAAACAAAGAGATGGAATTACACTGGACATAGAGGTTTCTAATCAAATCACTTCTTACAGAAACCTCAATTCAACTCTCTTACAAAATGCAATTAAACCCAAATGGCTGCAGAACTTATTTTGGTATCATTAACATATGAACACTAGTTGACAAAATACATCTCCCGGCAAACTGAGCCCGATTTGCTCTACAAGTTGTTCATGGCAGCAGCCAGTTTTGGCTATTTAACATGCTTCTATATCATAATACACACGTCACGCTGTCTACAGTAACAGGACAGACTACAACAGTACTTCCACAAACGAAAAAAAGCAGGGTCATCTGAAAGAGAAAAAGAATAATCGTGTGATACATGCCTTTTCTCTCTGGGCGCACGCTCTAGAAATCCTATAAATGATGACAGTTATAACACTGGCTAAGTGATTTTTATCTCACTTAGTCTCCACAATAACCCTTTAAAGGGGCCACTGTCATTTACTACTGTTTTAGTGATAAAAAAAAACTGAGGCACCTGGAAACGAAGACTCTTGACCTAAGATCCAAAGATAGCAGACCAAGATTTGAACCCAGGCAGACTGGCTCCAGGATACTTCTGTTATGCTCCCAACAGAAGCTGCACTGTCTCTGTTCTGCCTGGCCCTGCCATATTCTCAGAAGCTTTCCCTTCAATGCAATTAACAAACTCCCCGTAAACACGGTACTGCCACTGACGGCTTCCAACTTCTGTAAAACATTACCGCTCGCCAACTTCGGCTGCCATGCTCCACCCCTAAGATTTGGAAAGTCAAAAAAAACACAGTTCATAAAAGTTACTGAGGAGCTAAGAGAAGCAAAAATAAGTCGCCTCATATAAGCAGAACTCACGCCGATTGCCACGGGAATGCAAAATCGGCCTCAGCTCCAGCCCAAGAAAAGTGAGAACTTTAATATTCCCGTAGGAGACGAATTTGGACCGTCCCTTTTTTGGCCACCAGGCAAGAGAGAACGGAAGCGCTACTAACATTTACTGAGTGCCAGCCACATGCGCCCTAGGAGAGGACAGAGCCAGGCCAACGGGGACTGGGTGGGGGGAAGGGCACTCAGGAGTTCCGGGAAAATAAATCCAAATAATAGGGTTCATACCACCCAGAGTAGGGAGTGGATGCCACCCCCAGGCCGACTGCAAGAAAAAGCGGCGTAGGAGCTGCTCGGGAGAGAAGCCTACCCAGAGCCTCAGGAGCTAGGCCGGGGCCAGAGGAAGCCCTGAAGGGCGGGGAGGGGGAGGAGCCGGAGGGAGCGGAGCCCGCTCAGAAGAGGCCAGGGTGTAAGCGCGGGGGAGCGACCCCGCGCCAGGCCTTCCCCAAGCCCTGACCCAGCAGCTAAGGAAAAAAGGTAAGAGAAGAAACCACTGGAGCCGGTTAAGTTGCCCTAACTTCCATCAGTGGCGCTCACTCACCTGGGCCTACCGCAGCGATCGCAGCTATAGCTCGCAACGGCACAACCAGCCCGAACCTCGCCCCCGCCCGACAGCGCGCCCAGCGTCTCCGCTCTCCGACGGCGGCGAAGGCGTAGACCCGCGACCTCCTGGAAAATGTAGTCCTGTGCCCGCCTCTCCTGGCCGAATTGGCTGCCACAGGAACTACGTTTCCCACAAGACAAGGCGAGCGTTGGTCCCGCCGCTTTGCGTCACGCGCTGGGTTGTCGGCAGTCACGTGGGTTGCTTGAGTCCATCCCCTCCCCCCGCCTGGGTGGCCTGGAGATGAAGGAGGGCGGTGGACGGAAGGGGCGGGGGCGTTGCTGACGCCACTGCCCCCACCATTTTGGAACCAGCCTGGAGGGAGAGTCTCAGCCCCACCCACTCCCAGCCAGCTTGCGTCGTCAAATAAGCCTCTGAGCTGGGAGTCCAGTCTCCCGGGTTTCGGTCTCTGCTGTACCTTTTTCCGCTTTGTGACCTTGAGCAAATTTATCCCTCCTCTCTGAAGCTGTTTCCTCCCCTGTGAAATGAGACTCGTAATTTCCACCCCACTGCGTTGTTGGGAGGCTCCGACAAAGTAAGGCACAGGAAAGCCTCAAGCACCCTGAAAGGGCAACGCAAATGGAGGGTTGGTTTGGTTTCGTTTTTTAATTTTAACTGTGTGACCCCATTCGGAGACCCAGAAGCCGCCGCTGCCCCGCCCGCCTTCTATGACTATGATTTTCTGACTATCGTCCTGGGAAGTTTGCTAAAATGGGTGCTACTTGGGTATTGAACCAGAAGTTTCCCGGGGAGGTATCCTTGGAATCTACATTTTAAACCGGTTCTTATCCACCTACAAGTTTGAGAATCCTGGGTTTATCACTTTTGCACAGGCTGGTTTCCTTTGGAATTCCTGATCTAGTGCCTTTGAACATTTAAGACCGAGCTTTATGTCACCTGTGATGCTTTCAAAGTTGACTAGCTCCTCCCTATGCCTGTGTTCCCACAGTAAGTTTGCTTCTTATGCTATAAGTATCGGGGCCTTCCCCACCAGACTGTGAGCTCTTTGAGAGCCGAGATGAGTTTTGCTGGATTTCTGCACCCCCAAAGAAAAATAGACAAAATACACATCAATGAATAAAGAATTCTAATGCTCTTCCTGAGAGAAAAGCTGCAAGGCTCAACTGAAGTTGCAGACTACGTCACATCAGCCCTTGCCATCGGTGGCTTCAGCATTTTTTCCACACTGCTTACTCTTTTCTTCCTTCTCTGAGCACTTCCTGTGGTCCACGTACTGCGTAGTGCTTCTTAAAACGTTCTAATTTAATTTATTGCTTTTTAAGTGTTTTTTGAGTCTCCCTGTGTCGCCCAAGTTGGTGCGGAGTGGTGCGATCTAGGCTCACTGCAACCTCTGCCTCCCAAGTTCAAGTGATTCTCCTGGCTCAGCCTCCTGAGTAGCTGATTTCACAGGCATATGCCACCACCCAGCTAATTTTTGTACTTTTTGTGGATACGGGGTTTCCGCCATGTTGGCCAAGCTGGTCTCAGACCCCTGACCTCAAGTGATTACCTGCCTCGGCCTCCCAAAGTGCTGGGATTTACAGGCATGAGCCACGGCGCCCAGCCAATTTAATTTTAAATTCGAAGGTTTTTCTGGGTGTCTACCGTATACCATGCCCAGTGTAAAATACTGGGAACACGGTAGTAAACTAGCTGGATACCAAAATACATGATTTTGGTTTCCCTTTTAAGAAATACAGGTAGGCCGGGCGCGGTGGCTCAAGCCTGTAATCCCAGCACTTTGGGAGGCCGAGGCGGGTGGATCACGAGGTCAAGAGATCGAGACCATCCTGGTCAACATGGTGAAACCCCGTCTCTACCAAAAATACAAAAAATTAGCTGGGCATGGTGGTGCGTGCCTGTAATCCCAGCTACTCAGGAGGCTGAGGCAGGAGAATTGCCTGAACCCAGGAGGCGGAGGTTGCGGTGAGCCGAGATCGCACCATTGCACTCCAGCCTGGGTAACATGAGTGAAACTCCGTCTCAAAAAATAAATAAATAAATAAATAAATAAATAAATAAATAAATACAGGTATATCTCAGATATCACAAGTTCAGTTCCAGAACACCACAATAAAGCAAATATTGCAGTAAAGTTAGTCAAAGTTTCCCAGTGCATATAAAAGTGTTATAGTATGTTTACGTTATACTGTAGTCTATTGCGTGCACTAGTGTTATGTCCAAAAAAAAAATTTTATAAAGAATATTACTTAGGGGTGTGGGCAGGAAAAAATATATATATTACTTAAAAATGGTAACTGTCAGCCTGGTGTGGTGGCTTACACCTGTATCCCCAGCACTTTGGAGGCCAACTCGGGTGGATCACCTGAGGTCAGAAGTTCAAGACCAAGGCTGGGCGCGGTGGTTCATGCCTGTAATCCCTACACTTTGGGAGGCCGAGGCGGGTGGACCACCTGAGATCAGGAGTTCGAGACCAACCTGGACAACATGATGAAACCTTGTCTCTACTAAAAATACAAAAAACTAGCCAGGCATGGTGTGGGTGCCTATAATCCTAGCTACTCAGGAGGCTGAGGCAGGAGAATCACTTGAACCTGAGAGGCAGAGGTTACAGTGAACTGAGATGGCACCACTGCATTCCCGCCTGGACAACAAGAGCAAAACTCCGTCTCAAAAAAAAAAAAAAAAGAAAAGAAAAAGAAAGTCTGTTGTTTAGCGACCTTCATCAATTATTTTAGCTAGATCTTCTGCAAAATTTGCTGCAGTTTCTACATCAGCACTTACTGTTTTACCTAGTACTTTTATGTAAGGGAGCTGGCATCTTTCCTTAAGCCTCATGAACCAACCTCTGCTAGCTTGAAACTTTTTTTCTGCAGCTTCCTCGATTCTTTCTATCTTCATGGAATTGACAAGAGTTGGAGCCTTGCTCTAGATTAGGCTTTTGTTTAGGGGAATGCGAATGACTGATCTGAACTTCTTTCTAGGTCACTAAAACTTTCTCCATATCAGCAATAAGGCTGTTTTGCTTTCTTATCATTCATTTATTCCCTGGAGTTGCACTTTTTTTTTTGAGATGGAGTCTTGCACTGTCACCCAGGCCAGAGTGCAGTGGCGGGATCTCGGCTCACTGCCTCCCAAGTTCAAGCGATTCTCCTGCCTCAGCCTCCTGAGTAGCTGGGATTATAGGCACCTGCCACCACTCCTGGCTAATTTTTGTGTTTTTCTGGTAGGGACAGGGTTTTACCATTTTGGCCAGGCTGATTTTGAACTCCTGACCTCGTGATCCACCTGCTTTGGCTTCCCAAAGTGCTGGGATTATAGGCATGAGCCACCTCGCCTGGCATTTTTTTTTTGGGACAGAGTCTCACTGTGTTGCCCAGGCTGGAGTGCAGTGAATGTGATCGCTGCTTACTGCAGCCCCTGCCTCCTGGGTTCAAGCAATTCTCCTGCCTCAGCCTCCCGAGTAGCTGGGATACGGGCACCCACTACCATGCCTGGCTGATTTTTGTATTTTTTTAGTAGAGATGGGGTTTCACTATGTTGGCCAAGCTGGTCTCGAACTCCTGACCCTGACCTCAAGTGATCTGCCCGCTTTGGCCTCCCAAAATGCTGGGATTACAGGCATGAGCCACTGTGCCTGGCCTAATGTCTTTTTTTTTTTTTTTTTTTTTTTCTTTTTTTGGGATGGAGTTTCGCTCTTGTTACCCAGGATGGAGTGCAATGGCGCGATCTCGGCTCACTGCAACCTCTGCCTCCTGGGTTCAGGCAATTCTCCTGCCTAAACCTCCTGAGTAGCTGGGATTACAGGCACGCGCCACCATGCCCAGCTAATTTTTTGTAGTTTTAGTAGAG
>NW_022437002.1:8210250-8213552 GCF_009761245.1 Sapajus apella | reverse complement strand
TCTCGATCTCTTGACCTCGTGATCCACCCGCCTCGGCCTCCCAAAGTGCTGGGATTACAGGCGTGAGCCACCGCGCCCGGCCTTTATTTTATTTTTTAAACAAAAAATTTATAACATTGGTTACATGGACATGCCAAAAAGAAAACTAAAAAATAAATAAAAACAGCCAGACATGGTGGCTCACGCCTGTAATCCCAGCACTTTGGGAGGCTGAGGCAGGCGGATCACGAGGTCAAGAGATTGAGACCATCCTGGCCATCACGGTGAAACCCCGTCTCTACTAAAAATACAAAAATTAGCTGGGCATGGTGGCGCACACCTGTAGTCCCAGCTACTGGGGAGGCTGAGGCAGGAGAACTGCTTGAACCCAGAAGGCGGAGGTTGCAGTGAGCCGAGATGGCACCACTGCACTCCAAGCTGGTACCTTGCGACAAAGCAAGACTCTGTCTCAAAAAATAAATAAATAAATAAATAAAAAGAAAGTATTACTAAGGTTTATTCAGTAATAATTAACATAATTCTTTTGTTTTGCAGTTCACCAATAAATTCATGCTTTCCTTCCCCCGCCTCCTTGGAGGCTGCAAAAGGTAGATGGGGGTGAGATGGAGGTGAGAGGTGAGAGGTCAAACAGCTGGAAGAACACACAGGCTTTGACATCAGACCTGACTTCACATTCCCACCCTTGACTGCTCCTTTAGCTATGTGCCTTCAGGCAAGTGACTTATCCTCTCCGAGCTCCGTTCTCATCCATATAACAACTCCTACCTTACAGGGAAGGTCCACGCACCCAGCCATTAATAGGACTTCATCCTGAGGCACTGGGAACTATCAGAGGAAGCTCAGTAAGCATGCAGGAGGGCTGTCAGCTTTGAGTGGTAATGTGGGCAGCCTGGAGGGGAGCCAACTTACCCTCACAGTGCCTGTGTTGAGTCTCCCTCCAGGTAGGCTAAGAAGTCTTTCTTGGCCAGGCATGATGGCTTATGCCTATAATTCCAGCACTTTGTTAGGCTGAGGCAGGCGGATCACCTGAGGTCAGGAGTTCAAGGCTAGCCTGGCAAACATGGCAAAACCCTGTCTCTACTAAATTTACAAAAATTAGCCAGGCGTGGTGGGGGGTGCCTGTAATCCCAGCTACTCAGGAGGCTGAGACAGGAGAATCGCAGTGGCTCACACCTGTAATCCCAACACTTTGGGAGGCCAAGGCGGGCAGATCACAGGAGGTCAGGAGTTCAAGACCAGCCTAGCTAAGATGATGAAACCCCATCTCTACTAAAAATACAAAAATTAGGCAGGCGTGGTGGTGCACGTCTGTAATCCCAGCTACTTGGGAGGCTGAGGCACAGGAATCGCTTGAATCCAGGAGGTTGAGGTTGCAGTGAGCCAAGATCCCCCCAATGCACTGCAACCTGGATGACAGGGCGAGACTCTGTCTCAAAAAAAAAAAAAAAAAAGCCTTTAGTCTTTCTTGAAGTCTAGCCAGAATCTCTCCTTTCCTAGCCTTCCTTTTGTTCAGTTCAGAGCCTTAGGTGGTGTTGCTACACACTGGTCTGTCCGTGCAGCAGAGAAACATCCCAAGATTGTAATTTGCATTTTGGTCTCCTTGCTGCGGGTATTTACTCTTCTAACCTGGGGGTGGGGACGACAGTTGTTACAGGCTTTGGGATTGCCAGGCCAAAAGCAGAGGTTGCCAGGCACCAAAAGACATCCCCCAGCCAGGGCTTTTGTTTACCAAGCCCTAGCTCCAAGAGCCAGTTACTAAGCTGGGTTACTCCGCGCACAGGGCTCCCAGCTTGGGAGGGGTGGCGGAAGCGGTCCCATCAGAGAAGCCTTGGCAAGTTTTCCCAAGCCTGAGAAAGTGAACAGGGGTCTGGGTGTCTTTGCTGCTGCTGTTGTCTTTTTTTGAATAATAGCAACTTTGCACCACTCCCATTCAGATCTCCCAGGACCTCTGCTGGGCCTGCAAATTTGCTGTTTGTGGGGAGGGAACTGATGTGGGAGTGCAAAGTGGTTGGGAGTCACAGCAACAGACCTCTATAGCTAAGATCCGAGAGGATAGAGTTGACTGAAGACCAGAGAGTCTTCCTCTAAAAGTTCTAGACCGGATATACCAGGGCTTCAAAGGGGTAGGGGTATTATAAAAAATTAAATTATGGCTGGGTACGATGGCTCCTGCCTGTAATCCTGGCACTTTGAGAGGCCAAGGCAGGCAGATCACTTGAGGTCAGGAGTTGGAGACCAGCCTGGCCAACATGGTGAAACCCCATCTCTACTAAAAATACAAAAAAAAATCAGCTGGGTGTAGTGACAGACACCTGTAATCCCAGCTACTTAGGAAGTTAAGGCAGGAGAATCACTTGAACCTGGGAGGCAGGAGATTGCAGTGAGCCCAGAGCGCACTGTTACTGGTTGAAGGTGTCCAGGTTCTCAGTGTCTTGAACAAAGAACTGGACAAAACATACAAACAAAGCAAGGAAAGAATGAAGCAACTTTGGCACCCAAAGAATGCTGACTTTCTGGGATTATAATAGTAATTTCCAGCCATACTCTGGATTTTATTTTGCTAACCGTAATTGAGCAAATGTAAACTACTGCTATATTAACGTTTTAATGCACTGGGATAGTCTAATTCTAACTTTTAATTAATTATGTTTGTCAATTATCTGTTTGAAATAAATTTGTGCCTGAAACAGCTAAAAAAAAAAAATGAAGCAACAAAAACAGAGATTTATTGAAACTGAAAGTACGCTCCACAGTGTGGGAATGGGCTGACACAGGGGATTTTCAGAGAATTATTATTGCAGAATTTTGTGGGGTTTTAATAACCCTCTAGAGGTTTCCATTGGTTACTTGGTGTACACCCTATGTAGATGGAAAGGATGGTTCCTGTCATAGGTGAAGTGTTTCCATTTGATTTAGCTCTAGGAAGTCAGTGTGAATCAGCCTTAGGTTTCCTGCCTCTAGACCCTATTCTCCTGCCTCAGCACACTGCACTCCAGCCTGGGAGACAGAACAAGACTTCATCTAAACAAAAGAAAAAGAAAAAAAAATTTTTTTTTTTTTTTTTTTTTTTTTGAGATGGAGTTTCCCTCGTTACCCAGGCTGGAGTGCAATGGCGCGATCTCGGCTCACCACAACATCCACCTCATGGGTTCAGGCAATTCTCCTGCCTCAGCCTCCTGAGTAGCTGGGATTACAGGCACATGCCACCATGCCCAGCTAATGTTTTGTATTTTTAGTAGAGACGGGGTTTTACCGTGTTGACCAGGATGGTCTCGATCTCTTGACCTCGTGATCCACCCGCC
>NW_022437002.1:8203058-8210150 GCF_009761245.1 Sapajus apella | reverse complement strand
TAAAGACGGGGTTTCACCATTTTGGTCAGGCTGGTCTTGAACTCCCGACCTCAGGTGATCCACCTGCCTTGGCATCAAAGTGCTTGGATTACAGGCATGAGCCACCACGCCCGGCCAAAAAAAAAATTTAATTGTAAACTTACAATTTAGTAAAGTACATTCAAGGCCACTAACACTCAAAGTGCATCATGCCCTAATTATTTTACTAGAGTTTATTTATTTATTTATTTTTTTGAGACAGAGTCTTGCTCTGTCACCCAGGCTGGAGTGCAGTGGCACAATCTTGGCTCACTGTAACCTCTGCCTCCCGGGTTCAAGCAATTCTGCCTCAGCCGCCCAAGTAGCTGGGAGTACAGGCAGCTACTTTTTTTGTTTTTAGTAGAGATGGGGTTTCACCATGTTGGCCAGGCTGGTCTTGAATTCCTGATCTTGTGATCCATCCGCCTCGGCCTCCCAAAGTACTGGGATTACAGGCATGAGCCACCTTGCCCATCCTACTTTTATTTATTTTTTTTTTTTGAGATAGAGTCTTGCTCTGTCGCCCAGGCTGAAGCACAATGGTGAAGTCTCGGCTCCCTGCAACCCCTGCCTCCCAGGTTCAAGCAATTCTCCTGCCTCAGCCTCCACACCTGGCCCCGTTTACTATAATCAGTGCTCTTAAAGTTGTTGGCATCTGCTGGGTGAATACCCTGCATGACAATGTGCTACTGCTTTATCCTCCCTGCTCCACCTTCAGTGACATCATGTTGGCAGCTTGGAATTGGCTATAGTGGGAGTGTTTACATCATGGAAGTCGGCAAATGTGACAAATCAAGTCTCTCCCTCATGCATCCCAAGCTGTTTGTAAACGTTCACCAGCACACCACTGGGTAGAGATTCCTAAAACATGACTGTGATTGAATTTCTCACCAGCTAGCCTGGCAGGGGGTTCTGGAGCAGATAATCTGGTTTAGAGAATTCAATAAATGAGACATTTCTTACATCTAAGCTTCATGGAACAAAATGCATACTTGTTACATGTATCTTGTCCAGACTCGCTTGGGGGCCCATCTCTTCCTCCTCCCTTAGAGATGAGAGTGCACACCCTGTCATGAAACACCCCTAGCACATCCCACACCACACCTGGGATGCCTTTTGGGTGGAATAAGAACAGAAGCTCCATGAGGGCAGGGACTTCATCACTGCTGTACCCCTGGCTTCAGCAGCCCCTAGACTGCTCCTCAGTCTCAGTGGCTCTCCTAGTTTCCCTGGCTTCTGACTTAGGGCAATTGAAGCCATGCTAGGGCTGTGGGGCCCTGTGCACATGGGCTGATGGGAGAACCAGACAGACACCCGGGGTTGGCCCCTTCTCAAGAACATGAACCTACTTGGGGGACAGGGAAGGTTCTCAATCAGAAGCAATCCCTTCCCAGGAAACATCTGGCAGTGTCTGGAGGCAGTTTGGATTGTCACAACAGCAGAGGAGTTGGGGGAGTGCTGATGGCATCTGGTGGGTAAGGGCCTAGGAGGCTGCTAAGCATCCTACAGGGCACAGAACACCCCCCTACCTTCACCATCCAGGACGATCCTGCCCCAAATGTCAATAGTGCTGAGGTTGAGAAATCCTGGGATAGGGACACAGCGGGGAGGAACTCAGACAGGACGGGGTCAGAGAAGAGACACGAAAAGATCAGCCTGCCCTGTAGCTGCTGATCCCTCCCTCCCCGCAACCCCCTTGCTCTGTGTGGGCCTTCCGTCTCTTTTGTCCCCTGCTTCTCTCCTCTGTCTCTTTGGTGTTGTCCCTGTTTATTTCTGTTTATCTCTCGGTCTCCATTTCTCACTCAGTCGTGCCGTCCACCCTGGCTGGATCCCTGTGTTCTGAGACATGAGACAAGCTTTTGGCATTCATACTCCTTCACCCACACTAATCACTCCAGCTGCCTCGGCCTGGGAGCTGAGCCAGGAGGTTGACAAAGGGGGAGGGTACACGGAGGGGGTTGGGGGTAGGAGGTGGCACATGCTCCCTGCTTTCTTCGCCACTCTTCCTACCTAGTTCCTGAGGCCCCACTGTCTGCCACTGAGAGGCCTAGAGATCCAGCAACTCTTTCTCTCACCCTCCAGGGCCTGGGACCTGCCGGAGTGGCCTTCCCCTGCCCACTGACCTCTTCCTCTTCACCCCACCCCCTGGCTCCTTAAATTTCCCCTCCAGCCCAGTCCAGCAGCTGTTACAAAACAACTGGGGGCTGGGCAACTCCTCACCCTCAGCCCTGCCCTGGGCAGCAAGTCATGACTGCCACTTAGCCCAGCACCCTCTGCCCAGAGATCAGGGACCTGTGGTCTCTGCCCTGGTCCTAGTTTTTAGGACCCAGAGACCACTGCTATGAGCCAGGACATGGTTTCTTGTGTTAGGACACAGTGCTCAGTGTCCAGATTCAATTCCCAGTGCCTGTCCCCAGGATCCAGGACTCAGCCCTTTGTGCCTGAGGCCAGAGCTGCCTGCCCTGTTCCTCCCGAACACCTTGCCTGGCAGACCCTGCTGGCCTACGCTCCTGTGTTTTAGGGGTGGGCACTGTGTGAGGCCAGGAACCCTACAACTGGCATTGCAGAAAGGTCTGGTGGCAATTTTTAAAACAGAAAGTTGAGGAACTTTTGGCAGGTCATGGTGACTCATACCTGTAATGCCAGCAGTTTGGGAGGCCAAGTCAGGAGGATCACTTGAGGCCTGAAGTTCAAGACCAGCCTGGGTAACACAGTGAGATCCTATTCCCATCTCTGTTTTTTATAGAGGGATATAGAATGTTTCCTCCCTTAATAGTTTAAGGTATAAAACAATAAAAATTTTTTAAAAAAATTGGAGCTGGGCGTGGTGGTTCACGCCTGTAATCCCAGCACTTTGGGAGACCTAGCGGGGCAGATCACCTACGGTCAGAAGTCTGAGACCAGCCTGGCCAACATGGAGAAATCTCATGTCTACTAAAAATGCAAAAATTAGCCAGGTGTGGTGGTGGGTGCCTGTAGTCCCAGCTGCTTGGGAGGCTGAGGCAGAAGAATCACTTGAAGCCAGGAGGCAGAGGTTGCAGTGAGCTGAGATTGCGCCATTGCACTCCAGACTGGGATATGAAGGCAAAACTCTGTCTCAAAAAAATAAAAATTAAAAAAGCCCCGCAACTTAATTTTTTTTTTAGACAGTGTCTTGCTCTGTTGCCCAAGCTAGAGAGCAATGGTACCATCTCAGCTCTCTATAACCTCTGCCTCCCAGGTTCAAGCGATTCTCCTGCCTCAGCCTCCAGAGTAGCTAGGACTACAGGTGCCCACCACCATGCCCAGCTAATTTTTGTATTTTTTTTTTTTTTTGAGACAGAGTCTTGCACTGTGGCCCAGGCTGTAGTGCAGTGGCATGATCTCGGCTCACTGCAATCTCTGCCTCCTGGGTTCAAGCAATTTTCCTGCCTCAGCCTCCCAAGTAGCTGGGACTACAGGCTTGCGCCACCACACCCAGCCCAAATTTTTGTATTTTTTAGTAGAGATGGGATTTCACCATATTGGCCAGGCTGTTCTCAAACTCCTAACCCCAGATAATCTGCCTGCCTCAGCCTCCCAAAGAGCTGGGATGACAGGTATGAGCCACCATGCCCAGCCTTTTTTTTTTTTAAATGGAGTCTTGCTCTATCACCCAGGCTGGAGTGCAATGGCGTGATCTTAGCTCACTGCAACCTCCACCTCCCAGGTTCGAGTGATTTTCCTGCCTCAGCCTCCCAAGTAGCTGGGATTAAAGGCATGTCCCATCATGTCTGGATGGTTTCTGTATTTCTACTAGAGACAGGGTTTCACCTTATTGGCCAGGCTGGTCTGGAACTCCTGACCTCAAGTGATCCGTCCACCTTGACCTCCCAAAGTGGAGGGTTTTTTAAAGTAAAATAAATCATTCTCCAGCCTGGCCAACATGGTGAATCCCTGTCTCTACTAAAAATACAAAAATCAGCCAGGCATGGTAGTACATGCCTGTAATCTCAGCTACTCAGGAGGCTAAGGCGGGAGAATTGCTTGAACCTAGGAGGTGGTGGGTGCTGTAAGCCAAGATTGCGCCACTGCACTCCAGCCTGGGTGACAGAGTGAGACTTCATGTCAGAAAAAAAAAAAAAAAAAAAAAAGAGAAAGAAATCATTCAAGGCCAGGCGTGGTAGCTCATGCCTGTAATACCAGCACTTTGGGAGGCCAAGGTGGGCAGATCACGAGGTTAGGAGTTCGAGACTAGCCTGGCCAACATGGTGAAACCCCGCCTCTACTAAAAATACAAAAAGTAGCTGGGCATGGTGGTGGGCGCCTGTAATCCCAGCTACTTGGGAGGCTAAGGCAGGAGAATCGCTTGAAACTAGAAGGCAGAGGTTTCGATGAGCCGAGATCTTGCCACTGCACTCCAGCCTGGGCAATAAGAATGAAACTCCATTTCAAAAAAAAAAAAAAAAAAAGAAACCATTCAAATGAGGATTCAAAATAGAATTAGGGGAAGAGGCTAGCAGTATAGGCAGAGGAAGGAGAAAAGTCAGTGGATATTGTTGCCAGATAAAATACAGAATGCCCAATCCAAGGTAAATTTCAGGTAAACAATAAATAATTATTTAATATAAGTACATTATTTATTATTTAATGTAAGTACAATGCCATATTTGGAACACACTAAAAAATTATTCATTGGTTTTCTGAAATTCTCCTTTATAACAGGGATCCTGTGTTTTGATGTGTGAAATGTAGCAACACTATTCAGAGATATCTTCCAGCAGCTTTAGGTGGGGAAGTGGAGTGTTTCTTTTTTTTTCCGCCCGCTTTTTCTGTTGAGACAGAGTCTTACTCTGTCCTCCAGGCTGGAGTACAGTGGCAACATCTTGGCTGACTGCAGCCTCAATCTCCTGGGTTAAATTAATCCTCCCACCTCAGCCTCCCAAGTAGCTGGGACTACAGGTGCGTGCCACGATGCCTGGATAATTTCCTTATTTTTTGCAGAGACAAGGACTAGCTATGTTGCCCCGACTAGCCTCAAACTCCTAGGCGCAAGTGATGCCCTCACTTCAACCTCCCAAAATGCTGGGATTACAGGTGTGAGCCACTGCACTCAGCTCCAGTTCTCAGTGTTTCCTTCCAGTCGCTTTTTACTGCCATGGCTTCATAACTGGCTCCCTGTCTCCAATATTGCCCATCTGCCTCCACACCCTGGCTGGCTGGTGCTTCACCTGCAATCATGTTACCTCCCAACTGAAAACCCTTCTGTGGTTTTCCATGCCACAGGAGGAGGAACAAGCATCCCAGCCTATCAGGATACAAGGCCGTCAGTGCCGGATTCCTGCCCAGATTCTGGGACATTTGGCAACATCCCTGCCTGCCTCACACTGCACCAGAAAAACGCTTCCTGCTTGTTAGTCTCCTGGACTACTGCAATGATTCTGGCTCCCATCGTCTTACCCATATTTCTCTCCATCAGCTATGTATTGCACACAGACAGAACCTACTGCATGCCAGCCACCGGGCTGCTAGGAAGGACACAGTGGAGAACATGACAAATATTCCTGCTCTTGTGACTCACCTTTTGGCAGAGGCGCATTAATAGATAAACAATTACAATGAGCTGTTTGTTGTGCTAGGGTAGGTACAGAACACTGGGGTCAAAGAAGGCCTCCTGGAAAACATGATATTTAAGATCAGCCAACTGAAGTGGGGCAGCAGGGGAGAGCATCCCAGGCAGAGGGAACAGCTTGTGCAAAGGCCCTGAGGCTCAAAGAGGAGGTGCAAGTCCAGGATGGTGGGAACACAGAGAAGAGAGAAAGAGAGCCACAGGGTGAGGAGGCCCCAGGAAGCCGCCAGACAGAATGTGTCTTTTATTCTGAGAGCAATGGGAAGGCCCAGGAGGCATTTAAGCAGGGGAGCGTCCTGCACAAGCCTGTGGCTACGGTGCAGAGATTAGATTGAAGACCTTGTTTCTTTTTCCAGGATGGCAGAAATGACAGCAGCCTCGGCTAGGGTGAGGGCACTGGGGACAGAATCAGAGATGTGTCAGAGGTGTCAGTTTTGGGCTTGTTGAATTGGTGACACTAGCGAGACATCCAGTTGATATGCTGTCAACCTCAGGAAAGAAGTCTGCACTGGAGAGATTCTTATTTTTATTTTTATTTTTTTTTGAGACAGAGTTTCGCTCTCGTCTCCCAGGCTAGAGTGCACCCAGCCTGGACAGGATAGATTCTTATTTGAAAGCCTAAGACCATATCAGCTTAAAGATGACAATGAAGCAGGTGCTATGGCTCACACTTGCAATCCCAGCATTTTGGGAGCCCGAGGAGGGCAGATCACCTGAGGTCGGGAGTTCAAGACCAGCCTGGCCAACATAGTGAAACCCTGGCTCTACTAAAAATATAAAAATTAGCTGGGTGTGGTGACACATGCCTGTAATCCCAGCTACTCAGGAGGCTGAGACAGGAGAATCACTTGAACCCGGGAGGCAGAGGTTGCAGTGAGCCAAGACCACACCATTGCACTCCAGCCTGGGCAAGAAGAATGAAACTCCACCTCAAAAAAACAAAAAAAGATGACAATGAAAATGCTATTTACTCCTTATTGAGAACCTACTGTTAAATCTTTATATACATTAACTTACTGATTCCTCACAACAACCCTATGAGGTATGTGCCTTCCTTCACTCTTGCCATTTTACAGATGAGGGAACCAAAGATTGTGTGCAGGTCGGGTGCAGTGGCTCATGCCTGTAATGCCAGGCAGTGCCCTGGACAACATAAGACCGAAAAACAGTTGTGTACGGTAATCAAGTTTACACAATTACTATGTGCCAGAGCTAAGGTTCCAACTCCAGCAGCCCAGCTCCAGATCTCTCCTCTTCACGACACCATGCAGCCTATCACTGAGACAGTAATTTAAGTCCTCAGAATTGATGTGAGTGCTGGGCGCGGTGGCTCAAGCCTGTAATCCCAGCACTTTGGGAGGCCGAGGCGGGTGGATCACGAGGTCAAGAGAGCGAGACCATCCTGGTCAACATGGTGAAACCCCGTCTCTACTAAAACTACAAAAAATTAGCTGGGCATGGTGGCGCGTGTCTGTAATCCCAGCTAC
>NW_022437002.1:8157993-8202958 GCF_009761245.1 Sapajus apella | reverse complement strand
AAAAAAAAAAAAAAAAAAAAAAAAATTAGCTGGGCATGGTGGTGCACACCTGTAGTCCCAGCTACTCGGGAGGCTGAGGCAGGAGAATTGTTTGAACCCGGGAGACGGAGGTTGCGGTGAGCCAAGATCGCGCCATTGCTCTCCAGCCTGGGTAACGAGCGAAACTCCGTCTCAAAAAAAAAAAAAAAAAAAATTGATGTGAGTAATTTCAGAATCCTGAGTCAGAAGGGCAGTGATGAATCCAAGGAATACCAGCATCTAGCAGGGTGCGGTGCCTGACACCTGTAATCCCCACACTTTGGGAGGCTGAGGTGGGTGGATCACTTCGGGTCAGGAGTTTGTGACCAGCCTGGCTAACACACCAGAAACCAAAAATACAAAAAAGTAGCTGGGCTAATTTTTCTCTTGGAAGAAAACAGGGGAAGGCTGGGCACAGTAGCTCATGCCTCTAACCCTAACATTTTGGGAGGTTGAGGCGGGAAGATCACTTGAGCCCAGGAATGTGAGGCCAGTCAGGGTAAATGGTGAAACTCCATCTGTACAAAAAATACAAAAATTAGCCGGGCATGGTGATGCATGCCTATAGTCCTAGCTATTCAGGAGGCTGAGGCAGGAGGATCACTTGAGCCTGGGAGGTTGAGGCCGTAGTCAGCTGTGATCACACTACTGTACTCCAGTCTGGGCAACAGAATGAGACCCCATCTCCAGGAAAAAAAAAAAAGTCTTGCTATGTTGCCCAGGCTGGTCTCAAACTCCTGGAATCAAGTGATCATCCTCCTGCTTTCGTCTCCTGAGCAGCTGGGACTACAGTTATATGCCACCACCCAGGGCTGATTTCTTGAATACGGCACTAAAAGCATAGGCAACAAAAGAAAAAAATAATAATTCATTAGACTTCATCACAATTAAACACTTTCGTGCATCAAAGGAATATCAAGAGAGCGAAAAGCCAACGCAGAATGTGAAAGAAAATATTTGTAAATCAGATCTCATGAACAATTAATATCCAGACTATATAAAGAACTCCTGAAACTCAGCATCACAAAAACAACCCAATTAAAAAACAGGCAAATGGCGGCCGGGCGTGGTTGTTTGCTTTTTGTTCTTGTTTGCTTGTTTGTTTGTTTTTGTTTTGAGATGGAGCCTGGCTCCGTTGCCCAGGCTGGAGTGCAGCACAGTCTCTGTTCACTGCAACCTCCGCCTCCTGCCTCAGCCTCCCAAGTAGCTGGGATTACACACCCAGCTAATTTTTGTATTTTTAGTGGAGATGGAGGTTTCACCATGTTGGCCAGGCTAGTCATGAACTCTTGACCTCAAGCGTTCTTCCTGCCTTGGTCTCCCAATATGCTGGGATTACAGGCATGAGCCATGGCCCCTGGCCCATCATTGAGTTTTAATAATACATATGTAAGTTTTAAATTAACACAAGTGGGCTAGGCATGGTGGCTCACACCTGTGATCCTAGCATTTTCAGAGGCCAAGGCAGGAGGATCACTTGAGCCCAGGAGTTCAGACCAGCTTGGGTAACATAGTGAGACCCTGTCTCTGCAAAACATTGAAAAATTAGCCAAGTGTGGTGGCGCATGCCTGTAGTCCCCACTACCTGAGAGTCTGAGGTGGGAGGATCTCTTGAGCCTGGGAGGTTGAGGCTGCAGTGAACTATGATCACACTACTGCATTCCAGCCGGGGTGACAGAGTGAGGCCCTGTCTTGAAAAACAAACAAATGAATAAACAAACAAATAAATAAATTAGCAGAAGCGGTCACATAGAATTGAAGTAACTTAAGTTTTGTTTCTTTTTTTTTTTTTTTTTTTTTGAGACGGAGTTTCACTCTTGTTACCCAGGCTGGAGTGCAATGGCACGATCTCGGCTCACCGCAACCTCCGCCTCCTGGGTTCAGGCAATTCTTCTGCGTCAACCTCCTGAGTAGCTAGGATTACAGGCACGTGCCGCCATGCCCAGCTAATGTTTTGTATTTTTAGTAGAGACGGGGTTTCACTGTGTTGACCAGGATGGTCTTGATCTCACGACCTCGTGATCCACCCGCCTCGGCCTCCCAAAGTGCTGGGATTACAGGCTTGAGCCACCGCGCCCGGCAAGTTTTGTTTCTTTACTGTTAAAATCACTGTGTCATCATTGCTTATTCTGCAATAACTGTTTACTCTCAGGAATATGTTGCATCATGAAGCTGGAGACACCAACTGAGCTCAAAGCAAGCTTGAATGATTCCACACTATTAAGAAATTACTTTCAAAACGAATGTGTGTAGCTGAGTCTGTGTGTGTCAAGAGGCCAGTGATACAAGTGGGATTTCTCCCAGCTGACTTCCATGTAGCACACGATGTTTATTAAAAGCCAAATACAATTGGCCCTGTGTATCCGAGTTCCGCATATGTGTATGCAATCAACTGCAGATAAAAAATATTTGGGGTCGGGTGCAGTGGCTCCCACCTGCAATCCCAGCACTTTGGGAGGCTGAGGCAGGTGGATCACAAGGTCAGAAGTTCAAGACCAGCCTGGCTAAGAAGTAGAAACCCCATCTCTACTAAAAACACAAAAATTAGCTGGGTGTGGTGGCAGGCACCTGTAATCCCAGCTACTTCGGAGGCTGAGGCAGAGAACTGCTTGAACCGGGAGGTGGAGGTTGCCCTCAGCCAAGATGGTGCCACTGTACTCCAGACTGGACAATAGAGCAAGACTCTGTATCAAAAAACAAAACAAAACAAAACAAAACAAAACTGTGAAGCCTGGGCCTGGTGGCTAACACCTGTAATCCTAGCACTTTGGGAGGCTGAGGCAGGAGGATTATTTAAGGTCAGGAGTTTGGGCCGGGCACGGTGGCTCATGCCTGTAATCCCAGCACTTTGGGAGGCCGAGGCGGGTGTATCATGAGGTCAAGAGATCGAGACCATCCTGGTCAACATGGTGAAACCCCATCTCTACTAAAAATACAAAACATTAGCTGGGCATGGTGGCACGTGCCTGTAATCCCAGCTACTCAGGAGGCTGAGGCAGGAGAATTGCCTGAACCCAGGAGGCGGAGGTTGCGGTGAGCCAAGATCACGCCATTGCACTCCAGCCTGGGTAACGAGTGAAACTCTGTCTCAACTCCTAGCCTTTAAAAAAATGGCCAGGAGTTCAAAACCAATCTGAATAACAAGTGAGATCTGTCTCCACAATAAAATGTAAAAAATAAAAAATAGCCAGGCATGGTGGTGTGCACCTGTGGTCCCAGCTACTCAGGAAGCTGAGGTGGGAGAATCACCCAGGCCAGGGAGGTCCAGGCTGCAGTGACCCATGATCACACCATTGCACTCCATGCCCTGGAGGTCACGTAGGGCTCAGTGATCTGGCCACGTTGAGATATGTCTAACATGGCTGTCCCAAACTGGAGTGGTTTGAGGAAGGGACTGGCAGTACACAGGAGGTGAGGCTGAGCTACCTCTGGATATCATGGCCCCTCATGGTGGTGAGGGGACCTCGCAACTAAGACTCTTTTTGTTTTTTGAAATGGAGTTTCTCTCTTGTTATCCAGGCCGAGTGCAATGGCTCAATCTCGGCTCACTGCAATCTCTGCCTTCCAGGTTCAAGCCATCTTCCTGCCTCAGCCTCCCTAAGTATCTGGGATTACAGGCATGTACCACCAAGCCTGGCTAATTTTGTATTTTTAGTAGATATGGGGTTTCTCCATGTTGGTCAGGCTGGTCTCAAACCCCTGACCTCAGGTGATCCACCCGCCTCAGCCTCCCAAAGTGCTGGGATTACAGGTGTGAGCCACTGCACCTGGCATTAAGACTCTTACTCTGTATGTTAGTTCAAGGAATATCTTACCCATATCACTAGCCCTAATTTGCAGATGAGGAAATTGAAGCTCACAGAGGTCAGGAGGGTTGCCCAGTTATACAGTGAGTCACTGGCCAAGCCTAGAGGAGAACACACATTTCCTGCAGCCAGGACATCAGCCATAGCCCTGTGGTCTCGTCCATGGCGGTCCTGGCAGTTCCAACAACTGCCTTGCCAATGTGCTCATTTTTCTTTCTTTCTTTCTTTCTTTTATTTAAGACGGGGTTTCACCACCTTGGCCAGGCTGGTCTTGAACTCCTGACCTTAGGTGATTCGCCCGCCTGGGCCTCCCAAAGTGCTGAGATTACAGGCGTGAGCCACCGCGCCCGGCCGCCAATGTGCTCATTTTACCACCAGGGGGCGCGAGATAGCCGTTCATGGGGAAGCCGGGCACAGGCTTAGGGTTGGACTGAATGTTCCTTTGAGAGGGCCCACCGGCACCAAAGGGACACAGTGGAGCTGGGGAGTCCTGTTAAAGAAAGAGTGTGTGTGTGTGCTGAGGGACGGGGGTGTCGTAACAGAGATGGAGTTCAAGAGCGTTGGCGGCTGGGATGAAAAGAGGAGAGGGGGAGGGGCATTTTGCTGCCTCCCTCTGGCCCTGCCTGGTCTAGCCCTATTGGGGAAAGGGCAGAGCTGGGGAAAGGGAGGGATCTCCACAGGGGATGGCTTCTGCCTCCGCCTCCGCTCTCTTCAGACACTCTCAGAGCCTGGAACAAACCGGACATTCCTCAATCTCCAGCTGGAAACCAGGAAATCAGACCTGGAGGCTACCTCCCTGCAGCCTGGGCCAGTTCTTCCAAAGCCCTCCCTGCCCCCAGGACCCTGCTGCCTCGGAGGAGCCACAATTCAGGCTTTTTTGCTTTGTTTTTGTTTTTTTTGAGACAGAGTCTCCCTCTTGTTGCCCAGGCTTCAGTGCAATGGAGTGATCTTAGCTCACCACAACCTCTGCCTCCCAGGTTCAAGTGATTCTCCTGCCTCAGCCTCCAAGTAGCTGGGATTACAGGTATGCTCCACCACACCTGGCTAATTTTTAGGAGAGATGGGGTTTCTCCATGTTGGTCAGACTGATCTCGAACTCCGGACCTCAAGTGATCCGCCCACCTTGGCCTCCCAAAGTGCTGGGATTACAGGCATGAGCCACCGCGCCAAGGTGCACACTCCAGGCTTCTGAAGGCTGAGTCCCTCCTAGAACTTAGGTGTTCTTTCCTCCTTCCCTCCTGACTCTTTCCTGGGCTATGGGATCAGACCCTTCCTGTGAGCACCACATCTGTATAAGAAATTGCTGTCCTGGCCTGTTGGCTTACACCTGTAATTCCATCACTTTTCGAGGCTGAGGCAGGAGTATCACTTGAGTCCAGGCAAGACCAGTGTGAGTAATATAGCGAAACCCTGTCTCTACAGGGAAAACTAAAAATAATTAACTAGGCATGGTGGTGTGTGCCTGTATTCCCAGCTACTCAGGAGGCTGAGACAGGAGGATCCCTTGAGCCCAGAAGGTTGAGGCTGCAGTGAGCCATGATGGTGCCACTGCTCTCTAACTTGGGTGACAGAGTGAGACCCTGTCTCAAATTAAAAGAAAAGAAGAAGCCTGGTGCGGTGGTTCATACTTGTAATTAATCCTAGCACTTTGGGAGGCTTAGGCGGGAGGATTACTTGAGGCCAGGAGTTTGAGACCAACCTGGGCAAGTTGGTGAAACCCTGTCTCTATCAAAAATACAAAAATTAGCCAGACGTGGTGGCATGCGCCTGTAGTCCCAGCTACTTGGGAGGCTGAGGCAGGAGAATCACTTGAACCTGGGAGGTGGAGGTTGCAGTGAGCCGAGATCATGCCATTGCACTCCAGCCTGGGCAAGAGTGAGATTCTGTCTCAAAAATAAAAATAAAAATAAGAAGAAGAAAGAAAGAAAAAAGGAAATAGCTGTCCACAGAATACCAAGTCAAGTCAAACTCATGGCCTGTCCCCATCTCTCCCCAGGATTGGTGCTCCTGTCTGGACCCCTCACTACCGCTCTTCTCCCCATTTCCTCAGTCCCTTCTCCAGGTGGTAGTCCTGATCATCTTTTCAAATTGTTTTTATTTATTTATTTATTTATTTATTTTTGAGACGGAGTTTCGCTCTCGTTACCCAGGCTGGAGTACAATGGCGCGATCTCGGCTCACCGAAGCCTCCGCCTCCTGGGTTCGGGCAATTCTCCTGCTTCAGCCTCCTGAGTAGCTGGGATTACAGGCACGCACCACCATGCTCAGCTAATGTTTTGTATTTTTAGTAGAGACGGGGTTTCACTATGTTGACCAGGATGGTCTCGATCTCTTGACCTCGTGATCCACCTGCCTCGGCCTCCCAAAGTGCTGGGATTACAGGCGTGAGCCACCGCGCCCGGCCTATTTTTTTAAATAAAGATGAGGTTTCACCATGATGGCCAGGCTGGTCTTGAACTCCTGACCTCAGGTGATAACCCACGTCAGCCTCCCAAAGTGCTAGGATTACAGGCGTGAGCCAACGCGCCTGACCCATCTTTTCATATTGTTAATCTGACCATGTTGCCCATCTGCTGAAACCTTTCCAGTGCTTTCCCAGTGCTCTTGTAATAAACTCTTCCTTAGTATGGCACATGGGTCCTCCATGGTCTAGTGCTTCCCACCGCGGACACCATGCTGTCTCTCAGTTTCTAGGTTCCAGCTACACTGCCTATGCTCATCACAGGGCCTTTGCATGTGCTGTTTCCTTTGCCTGGAATCTCACACCTCTTTTTAAAAATTTTTTTGAGACAGAGTCTCACTTTGTCACCCAGGCTGGAGTGCAATGGCACGATCTCAGCTCATGCAACCTCTGCCTTGCAGGTTCAAGTGATTCTTGTGCTTCAGCCCCCCCAAGTAGCTGGAATTATAGATGTGCACCACCACGCCTGCCTAATTTTTGTATTTTTAGTAGAGATGGGGTTACATCATGTTAACTAGGCTGGTCTTGAACTCCTGACCTCCTGTGATCTGCCCACCTTGGCCTCCCAAAGTGTTGGGATTATAGGTGTGAGCCACTGCGCCCGGCCTATTCATTGTTTTTTTTTAAATTTTGGTTTGGCATGCTGGCTTACACCTGTAATTCCAACACTTTGGGAGGCTAAGGCAGGAGCTTTTCTGGGTTTTTCTGCCGTTTGAGACAGTCTCACTGTGTTGCCCAGGCTGGAGTGCAGTGGCACAATCACGGCTCACTGCAGCCTTAACCTGGGCTCAAATAATCCTCCCACTCAGCCTCTTGAGTACCTGGTACTACAAGTGTGCACCCCATGCCTGACTGTTTTTTCAGTATTTTTTGTAGAGACGGGATTTCACTATGCTGCTCAGCTGGTCTCAGGCTCGTGGACTCAAGCAGTCCTCCCTCTTCGGCCCCCCAAAGTGCCAGCATTGTAGGATTAAGCCACTGTTTGTCATAATTGTAATTTTGTACATTTGTTTGTAATATTATTTAATTAATTATTAATAAAGCTCCATGAGGTAAGAACCATGTCAATTTTTGCTCATCTGAAAATCTCCAGCACCTCTGGCCTAGCACATAATAGATGCTCAATAGATGTTTGTTGTTTTCGTTTTTTGGTTTTGAGACAGGATTTCACTCTGTCACCCAGTGTGGAGTGCAATGGTGTGATCTCGGCTCACTGCAACCTCAGCCTCCCGGGCTCAAGCGATCCTCCCACCTCAGCCTCCCAAGTAGCAGGGACTACAGGCATGCACCACCACGCCAGACTAATTTCTGCATATATATTTTTGTTGTTGTTGAGGTGGGCTTTCACCATGTTGCCTAGGCTGGTCTCAAACTCCTGAGCTCAGGCAATCCACTCGTCTCAGCCTCCCAAAGTGCTGGAATTACAGGCATGAGCTACTGTGCCCAGCAAGATGCTCAATGAATGTTTTTTGAATGAATAAGTACATTTATGTTACACACTCCTCTCCATCTCTATCTTCCAAGCATGAGCCTCTGTCATCTCTTATCTGGACCTCAGCAATCACTTCTTGGTTTGTCTTCCAGTTTATTATCAAGTTTCTATCAGTTTCCCACGCAAAAGCCAGAGTGGTCTAATAAAACAGCCTATCGGGCTGGGTGCAGTGACTCATCCCTGTAATCCCAGCACTTTGGGAGCCCAAGGCAGGTGGATCATCTGAGGTCAGGAGTTCAAGACCAGCCTGACCAATATGGTGAAACCCCATCTCTACTAAAAATACAAAAATTAGCTGGGCGTGGTGGTGTGCGACTATAGTCCCAGCTACTCAGGAGGCTGAGACAGAGGAATTGCTTGAATCTGGGAGGCGGAGGTTACAGTGAGTCAAGATCACACCATCGCACTCCAGCCTGGGCCACAGAGCAAGACTCCGTCTCAAAATCCACCCCCCAAAAAAACTGCCTATCTGATCATGCCACCCTTCCACCCCCTGTTGAATAGTCGTCAGTGGCTTCCCATGGCCCTTGGAATAAAATCCAAGCCTCTGACCACAGCCTTACAAGGCCTTGCATGATCTGGCTCACCTCATGCCAAGCTCCACCTCCTCAACTGACATTTCTTAATTCAACAAATATTGAGTGCCTGTTCCAGCAGGCACTGGGGTGAGCAAAAACAGACTCCTTCAGCTCTGCTTAGTGCCCCAGACACTTGAACTTACATACCTCCTTCTCATACACAGCCTGTGCATGTGGTTTCCCTTGTTCTGGAATCCAGACCTTTCTGTCTCCTCCTTTTCTCTACCTTCCTGACTTTGCCCAGTCAACACCTACTCACCCATCAGATCTGATGGCACACCATTCATTCAGGATGTCTTATCTGACCTGAAGCTAGCTTAGGTCCATCTGTATCTGTTCTTAACTTCTCCCTGTATTTGACTTTACAGCTCTCACCACATTTTCTATTTTTACATTTGTTCGTGTGGTGATTTGGTTTATACCCACCTTCCCCACCAGGAAGCTCCAGGAGTTTCTATGTCTGGTTTTTGCTTACCATTGTTTCCCTCCGGTGCTCAGTCGGGGCTCCACAGATAACTGACTGATTGACTAAATGAATGGGTAAATGATTCCCCCACCAGAGTATTCAGAGAGTTCTTCCCTTCAGGGAAATGTGGGCACCTCTGCCTCACTGAATATCAGCTGGTGGGTGATGGCTGGGGCGGGGGAGGCAGGGAGGGGCGTACATAGGAACTCTCACCAAGGAGAGGGCTGAACAAGTGTGTTAGTTCCTTCTTGCCCCTTCTTGTCCCTAGTGTGCTGTGGCTTAGCCCTGCTCACCTCTCCAAACCCATCTAGCTCCTGGTCCCTTTGATGCTCCAGCAAGGGCAGCTCCTACTCCTTTGTCCTTGGAATTCCCAGCCTCCCACATACTGACCCTCTACCTGCAACTCACCTCCTGCTTCCTTTCACAAGGCTGGCTCCTCCCTATCCTTCTGGTCCAGTTTGAATGCTGCTTTTTTTTTGTTTGTTTGTTTTGATACGGTGTCTTGCACTGTCACCCAGGCTGGAGTGCCACTCAGGAGAGGTTTAAGACCATTGTTTTTGGTCCCAATCACAATCATGATTCACCCCGGGGCTAAGACCCACCTCCGCTGAAGTATGGGGTGCCATCTAGGAGAAAGATGGCTACCTGAATAGAGATTCTTTTTTTTTTTTCTTTTGAGACAGAGTCTCGCTCTGTTGCCAGGCTGGAGTGCAGTGGTTCAATCTTGGCTCACTGCAACCTCCACTTCCCGGGTTCAAGCAATTCTCCTGCCTCAGCCTCCCAAGTAGCTGGGACTACAGGCATGTGCCACCATGCCCAGCTAATTTTTATATTTTTAGTAGAGATGGGGTTTCACCATGTAGGCCGGGATAGTCTCAATCTCTTGACCTTGTGATCCACCCACCTCAGCCTCCCAAAGTGCTGGGATTACAGGCATGAGCCACCGTGCCTGACCAAGAGATTCTGTCTGGAATGAGGAAGGCACAATGGGAATAGATGTTGAGTGGGCAGCCCCCAGTGTCCACGACACTCACCCACTAGACTATAAACTGCACAAGGGCCGGGCGCGGTGGCTCAAGCCTGTAATCCCAGCACTTTGGGAGGCCGAGGCGGGTGGATCACGAGGTCAAGAGATCGAGACCATCCTGGCCAACATGGTGAAACCCCGTCTCTACTAAAAATACAAAAAAAAAAAAATTAGCTGCGCATGGTGGTGCGTGCCTGTAGTCCCAGCTGCTCAGGAGGCTGAGGCAGGAGAATTGCCTGAGCCCAGGAGGCGGAGGTTGCGGTGAGCCGAGATCGCGCCATTGCACTCCAGCCTGGGTAACAAGAGCGAAACTCCGTCTCAAAAAAAATAAATAAATAAATAAATAAATAAATAAATAAATAAACTGCACAAGGACAGAGGTTACATCTTTTCTGACTACTGTATCTCCAGTACATAGCCCACTGCCTGATACAGAGTAGATGCAACAGTATTTGTTGAATGAATGAATAAATGAATTCATGACTAAACTGGAAGACCACAGGGGAGGGGTTCAGGACTAGTACCACCAGGAGGGGAAGATACCCCCAGGCCCAATGCTTCTCCAGTTCTTAGAACTCAGGAGGCCCCCTCTCTCACCTCCACCACCAAGAACTGGCAGGATTGGCAGAATTATTCTCACTTTATTTCTGGAGACATTTAATCAGATGCAGTAACACTGATTCCAGGCGAGGGCAGGGGGCATGGGTACCCCTGAAGCAACCAGTATCCTGTGGCCCAAGGTGTCTCCCATCCCCAGACCTGGGATCCCCCTCAGTTACAGTTAAATAGAGAGAGGAAGATCTCCCCAGGGGGCTTTGGGGGGAGGGTCTGCCTCCTGCACCCACCCTCTCCACGCAGAGGAGTCTGAGCACAAGCTATTTACAGTATTCACATCCACTGTACCCCACCAAACCAAGGCAAATACTACAGGTGGCCCCTCCCCAAGGGAAGAGGCCAGAGAGGCTGTGAGTGTATGTGTGTGTATGGGGGAGAGGGGATGTCCGCGCGTGCGAGCACACGAATGCACTGGGGGGAGATCTGGCTCCAGCCAAAGAGACATCAGTCTATAAGGTGCAGATTAAAAACAACAGAGAGGACCCATCCCCAGGGGCCCAGGCCACTTCTATCTTTGTTCTGTCTTTTTCTCCTCCTGACATCCTGGTAGGTGATGCAGAGGAGCCCTCGAAGCTGTGCCCGGATCCAAGGCAACCCGTCTTAAAGGACTTCTGGGGAAAAAAGGGAGAGGAAACAGTCAGGACAAACAGCGCCCAGGCCCAGATAGCTGGGGGTCTTCAGTGTGGAGCAGGAGAGGGCGCCTGGTAGAGCCAGAAGAGAAGGCAGGGCTGAGGAGTGCAGGGAAGGCTGCTGGGAGGAACAGAGCTGAGTCCAGGAATCAGAAGACCCACCTGTGACCTGCGGGGACTGCACCACAGCTTTCTTGAGGAAGGCTTCCGCCTCTGCAAAGGGCAGGAGTGCCTCTGGTGTTCGGCCCAGACTCTTGTCCCCAGAGGGTCCCTTGGGGGAGAAGCCATTCTCCTGGTGTGCTGGGAGGGGCTGCAGGCCATTTACCAGGGACCCTGGCAACTCCTTGCTTGGGAGGCTGTGGATGTAGAGGCCCAGGCTCAGCACCTCACCTCCCAGGAAAGCCCTGGCCACCCGCAGCTCCAGCTGCAGCCTGCCTCCCTGCTCAGGCACGCGGGGATTGGAAACTGGTACCTCCACTGAGGTTCCTGTGGGGCAGGCTCCTCTTTCTGCACAGCCTCCTTCTGCAGTCCTGGGGGCCGAACCTCTACAGCTTTCACAGGCTCTGTCACAGGGAAAGAGGGGCCATCAGCCAAGGGCTGGCAAAAGAGGTGAGGATGGAGGAGGGGAGTGACAAAGGGGAGGGAGGGGAGGAGAACCGGGTCTTTACCTGGGCTGGAACCGTTGGCGTTGGCCTCCTTGCTGTCCTGCTTCTGCTTTGAAGAGGAAAAGTAGTCAGGCTCCAGGGACAGCGACCCCGGCCACTTCGGACAGAGTTCTGTACTCCCTCTGCCCGGGCCGCATCGGCCTCCCCGACAGCCTCGCTTTCATTGGCCATGTATGCCTTTCCACAGCCTCCTTTTCCCACCCTGGTCCCCACACCCAGGACTGCCCTTTGGGGGAATTCTGACCTTGGTTTCAGCAACTTCTGACTTCCGAGTCCTCTTCATGATCTCCTCCAGACGCTGTTTGTGGAGGCCCCACATCAGTTAGGCTCGAGTCCCTCCCCTAATCCTAAACCTCCCACCAGCCAGCCCCAGCCTAGGCCTGGGAGTCTCAGGGTCTCCCAGCTCCTAGCAGCCCTTTCAGGCCGGGAACTGGAATCTGCCCCAGCGCTTTCTCGTCCCACCCGCTCCAAGCCCAGACCCCGCCCACTTGGCCCGCCCCGCCAGGCCCCGCCCACAAATCCCCGCCCACACCCGCACACCTTTCTTCGCTCTTGCCGCTCTTGCTCCTGTTGCTGGAAGTGCTTTTCCCGCTCCAGACGCTGCCTTTCTGCCTCTTCCCGCGATCGAGCTTCGGCCTCCTCTTTCTGCCAAAGACCCCAGTGAGCGTGGAGCACCTGACTCCAGCCTTCCCTCCTGGCCCGCGGCGCCCGCGCCCAGCCGCCTCCCGCCCACCGGAGGCACCTGCTTCTGCAGCCGCTCTTGCTCCTCCTGCTCGGCCTGCGCCTTCTCTCGCGCCTCCTGCTCCTCCCGCCTCCGGGCCTCCGCCTCCCGCTCCGCCCGGGCCTCGGCCTCCCGCGCCAGCTGCTCTTCTCGCATTCGCCTGGGGTACGGAGGACACGGTTCGCGCTCCGCTTCTTCTCCAGCGCCCACGAGGATCCCGCCCCCCTCAGTCCCCAAGCACTCACTTGTCCCTTTCTGCCTGCAGCCTCCGCTCCTGCTCCTCTCGCTCCCGCTGCTCCCGGGCCTGGCGCCGCTTCTCAGCCAGGAGCCGAGTGGCCTCTTCTCGGTCTGTCGTGCCGGCCATCGGTTTGCTAGGGGTCATCGGGGGAGCAGGGGCTGGGGGTGAGGTCAAGACAGCAGCGTCTGGAGGGGGATCCGAGACCAGGCGTCAGCACACCCACGCAGGCACCGCCAGCACCCCTTCCTGGGACGCGCGCAAGCCTTCCTGCTGTCAGCTCCCAGAGGCCTATGTTCTGGGCCTGGGCCTGCTGAGGGCAGGGTCTCCTCTTTCCGGGTCCCACTCCCAGTCCTCAGGCATCTCTGGCGGCCCACACCCCCATGCAGGAGAAGCTGGTTTCTCTTGCTTGGCCCACCCCTCTCTTCATGCCCACCTGCAGGGGTCTCCGCGGGGAGCTGCTCCTTCTGGGGCGGGGCTGGGGTGGGCGAGGGCGCCGGCGAGGGTGCCGGTGAGGCTGGGGCTGCTGGCTCCTTCTCGTCACTGGCTCTGCGCTTGCTCTGACTCTTGTCCTCGGGCCCTGCAGCACTTGGGCTCTCCTTTGCCTCCTCCTTCCTCCGAACCCGTCCCTTGGGGGATGCAGTGATGCCTCGGGGGGACGGTGGCTTTGGAGGCAGAGTGTGGCCTGGCCCTGGGCAGGGGCAGGGGGAGGCAGGCCTGTGCCAGGATGTTGAAGGAGAGGATGGCCGGGCCTTGGATTTGGGGCTGAGAGAAAACGGAAAAGGGAAGGGTTAGGACACACGGACACACACACACACACACACAACTTGCCACTTTCTCTGGGAAGTGTACCCTCCTCCAGGGTAAATCAGCACCGATCCCTCCTCCCCCTTGCTCTCACAGAAACACACCATTCCCTTTTAGAGCATATACCCCAGTTTGTAATGACATATGTCTCTGTGGGATTCTTTGATTATTGTCTGTCCCCAGCCAACAGCCTGTAAGCTTAATAAGAGAAAAAAAAAACAGGCCTGGTATTAGCTCACCAAAGTGTCCTCAGCACACCCTGAGTGCTACCTGGCAGGTCCATTCATCATTCATTCAGCAGAATTTTTTTTTAAGACAGGATCTGGCTGATGCCCAAGCTGGAGCACAGTGGTATGATCATACATAACTCACTGCAGCCTTGACCTCCTGGGCTCAAACAATCCTCCCCTTGGCCTCCCAAAGTGCTGGGATTACAGGCATGAGGCACTGCCCTGGCCCTTCAGTAGGTATTCACTGAGTGCTTACCAGGGTGCCAGGCACACTGTTTTAGGTTCTGGGGTACTTCAGTAACTAAAACACTAAAAAAATAAAAAAAATAGAAAAAAAGAAGAAAGAAAAGAAAACAAAAAAATGGAGGCTGGGTGAGGTGGCTCACACTCACATGTGTAATCCCAGTACTTTGGGAGGTGGAGGCAGGTGGATCGCCTGAGATCAGGAGTTCGAGACCAGCCTGGGTAATGTGGCAAAATCCCCTCTCTACCAAAAATACAAAAAATTAGCCGGGCGTGGTGGCGCGCCTGTAGTCCCAGCTACTTGGAAGGCTGACGTGGGAGGATAGCTTGAGCAGGAAGGTTGAGGCTGTAGAGAAACTAGATTGTGCCACTGCACTTCAGCCTGGGTGACAGAGGGAGACCTTGTCTCAAACAAACAGAGAGAGAGAACTCTGCCCTTAAGGAACTGCATTCTAGAAGTGGGTGCCCAACAAATACTTGCAGGTGATGAAAAAATGACCCAGTGGGGGGCAGGGTCCCTTGCACTGCCCGTGCCCACCTGAGCTCAGAGGCCGCGCCAGCCGAGAGGCGGGCGCGCGGGGAGGCAGGCAGTGACTGGCGCTTCTTGAGGCTGCGCTCCCGCGCTAGGGCACTCTTCTCCTTCTCGTTTTCCCGCTCCTTGTCCTTCTTCTCCTTTTTCTGCACCTGATGGGGAAGGAGGAACGGAAGGGCGGGGAGGAGGAGAGTAGAGGTCAGCAGCGCCTGCGTTTCCCAGTTCCAGGCTGCCTGTCCCTCACCTGCGCGGCCACTCGAGCCAGTCGAGCCACTCACCGGCGAGGCCTCCGGCCGGCGGCGCACGGGAGCAGGGCTACCCCCGGCGCTGGGCTTGCGGCGCTCCCCGCGCTCACCGGCGGGGGCGCAGCGGTGCACGCTTCGGGGGGCGCTGCACGGCGTCAGGGGGCTGGCGGAGGCCGAGCGCGGGCACACCGGCACGGCTGCAGAGGGATGAGTGCGGTCGGGTTGCGGCCCGCGCGCCAGGCTGGCCCCTGCCCGGCCCCACGTGGGGCCTCTCCCAGGGTCGCAGCCCCTACCCTGGTCCCGGCTGTTGCGGGGCAGTGTGACCGCGCTGCGACTCCGAGCAAGGAAGGAGAGGGTGGGCGTCATCAGACGATCCACGATGCTGCTCTCCCATGCGCTCAGCTGCAGGCTGCGATCTAGAGGGAGAACGCCAGGTGAAGCCAGTCACCCTGGGGACCGCAGGAGGCAGGGAGAGGCATGGGGGCAGACCAGGCACCATCCCCATGCCAAGCCCAAGGATTCTCACCCGGGAAGCCTCTCCCCACAATCACGCCGGGGCCATAGTTGTCCTCCCTACGATCTGGACTTCCACTGCAGACCCAGGCAACCAGACACCTCCCAGGGCAACATCCTACATCGGATGAGGTTGCCCCCTACAACTCTCCCCAGGTGAAAGGGCCCTGAACCGCGCATATAGGAAGGAGCCATCCAGGATTGGAGGAAGACCCAACTGCCTCCGCCATGTCCCAGTCTAAGGCCTTGTCCCTCCTGCTCTCAGAGGGCTGACCCAGCAGAGGCTGCCCCATGGATTGGGACAGTGAGGGTCCACTCCTCTGACCCAGCTTTTAGCAGTCCTGTGCCAGGGAGAGGCTGCTAGGGTGCCTGCCTGCCCTAGGCCACCCTGCTCTGTCCCCTCAGCTGCTGGGCTATTTTTAAGCCTCAGTCAGGTGGGGTTGGTACAGCAGCTGATTTAGTTGCTAGGCAACAAAGCAACCAAACAAATGCAAGAGAAACTTATAAATAACTCCTACCATGGCTCCTTCACATATGAGCAGCGGGGCATGGTGGGAATGCAGGGGCTATGCCACCTTGGTTGGCTCAACTCTGGAACCAGCCAAGGCCATGGTTGGGATTCTGAAGGCAGAGAGGGCAGGATTGCATGGGCCCTCTAGGGTGGAGCCAGAATGAGGAAACTCTTCCACCCCACAGCACCAGGCCAGTCTGGCACATGGGGGCAATGCCACCTGCCTAAGGTTGGCCCAGGCCAGTCGGCTGTGGTTGCAGAAAAGGCTGCCTGCCTGTCCCCACCCCCAGCCACCACCTCCAACTTGCTCTTGAGGCCCCTGCCAGGCTTCCTGCCCTCTGGGCCATTGTGCTTTGTCTCTGTTCTCCTCTCCTGCAGGGCAAACTCTGTTCTCAAGGTCCAGACCCATATGCCGGCTCCCCCGAGGGGCACAGAGCCCTGGGTAGGGTAGAGTGGGGATGGGGACCTGGAGTATGTGAGGGCTCCAGGGACCTGGTGTTCTTGCTGAGCTCTGGAGGAGGCTTTGTGGGAGCTACAAGGGGCTCTGGAGGAGAAAGGGCTGGGCCTTCTCTTACTTCTACTGGGGGAGTTCCAGAGCGTGGCAGAGGACTTTGAGAGCCGCTTGTTGATTATAGAGTCCACGTGTTTGGGCAGGTTAACTGCCGACACGGAGCACCTGCTCCCACCTGGAGGGAAAAGACACGGCATTAGGGCCGGGCCGGGCAGGAGCCAGTGGGGGGCACCAAGGCCTTCCATGCAGGATGCTCCGAGGGTAGGGTGGGAGAGGGAGGAGTGGGCAGGCTAGAATGAGGAGAGGAGGCAGCCTTGGCCCTGGGAGAGGGAGGATGAGGGGTAGGTGACCAGAGACAACCTGGGTTGGGGGAGCCGACGGAGAAGGAACAAAGGGAGGAGATGAGTAAAACTAGAGTAGCTACAGCTTTCCTGGCGGGACCAAGGAAGCCATTCCTTACAGCTAGGTACTGCAACCCCTCCCCATAACCACCCAACATTAGCACTTGCTGACACTGTCCAGCCAAGGCGTTATGGATACAACACCCAGGTACTGGGACAAATGCGAAGACATTCCTAAATGGGACCTACATGGGTCACAGTCACTTGCACAAGTCCACTTATTCATCCAGAGTCACAAAAAGACATGCAGACACAGGCAGAGAGTGGCAGATACTTGGGCATGCACACATGTGCAGACATGCACAGGGACAGAGACACAAACACAGATAGTGTGCCAGACCCAGATGCACATAAGCCACAAACACATCGAAGCCACCTAATCATGACATTTGTAACAGCTCACGTTTGTTGATGCTTACCACGTGCCAGGTACTGTGTGGGGCACCACACACATGTGACCTCATTTGATCCTTCAAACATCTATCTACCACCTCAGGGGCAAGTAGTATCATTATCCCCAGTTTACAGATGAAGAAAGGGACACTTCGAGAAGTTAAAGGTCACGCCGCAAGTGCCAGAGCTGGAACCCAAGTCTGTCTGACTTAGGAGCCTTCACTGAGGTACACAAGGCCACAGACACACCAAGGCAAACACATATTAAGACACAATGCACAGATCCATGAGCACATACACCGAATATCTACAGCTAGAAATACTGAAACTTGCCATTGCATAAAGACATCCAAACACAGTGGTACATACATGCCAGCAAAGAATCAGACCAAAATCCATGGTGGCCCTACGTGGAGAAAGCTCAGAGACAAAAATCTACCTTCTGAGACAAGGAGTGACAGTTTCTTTAAGATCCAGTGTCTGTAGGGCATTAAAGTCTTTTATGTATCAACAGCTAATAATAATTGACAGGCACAAAGAAGGCTAATCCTAAAATGACAGAGGTTTGAAGGGCAAACCAAATGGAGAGAATTCATCTCTGATTTGATAGTGGAAGTCCGTGGGAAGGGACAGTTTGGTTTACAGACCATTCTAGAAGACACAAGTCACATGAAGCAAAGCACACCTGCTGCAGGGGGCTGCCAGCTCCTTGCAGGGAAGTTGTTCCCTTCCCTCACTTGCCATCCCAGCCTTGCCCACCCATCCCCCAGCCCCAGCAGCCTACTCACTGGTCTTATGTCCTGGAGAGCTGTGGTGCAGGGCCCCTGCCCAGGACCAGCGCTGCTGCCGGATTTCGGCCCATGTCTTCTTCACTGACCGTTGAATGGCTGCTTCATAGCGCTCCTGGGGGAAGGTGGGGAGAAGAGAGAGATGTGGACTCAGAACATCCATGGAATTTGGGATAAAGGCCCTTCTTCCACCTGTGACAATGCCTTCCCCACTGCCTTCCCTCGGAATCTTTTCCTGACTCACTGCAGGTAACCAAGGTTACCAAATTCTTGCTATGATTAAGGACCAAGATCCCTTTTGACGTGTTCCTGGGGAGCTTTTCACTGTTCTTGAGTCATTTCCTGAGTGTATTAGTTGCTTCTCTGAGGATAGGGTGGGACTTCCCCTACCTAGGGCTCCCAGGCAAGGCCACATCTCAGGCACTGAGGGTCCTGTGACCTTGGGGCTATGTGTTCCCTTTAGCCTGAGGCCCCCCAGGTAGCGCCAGGCGACCATTTCCTTAATTTTCTCACCAGTGTTGAAGCCAGGGCTTTACCCATGTGACAGAGCTAGGCACACTCACACAGATGCATGCCCGCATACATACACAGATGCATACCTGCATACACACACAGACGCATACCTGCATACACACACACACAGACACATGCCTGCATACACACACAGAGATGCATGCCTGCATACATACACACACAGACGCATACCTGCATACACACACACACAGACGCATACCTGCATACACACACACACAGATGCATACCTGCATACACACACAGAGACGAATACCTGCATTCATACAGACACATACCTGCATACATACACACACAAACGCATCCCTGCATATAGACACACACACGCATCCCTGCATATAGACACACACATACCTGCATACATACACACAGACACATGGGGCATGTGTACAAACACAGGTACTGACAGTAAGCAGTTACAGGGGCCTGCAACAGCACATTCAGAAGCAAATGTGCCTGCAGTTGCACAGCTGCCCAGATATTCTAATACAGGGACACAACTGTAGATGTGAACACAGACAGGATCACTTAGACACAGATAAGGCAGAGCCGCGAACATGGATGTGCATACACACTGCACCAGTATGCAGATGGTGAGCACGTGTGTGCACGGATCCACGCAGACCCACCCGCACCTTGTTTTTCTCGAGCTTCTGCCGCTGCCGTTCCTCCAGGGCTGCGCGGCGTTGCTCGGCTTTAAGCCGTTGCTCCTCCAGCCGCCGGCGGCGCTCCTGGAGTTGCTTCTCCCGCAGTGCCTTGGCCTTCTCCTCCTTCTCCAGCCACACTGCCTTCTTGGCCGCTGTGGACAAAGGAGCCCAGTGGTGTGTGAAGGGTTCTGCAGCAGGCCTAGGCCAATTACATCTCCTCCAAGTGGCCAGCCCTGCTACCCATGCCCTGGGTGGGTCTTTCTCCCACCTGCTTAGGTGGAGGTTTCAGTCTCAGGCAGCCGCCTCAAACTGAGGGGTTTCCTGAACACAGGACTCCGGAGAGGCCTATTTCTCCCACGTTGGCCTTATGGGCTCTCAGGGCCAAAGGAGAAATGAATGCTTTAGTGTGAGATCCCCATCTGACTTGGGGGGCTTACCAGACTCATGTCCATATACAGTGATTAACGCATGGGGCCAGGCACAGTGGCTCACACCTGTAATCCCAGCACTTTGGGAGGCCGAGGTGGGTGGATCAGGAGGTCAGGAGTTCAAGACCAGCCTGGCCAACATGGTGAAACCCCATCTCTACTAAGAATACAAAAATTAGCCAGGCAAGGTGGCGGGTGCCTGTAATCCCAGCTACTAGAGACGGCTGAGGCAGGAGAATTGCTTAACCCAGGAGGTGGAGACAGCAGTGAGCCTCAATCGCACCACTGCACTCAAGCCTGGGACACAGAGCAAGACTCTGTCTTTAAAAAAAAAAAGCATGGGATTTGGGGTAAAATAAGTCTTCTGGGTCTGAATCTCAGCTACTCTACTAGCTGTGTGGCTTAGGCAAATAATTTCTTTTTTTAATTTTTATTTTTTATTTTTTGAGACGGAGTCTTGCTCTTGTTGCCCAGGCTGGAATGCAATGGTGTGATCTCGGCTCACTGCAACCTCCGCCTCCAGGGTTCAAGCACTTCTCCTGTCTCAGCCTCCCAAGTAGCTGGGTTTACAGACAGGCGCCACCACAGCCAGCTAGCAAATGATTTCATCTCTCTGAGCCTCTGTTTCCTCCTCAAAGTGGGTTGAGGATTAAATGAGATAATGTGTGTCCTCCTCTTAGCACAGTGCATATAATTAAGTGTTGCAGACGTGTTGGTGTTATTAATAGGATGCTGGTGGTGACGATGAAGATGATGATGAGGCTTCCTGCTCACTCACCCAGGTACTTGGCCCGCTCTTCTCGCCGCTCCTTTGCCAGCTTGTGTCTCTCTCCTGCCTTCTTCACCTCTGAGCAGAAGGAACAAGAACAGACAGGTCAAAAGGCTGTCACCAAAGAGGAGTCGGCTTCAAGACCCCTCCCTCTGGGCCTCACCCCATCCTTTCTTCATTTCCTCCAGGGCAAAGGGGACTCTCTCAGTTGGCATGATCCAGGGCCAGGACCATGAGCCAAGGGGTTTACGCCCAGGCCGGGGGTCATTACACACACCTTGCTTGGTGGGAGGGCTGTCAGAGGCTGGCACTGCTGTTGGAGATGGCTGGCTGCTCCTTCGAGGAGGTCTGGCATCTCGTGGGCCTGTGGCTGGTGGGGTGGGTCCTCTGCTTTTTGCTTCAGAGGAAGGGGACTCTTCCTGCGGGGGGGCCTGGCTTAGGCCCGACCTGCCCTGAGGGGCTCTCTGGTTCCAGTGGGAGCTGCTTAGAGCTAGTGGCATTCTTCATGGCAGGAGGGGTGTCTGGGGGAGTGTCAGGGACCAGGGCTGACATCGGTGGTGGTGGTGGGTAAGGGTCACCTTCTGGAGAAGGTCTTGGCTCTGGGGGGGTCCTGGCGACCACAGCTGAAAGAGAGGAGAGAGGAGAGAGGTCAGATTGCTCATCTGTGCCATCAGCTCAATATGTGGCCCTCTCCCTTGTTCAACCGACTTCTTCATTCACGTGTGTTTGATATATTTCTATGTGCCAGGCCTTGTTCTAGATACTCATGATATAATGGTGAGAAAATAGCCATGATCCTTGCCTCTGTGGTGCTTACCCTGTAGCAGGGCAGACAGACAAATAGCTAGGCAACTACAGTAGAAAATAAATACTACGTCTGGGGCAGCACAGCAGAGATGGTTAACCAATACAGGGCGGGCTTGCTGAAGAAGTAACAACCAAGCTGAGATCCGAAGGATAAGCTGGAGTTGGCAAAGCGAGGAGGGGAGGTCCTGGCAGAGAAGAGTGTATGTGAAAGGGCAGAAAGGAGCAGGGTACGTTGGAAAAGCTGAGAACAAGCTTGTAGCACTTATTGGTGCACCAAATGCACTGACTTGTTTCCATGTCTGCCTCCCTCTCCTTTCTGCTTTACCTCTGGGTGACTGTGTCCAACCCAAGGTCTGTTCACAGAGGGTGCCAGTGCTGGGCACATGGGACTGACCAAGAGGAAGGACATTAAGTATGGGCTCAAGTGGGATCCTTTGCTGTGAAGATTCCCATTGGCGACATGCTACGTCCACTTTGTGATCTTTTCTCTCCCAAACCACACCCAAATTTCTGCTTTTAAGACATGACTATTGTAGAAACCCTGTAAAAGACGTGGAAGTGCCAAGTAAGGGAGCCACATGATTTGACAGTCACACATGTGGGGCAATTGAGAGACAGGCCTCAGAGTCAGTCAGATGAGGAACATGGGAAGGGAGGCGTGCTTCCACCAGACAACAATGGACAAGCCAGTCAACCTCTCTTAGCTTCAGGGTTTTTTTTGTTTTGCTTTCTTTCCCCCCAAGTCAGCTTGCTGCCAGGGATTTTTTTTTTTTTTTTGAGATGGAAGTCTCGCTCTGTCACCCAGGCTGTAGTGCAGTGGTGCAATCTCAGCTGACTGCAACCTCTGCCTTCTGAGTTCAAGCGATTCTCCTGCCTCAGCTTCCTGAGTGGCTGGGATTACAGGCACCCGCCACCACGCCCAGCTAATTCTTGTATTCTTAGTAGAGATGGGGTTTCACCATGTTGGCCAGGCTGGTCTCGAACTCCTGATCTCAAGTGATCCACTCGGCTCGGCCTCCCAAAATGCTGGGATTACAGGCATAAGCCACCATGCCCAGCCACGCTTTTCATTCTTACTCAGCGTCTCCACCAAACTAGGTTCTCTCTTCTGGGAACTATGGCCCTCTCAGGATGTGACAAACTCTTCATCCCTTTGAGTGACAATGTATGTGGGGAGGGGACATGCCCAAGGAGTTGCCTTTGGGACTCTGGGCACCTTTTTCAGGGAGGTGAGAGTCCAGTTGTTTGTTTGGGCTTTGAAGCCAGATTATTTAAAAGTGAATTCTGGCTTCTCCACTAACTAACTGTGACTTTGGGTCAGTTACAGACTCTTTCTGTGCAGAGCTCCTCTTCTATAAAATGCAGAAATTGGGCCAGGCGTGGTAGCTCATGCCTGTAATCTTGGCATTTTGGGAGGCTGAGGTGGGAGGATGGCTTGAGGCCAGCAGTTAAAGAGCAGCCTGGTCAACACAGCAAGACCCGTCTCTATTAAAAAATTAAATAAATAAGATGCAGGTATTACCTACCTCACAGTATTGTGATGAGTGTTTGTTATAACAGCCATTGACATTTACATATTTAGTGAGAGCCTCCTATGTGCCAATAATTTTTATACATATTAGTTTTTGTTTTGTTTTGTTTTTTGAGACAGAGTCTAGCTCTGACACCAGGCTGGAGTTCAGTCGCGCAATCTTGGCTCACTGCAACCTCCACCTCCTGGGTTCAAGCAATTCTCTTGCCTCAGCCTCCCAAGTAGCTGGGATTACAGATACGCGCTGCCACGCCCAGCTAATTTTTGTATTAGTAGAGATGGGGTTTCACCATGTTGGCCAGGATGGTCTTGATCTCCTGACCTCATAATCCGCCCACCTCAGCCTCCCAAAGTGCTGGGATTATAGGTGTGAACCACCACGCCCAGCCTTATACACTTAATCTTCACTGACAATAGTTATGAAGGAGTCCTCTTACAGATGAGGACAGTAAAGTAAAAAAAGACGAAGCAAAAAAAGTGAGGTCATTTGAGATCACTCAGATGGTCAGTTAAGGAGCCTGGCCTTGAACCCAGTAGCTGTCATCAGAGCCCCTGTCCTTACCCATTATACCCTCCTGCCTTGCTGAAGGCAGTATGAGGGAATAGGAGCTCATACTGCCTTCAGAATTTATTTTATACAATAAATTATCTGAGGATCACACTATTTCCCCCGTCATTCCTTCCCATCCGGCTTTCTGGGCTCCGGGCAAGGGCCCCAGCTGAAGCCCTCTCTCCCCCATTACCCCTCCACCTCCGCCAGCTCCTAGGCTCCATGCCACCCATCTCTTCCCATACCAGCAGGAGACGGTTGCCTGGTCACTGCTAATCTATTCCGCAGCCAGCTGCAAATTCCTTTACCAATTCCGATAGTCAACAAAACCAGTTACTCACTCTAGTGAGTGCTTACTACTCACTAACAGTAATGCATCCTGCGTCCTCGAAACTCTGAGAGGCAGAGATACTTATCCCCATTATTCAAGTGAGGCCAACGAAGGCCCAACCTGCTAAGTGATCTGCACAGAGTCATACAACTAGTATGTGGCAGAGTTGGGATTTGAACTCAGGAAGGTCTGAAGCCAAAGCTGGATGTGTAAGTCTTAAGCTTGAAGGTTGAGGGTGAGGCCTGTTTACTGCCATTCTCCAAGCACCTGTGCGTGCTGCAGGTGTTGCAAGGAAAACTGGTAGGCGGGTGTTTGTCTATACCTAGGCAAATCACACCCACCAGACAAGACAGTCAGAGAATCCCCAGCTAGGTCCCAACTCACCAGGTGAAGGGAGGCTGGGAGGAGGCAAAGGAGTGAGGCTTGGAAGAACCTGCACCCAAGCGTCAGATGTAGTGGAGCAGGAAGGTCATAGCCTTCAGAGTCCAACAGGCCTGAATAAGGATCTTGGCTCCAGGGGGACCTTGGGCAAGGCCTGAACCTGTGTGAGCCACAGTTCCCTCATGGAGTTGTTGGTACAGATGGGTACGTCATCTGTGGCACCTGGCAGGGGCTTGGTAAGCAGCATCTGCCCCCAAGAATATCCATGTCTCCCCATCTCTGCCCAGAGAGAATGCTTCAGCCAGGCCTTCACCCCCACCACTCTGCAACATTGCTCTTCTCAAGGACACCCGTGACCTCCATGCTGCTAAATCCAGCAGGCGGTTTTCCAGCCCTCATCTTCCTTGGCCGCTATGCAGCTGTATCTGCCGCAGTTGATTTCTGACGGCTCCTTGAAACTCTGCCTTCCCCTGGCTTTGAAGACAACATGTTCTCCTAGTTTTCCTTCTACTTTGCTGTCCCTCCTCAGTTTTCTCTGCTGATCCTGTCTGAACTTCCCAACCTCTCAGCGCTGGAGTGCCCTAGGGCTGAGTCAAGGACCTCATTTCTTTTCTGTCCACACACACTCCCTTGGTGACCTCACCCAGACTCACAGATTTAAATGCCATCACTGCTGACGACAACCAAATTTGTGTCTCCAGCCCAGACCTCTCCCTTGAGGTCTGGTTTCACTCATGCAACTCCCTGCTTGACACCCCTGGCATCTCACAAATGCCCCCAATTTAACACATCCCAAACTGAGCTCCTGATCTTCTCCAAAAGCCAACTCCTTCCCGCCTTCCCCATCTCAGCTAATGGCCACTCCATCACACCCCACGTCTAATCTCTCAGCAAATCCTTTTGGCTTTATCTTCAAAACAGATCTCAAATCTAATCACTTCTCACTATCTCCACTACTATCACTTGGGTCAGAGCTACTGTCAGCCCTGATAACAGATTCCCTGCTCCCGGTCTTGTTCCCCTTGGGTCTTCTCTCTACACAGTAGCCAGAGTGATTGTTTAAAAATAAGTCAGATCACGTCACGCCTCTGACAAAATCCTGCAAAAATTCCCCATCTGAGGGGAAGAAAAAGCCGAAGTCATCAGGATAGTCTATCAGACTCCCCAGGATCCTGACCTCTTGGACCTCATCTCTTTTTCTCCCCCTGCTCAGTTTTTTAGCCACTGTCCCTTAAGGGTGTTGGGGGGGTTTCTGCCTCAGGGCTTTGCATTGCGGAAATAGTGTTTCCTCTGTGGCTGTTCCTCTGTCATGAAATCTCCGCGCCCAGATTCTGCATTCCTCATTCCTTCCCCTCCTTCAGGTCTTTACTCTGATGTCACTTTTTACTGGAGCCTTCCTTTACCCCCTATTTAAAACTACAAACTGGGCCAGGCATGGTGGCACACACCTGTAATCCCAGCACTTTGGGAGGCCGAGGTTGGTGGATCACCTGAGGTCAGGCGTTCGAGACCAGCCTAGCCAACATAGCAAAACCCGATCTCTACTAAAAAATAAAAAAATTTCCTGGGTGTGGTGGCATGTGCCTGTAATCCCAGCTATGTGGGAGGCTGAGGCTGGAGAATCACTTGAACCCGGGAGGTGGAGGTTGCAGTGAGCCGAGATTGTGCCACTGCACTCCCTCCAGCCTGGAAGACAGAGTGAGACTCTGTCTCAAAAAACAAACAAACAAAAAACTACATAATGCAGGCAGAGATCATCATCACCATCATTGCTCTCACCTGGATGAATACAAATTCCCCCCACTGCTCTCCTGCACCCCTTCCCACTCTCTGCTCCACTGAGAGGCCAGAGCAAATGCGAATGTAATCATGGTATTCTGTCACTTGAAACTTGTCAGTGGCTTTCCCATCTTGAACTCACCCTACTAGTCCAGTATAGTCTGAAGTCCCTGACTCTCTCCCCCAACTTCTTGCCTCTAGTCTCCTACCCTGCTCCCTACTTGCTCTCTGAACTCCAACCACACTGACCTTCCTTTACGGCTGATGACCACCCACACTCCCTCCTGCCACAGGACCTTTACACATACTCTTTCCCTCTTCTCTTTTTCTTTTTTCTTTAAAGACGGGGTTTCACCATGTTGGTCAGGCTGGTCTTGAACTCCCGACCTCAGGTGATCTGCCCTCCAAAGTGCTTGGATTACGGGCGTAAGCCACCATGCCCGGCTTCTTTCCCTCTTTTCTTAGCTAGCTCCTATTTACCCTTCATGTGTTAGTTCAGTCATCACTTCCTCATGGAAGCCTTCCTTGGCTTCTCTGATTAGGATAAATTCCTTTGTTGGATACAGTCATGGCTTCATGAGCCTTTGCAACACGGTCACTGTTACGATTTTAAACTTCCTTGCGTGGTTCTTTCCTTATTGTCAGCCTCCTCCTAGACGGCGAGGAAGCTCCCCAAGGGCTGGCCATGTCTACTATGCTCACTGCTGCATCACCAGCAGCTACCACAGTGCCAAGTACATGGAGACAGTCATAAAATAGTTGAATAAATAGTATAGCACGAATAAAGTGCTATACTGTACTATGAGGCTACCCTAGCCTAAAGCAAGTGCATATAGGAGATTTTTATTCTAATAAAGAGTAGATCCAGGCTGGGCACAGTGGGCTCACACCTGTAATCCCAACACTTTGGGAGGCCAAGGCGAGCAGATCGTTTGAGCCTAGGAGTTCAGGAGCATCCTGGGCAACATGGCAAAACCCCATGCCTACTAATAATACAAAAATTAGCCAGGCATGGTGGTGCACACCTATAGTCCTAGCTACTCGGGAGGCTGAAACAAGAATCTCTTGAGCCCAGAGGTGGAGGCCACAGTGAGCTGAGATTGTGCCACTGCACTCCACCCTGGGCATCAGAATCAGACCCTATCCCCCCATCCCCGACAAAAAAAAAGTGTAGATCTGTGCCGGGCGCGGTGGCTCAAGCCTGTAATCCCAGCACTTTGGGAGGCCGAGGCGGGTGGATCACGAAGTCAAGAGATCGAGACCATCCTGGTCAACATGGTGAAACCCCGTCTCTACTAAAACTACAAAAAATTAGCTGGGCATGGTGGCGTGTGCCTGTAATCCCAGCTACTCAGGAGGCTGAGGCAGGAGAATTGCCTAAACCCAGGAGTCGGAGGTTGCGGTGAGCCGAGATCGAGCCATTGCACTCCAGCCTGGGTAACAAGAGCGAAACTCCGTCTCAAAAAAAAAAAAGTGTAGATCTATGTGGCAACTTATTGCAAAGGGATAAGCACTTGAAGAGAAGCAAAACAATTCCATCTCATGAGTGTCTGGGCAGCTTCCAGGACTAAGCCACACAGGTGGAAGTTAATAAAAATAATAATGAGTGTTTACTCCAGCAGCTCAACAAGAAAAACTTCTCAAGAGGCAAACAAGAAGTTCGAAACTTCTCTTGTGACCTGGCACACAGCTGACCCTGAATACAAATATTTTCTTCACAATTATGCCAACCCTGATGAAACGTCATTGGGACAGTGTTATGTGGGGCAGATCGCATTAAGCCAGATTAACTCCTGGGTTCATTATCTATATAGTATGATTCATCTTTATGATCATTCTCATTTTCAACCATCAAATATGGTCCTTTGGCTACTTAATTTTATCTTATTTTTGGTCTACCCCAGATTGTAAGGTTTTGCCACTGTTTGGTTTTATTTTGCTACACTAATATCTACCAGAAGTATTTGTTAACAATGAGATAAGTGGCTAGGCGCGGTGGCTCGCGCTTGTAATCCTAGCAATTCGGGAGGCCGAGGTGGGTGGATCACCTGAGGTCAGGAGTTCAAGACCAGCCTGGCCATCCTGGTGAAACCCCATCTTTAAAAAAAAAAAAAAGAAAGAAAAAGAAAAAAAAAAAAAGAATGAGATAAAAGCCAGGCGCGGTGGCTCACACCTGTAATCCCAGCACTTTGGGAGGCCAAGGCGGGCAGATCATGAGGTCAAGGGATCAAGACCATGCTGGCCAACATGGTGAAACCCCGACTCTATTTAAAAAAAAAAAATTAAAAATTAAAAAAAAAAAAGGAATGAGATAAGAGACAAATAGTTTGTGTTTATTTCTTGGCACTAAGAGCATTAGCAGGGCAAAGGTGCAGTGGTGGGTTGCATTGTGGGGTCAGAAAGTCCTGTCTTTCTAAGAGACTCAAAAGGGGCTCTGCCTGGGTTTTGCAGAAAGATCAGGGTCAAGTCCCTCAGAGAGACTGTCACATGTCTCAGAATGCTAACACCTCAACTCCACCCTCCAGGAGCTGGCAGTCCTTTCCTTTTGTCTCTCCCTCCTCCTACCCTGACAACTCTTGCTGGGTCAAATATTCCTCTTACAACACTGATAACTCGGTCTAGCTTTTCTGTTTTCCCCTGCCCCCGTCAGCGTGAGAGCTTATCAAGAGAAGAAACTCAGTTTTAGTCCTTTTTGCAGGCCCAGAGTCTTATACAGGACCTGTCTGACACAGAGCGGGAGTTCTGTGTCTGTTTAATGAATGTCCAATGGTGGGTGGGTAGCTGGGTATGTAGATGTGTGTGTGTCCGGGGGGGTACCGTAGAAAGCTACCTAGCTAGTGTGTATTTAGACACTCAGGCTGCTCCAAAGCCTGGTCTGTCTAAACTCTAAATGTCATATTCGTCTCAGAGCCTGCATGTCCCCAGCCAGTTCCCAGGCCCAAACTAATTTACTGAAGTCCTAACAAAAACCAAGCACTTTCCCTTATGTCATTTGATTCTGATGACAATCCTAAAGTTCTGCGATGGCCCCCATTTCACAGGTGACAGAACTTAGATTAAGTGGACTGTTCATGTCAGTGTCAGAGGTAGGATTTGAACCCCAAGTTGTCTGATGACAAAACCCTTAAAACCCTTATGTCATGCTATTTCTGGTAGGCGGTCACATCACCCCGCCCTGAAGTTCCTGCATGTCCTCTGAAGAAGGAAGTGATTCCGTGGTTCCCCCAGGGAGACTTCCCCACAAAAGTGAAGGGTGCAGGTGGGGCAGCAGGCACTGAGCTCAGAGCGCAGGAATGTAGGGAAGGCAGGCTCCTGCCCAGGCTGGCCCCCAGGAGGCAGGAAGTGAGGTGGGGAAGAACAGCCCACCTCCAGGAGCAGCGCTAGGGAGTGCCCAGGTGAGGGCTGGTTGTGGAGCCAAAGGGGCGGGGTGCAGACAGGAAGCATGGGAGAGGCAGAGGCATGAGGCAGAGAGAAGATAGAATAGAGATCAGCATCCCTAGCAAGAGTCCTCCTGGCTCTCATTGAAGATTCCTAGGTGACAATACTAGAGCAGAGAAAGACAGAGAGGCAGGCAGAGGGCGGAGACACATGGAGAGACAGACATGCACACAATGCAGACAGACACCAGACAATGTAGACAGGACCTGCACAATGGTGAGAGACAAAACACATTCTTTTCTCTCCCTGTCTCTCTGTCTCTGTCTCTGTCTCTCTCTCTCTCTCTCTCTCTCTCTCTCTCTCTCTCACACACACACACACACACACACACACACACACACGAACAGCAGACTTACTGGAATTCAAAACTCTACACATATCTGAGACACACAGCCGTACCCACAGAAGTACAGGGCCAGGTACCTCCTCTGAGGCACAGACGAAGCCTCAGAGACACACACAGCACACAGAGACACAACGTCACCGGAATATTTATGCAGCCTCATCCAGGTCACTTCTGCCCCTTCTGAGCAAATTATTTCCCTAGGCCCAGAGAAAGTCCGATTAACAAGAGCAGCAGCTAATGCTTTTGTCAGGCACAGCTAAACACATTAAACTCATTAGTTCATTTAATCTTTGCCACAATCCTATGAGGTAGATATTACTACCCCATTTTACAAACGAGGAAGCAGATTCAGAGATTAAGACACTTGCTTAAACTCCACAGCTGCCGAGTAGCAAAGACATGGTTTGGACCCATCAGCGTGACAGTCTACCAAGCCTGCATCCCCGTGGGGGCAGCCTCCTGGGTTTCCTCTCCTGGAGAGATCTGGGCTGGAAGAATACGAGTTTGGTAGAAAGGACAAACTCTGGGGAATGCGTAATTGTGGGGCTGGGACAGGAGGGACCCTTAGGGGGCAGCATTACTCCTGGCCTGGTCCGAGCTCAGCCGGCTCTGAGGAGTGCCCTAGGAGGGAGGCAGCCTGCTCCAGCGGTTGGGCAGCTGGGCACTGGGGCCAGGGCATCGACCTCTGTGGGTGATAAAGCTGGGAACCCAACTGAGACTGCAGATCTGAAGGAGCTCTCTGGCCCAGCCGGCAGCCATTGTTCCCAGCCTCCAATCAGGAGCACCCACTTCCTGTTATTTTAGGCGGCAGGAAATGACCCCATCCCGCAGCCTGGGCCCCACCACGTCCCTCCCTCAGCCTCAGCAGGGCTGCTCAGGCTGTTGCCCAGATGCTGAAGGCAGAGGCTCACCCTCAGGCCAAGGCCTGGAGATGGCCCCCGAGCTGGACTATTACCACCCCCTGGGTCCAGGGCCACCTCCTGGTTCAACTGCTTAGGCTCCAAGCTGGCAGGCTTCCCACAAGACCCCAGGCTCTGCTGGGGCTACCTCTGCCTGCCAGAAAAAAGATTATGGGGTCCCCAAGACCAAGACGCCCACACAAAGCCAGTCACAGGAGGGAAGCGGTCCAGACCTTGTCACTGGCTGGCTTAGCCATGATAATTCAGCTTAGAGGTTTAGGGCACAGACTTCAGAGTCAGACAGATTTGAGTTCAAATCCTGCCTCTGCCGGTTGCTGGCTGTGTGACTTTAGGCAAGTAACTTCATCTCTCTGAGCCAAATCTGTAAAATGGGAATAATGCTAGTCCCTACTCACAGGACTGTGGCGAGGGGACAAATGAGACAATGCCCATGACATGCTGAGCATTGTGCCTGGCACAGAGAAGGCCCTTGATGAATAGGAGATAATAAGCGGGAGATAATTAATGGGCAACAACTCAGTTCACAGGGGAGTCTCTACCTGGCCCACATCTTCTCTTACAACTGGTGAGAAGAGCTAATAAGGGCAGCAATACCGTGTTCCCTACTCCCTCCCAGGCTCTCTGCTCCCCTCAGGGCAGAGCTGCAGCTGAGAGGTGGTGGAGGAAACACTGAAGGCTGTGCCCCTGGGTGCCAGGCAGAGCTACCACCAGCCAACAAAGCTGCATTATCTGGGCCTGGCTGCTTTGCTCCCTCACTAGCCCCAAGGCCCAGCAGGGACCAAGGACATGGGTCCCAGTTGCCTGTGGCCTAATTTCCAGCCTGGGTCAGACCTGAGACCTGTCCTGATGGCCCTCAAGTATGGCCATTCTAGTCTGGGCCCAGCTTTCAGCCCCTTCCCTCAACTCTTCCCCATTATCCTGTCGGGAAGGGGGAACCTAGCTGGCCTGGTGCCCCTTCCACCTCATTTGCATATGCGTGACTGCACATTAGGGGCTCATTAGAGGCCTCATTATTGGGCCTACCAGCCCAAGAAGGGACTGGGAAGCTGTCAGGGGGAGGTGCCAGCCAGCCGGCTGCTGTATATATGGCCACAGCCCACTGCGCCATCCTCACCAAGTTCTACTCATCCCTTCAGATCCACCTCAAATGCTGCCTCCTCCATGAAGCCTTCCACAAGCAAACTCTACTGCCCACTATCACCATTATACCTGGTTTCCCTGCAGTGAACACATCTGCCTCCCTGACCAGGTTAAGAGTTCTCCAAGGGTCAAGACCCTGATGCACTTCTCTGCCATCCACGTAGCCTGGGCCGAGCTGGCACACAGTGGGGCATCAACATAGGTGTGCCGGATAGCCGGTTGCACCCGTTTCTTGGGTCTTCTCTCCTATTCCCACTGTCCCACTTAAGGTATGGGTCCCCTCTGTTCCCTGGATACGCCCTAGCTCACGTCTGCCTAGAACTCCTCTCTCCCCTGCCCTCTGCCTTATATTTACCTCCCACAATTCTAATCAATCACATCTCAGGCTTCTGAGGGAACTAAAAATAACAACAAAAACAAACTGCTGGCACTTATTTAGCATTAACTATGTGCCAGGGCCTAGTCTAAGTATTTTCTGTGTTCATCCTAATTAAATGATGCCAATGTCCCTGTAAGATAATTTCTAGCATGATTCTCATTTTACAGATGGGCAAACTTAAGACTTACATTAAGCAACTTACTGAGGTCACACAGAGGTAAGTTACGAAGTGGAGACCTAAACGGTTTGATCCCAGAATCTACATACTGACTTCCAATTCCTGCTCCCACCCTCCCCTGTATTTCGTACCTCCCTGTTGGCACTGGTTGCAGGTGCATAACCACAATAATGATAATAACACTTTATTGCAGGTGTCTGGTGTCTGCGTGCCAGAATCCCTGAGTTACATCATCTCTTACCCTCACATTAACCCCACGAGGTTGATAACACTGCCCCCATTTTCCAGGGGCAGAAACTGTGACTCCAGGAGGTAAGTCACTTGCTCCAGTCCAGTAGCTGGCACATGGCTAACTGGGATTTCCATCCAGGTTTTCTGACCTGAGAGTGGACTCCACACTTGTCCTCTACTCCATGACACCCCCTGTTACTGCTCAGTGTGCACGTGCACAAAGGAACTCAAAGGGAGCAGGGATCATGCCACATCCTCACAGAGACTCAGACCCATGCCTCAGACTCTCACAGGGCACATGCTGTGAGCATGCCATTTACTCCCAGAAAGCCTCATAGAGGACTCCTGACACCTTTGACTTTTCTGTGTGGGGAACAGCCACCATCCTGATCCAGGTTCTTGTGTGACTCCATCTAGATCCCTGTGTATAGAAGACTCCTCCCAATGCAGGAGGGCTATATGCATTCCCCCCCCAGCCCTCCCCCCACCACCCAGCCTCCGCCTGCCCCCAGGATGGCCAAGCATCTCACCCATGCTCTCATATTCAGTCTAGGCATCCTACCCAAGTGCCCTAATTATAAACTAGCCACCAGCTCAGGCTCTTTATACCCCAGTCACCACCCCCACTCAGGCCCCCAACTATACACCAGTGCCAGAGGCCCTGAGGTGCAGAGGGCCAGTAAGCTGAGGATGGACTCAGGCTGGGCCTGGATGTCCCCTCTCAGGTTCAGCCGAACCAAGACAGACCCAGCCACTCATTTCTAGCCCAGCCTAAAAGCCTCCTGAAGCCCACCAGTCTGATGGTAGCCTCACCTCCCTGTTCTCCCAGCTCCCACACCCGAACAGTCCCCTAGAAGCATCCTCGTTGGCATGGGGAGGAACCCACCCACAGACCATCAGCCCCACCTTATCCTGGGCTCTCCGCACCCACGCACAAACTGTTTCATCCTGGGCCCACACCCTAAGGGGCAGGGAGGTGACAAGATTAGGCTCAGGACTCTATGGGGGTGTGGGGCCACCTCCCCCTTGAGTCAATAGGAACAGAACTTGGGTCCTCAGTAATCATGTTCTTCCCTCCCCTTCCAGGAAGAAAGAGAAATTGCCTCTCTCCAAAACCAAGCCCAACCAGAAACCTTTCCCCACCCCCTCATCAGCTGCTCCCAGATCCGAATGGGATTTGCAGAAGTCCTGGGCACTGGTGGTTAGTGGGGCGAGAGAGGGGAGGGGAGCTTTGGTGGTCTGGGGTGTGGGGAGAGAGAGGGAGAAAAGAGAGTAAGGAGGGAGGTATCAAAGCCTCAGGTTGGGGAATGATGTGGCAGGTCCGGAGAGTGCCGGCTTGCAGCCTTTACCTCATTCTCCAGTGAGAGACTCGGGCCCCGAGAGGCCGGGGAGGGCAAGCAGGAGAAGCAGATTTACTTCTGTCCCGGAATCGGGCTGGGTGGGCTCCAGAGCAGGCCTGGCTGCAGGGGAGACGGCCCACTCCCCAGCTCCCGCCCTCGCCCCAAACAATGCCGCCTCCCCCTCCCCCTCGCCTTTATCCGGCGGGTTACTTGGCAGCCGCGGCTAGAGACCTCCCTCTCCCCTGCCCTCCCTCCCTTCTCCTCCCCTTCAGCCCGCAGCAGCAACAGGCCCTTTGCGCGGCAGCTGGACGGATGGGGTGGGGGCGAGGTCTGGGCCAGGGCCTGAGGGTAGGGATACTAAGTCCGAGGCCCCGGTATGCAGGGCCCAGGCCTGAGAATCCGGACCCCTAACACACTCAGGCTGGGGTCACATGTGCCACGGGGGATGGGGAAAGGGACGGAAGCCCTAGCTCTGTGGAAGAGGATCTTCAGGGCCTGGGGTGGATCGGGAAGGGACGTGGGGGCGGGGAAGCCGAGATGGCACTAAGCTGGGGCAGAAGGGTCACCCCAACAACTCCCGCGCGGGGTCCCCGCGGCTCCCGACGCCCGCTGCGTCCGGCACCGGGGTGGGGGAGGGGGCAGCTGTCAGAGGGTGCACGGGGATCCGGGAGCCGCAGCCGCCGCAGCCTTTATTTTTAAACTTCCAAGTGGTCAGAAGGCGCGGCGGCGGAGGGGTCCCCACCCAGCCGGCCCGCCTCATCCTCGGCAGCCCCGCGGCCCATCCATCTCCCCCCATCTCGCCTCCCCGTGGCTCCCCGCATACCTAGGGGTGCGCCCGCCCCCAGCTCCGCACGCGGGCAGCTCTCCATGGCTGCGGCGTCACTGGGGGTCTCGGGGTCTCAGCGGCGACGGCGGCGGCGGCCGGCGGCCAGGACAGGGGTCCCGCGGCGCATCACGCCCGGCCCGGCCCTGCGGGCAGCGACTCAGAGGCAGGGGCGCTCCGGGGAAGGTCGAGGCAGGTGGCCCGCCAGGCTCGGAGGTGCCAGTTGCCCAGGGTCCCTTGGCTGCGGCCGCGATCCCGCTCCCTGACCGGCGCCGGCCCAGTCCCGGCCTCGGCCCAACCCTATTGTACCGCCCGGGCTGGGCCTGGCCTCCCGCTGGCGCGTACCAAATCCGACGAGGGGAGGATCCGCCCCAGCAGCGCCCCGGGACCCAGCTCCATGTGTCCGCACCGCCCGCGCCACCCCCGCCCCGCAGCTCCGCATCCTCAGCCTCCCGGCGCCTCTCCCACGGCCACGGCCGAGCAGGCGCCACGACTCTGGGACTTAGCAGCGCCAGCTCCTTCCCCCTACGTTCGCGCGTTGGTACGCGCCACAGCGCCAGAGGACTATGTAGGGAGCGCTCGGGTGACTCACCCGCCGCGGGGACTGGGGGAGAGGGGGAGCGGGGCTGGGACTCCCTGATCCCACCCTGGAGCTTGGGGGTTCTGGCGCTGGGGCTGAGAGGGCAGCTTCGAGTCCAGATTCTCGCTCAAAACCACCTAAATCGAAACAGCCCGGGGGACGTCGGGAGGCATGAAGGAGAATCACAAGGAGACCCCTGAAAGGGCTTCGCTTTCTCTTCCCTGCTGATGGCCGGGCTGGGGAGAGGTCTGAGAGCCTTGCTGCCGCCCTTCCTCGGGCATCCTGGGCTGGTGTCTTCCCTGCTCCTCTGGGGTAATTACAGCCCTGCGCAGCTGCCTTACCCAGGTCTCTAATCTGCTGGGTCCCTCCCGGCTCCAAACTGGGTGGTCCTGGCCCCGAACCTCCCCCACCCCCGGCAGACGACCCCGCCAATCTCCCCAGAAGGATTTTTCTCCCCGCGGTCTGTCGATGAGGGGGTGGTGAGCCCCTCCAGAATCCACTCCCCAAAGTAGCCCTGCTTGCTTCCCAGCCCTCCAGAGTGGACTCCCAGCCCCCTTGTTGGTGCCAGCTGAGATGAGTCTTCAAGCCAAGTCAGGCCCAGCCCAGGGCAGAGTGGGGAGCTTGCTGGGAAGATGGATGGATGATGGTGTTGCTGCAGGGACCTTGAGGGGAGAGAGGGGCAGCTGGGCCCTGCCCACCCTGGCCCTCCCCTTTGTCCTGACTTCTAGAAGGTCAGTTCTTTAGTTCTTCATTGTCCAGTGATTAGGCCCAGTGAGATGCTGTCCCCCTTGCCCCCCTTCACGCCAGTGCCTCCTTCATTTTCGCAGCTCCAGAAAGCAGCCATTTGGAGGGAGAGAGTGGGAAACAAAAGGGTCAGGGGCTCAGGCAACCTGGGAGCAGCCTGTCCTGGGATGTGTGAGTACCTGGGGGCTTGGACACTCTTGGGAAGGCCTGGGAAGAGAATAGTGTCCCCTCCCACCTAAAAACATTAGAAAAGGATGATGTTAGAAGGCCAGCAACTGGAGCCCGTAACCTTGAGCTAGTGCCTTAACTTTTCTAAAATCGAATTTGGTCTCCTATAAAAATCAGAAAAATAATAATGTCATGAGGTATCTTGGGGTCTTTGTAAAGATTAAATAAGGCGGGGCCAGGCACGGTGGCTCACACCTATAATCCCAGCACTTTGGGTGGCCAACGCAGGTGGATCACGAGGGCAAGGGATCAAGACCATCCTGGGCAACATGGTGAAACCCCGTCTTTACTAAAAATACAAAAAATTGACTGGGCGTGGTGGTGTGTGCCTGTAGACCCAGCTGCTCAGGAGGCTGAGGTGGGAGAATTACTTGCACCTGGGGAAGCAGAGATTGCAGTGTGCCAAGATTGAGCCACTGCACTCCAGCCTGGCGACAGAGGGAGAATCCGTCTCAAAAAAAAAAAAAAAAAAAAAAAAGGATTAAATAAGACAATGCAAATGAAGTGCTGAGCACAGAACCTGGCATTTAGGAAGTGCTCAGTAAATAAGCATAATGGTAATGAAAGTGTTGATGAGTGAAAGTGGATTAGGATGAGGAGCAGATCCCCCATCTTTGTGTCAGTCATTTTATCTGCAGGGTGGGGACTTCTGGGATGATGGAGCTCATGACAATCCTTTGTGAAGTCAGACGCCTCACAGCCTGCCTCTTCCAGAGCTGGACAGGCCAAACCTGAGCCAGGCAGTGACTAGACTCAGAAGAATTCAGGAACACCGACGGGGAGAGCCCTCTGGGATGGTTCTTCTCCCACCTCCCACCCCTTGTTTTGAGATTACTGCAGGGATGGAGATGGATGGAAGGATGGATGGACGGATGAATGGATGGGTGGATGGGTGGATGGGTGGATGGATAAGAATAGCAAGATACCAAGGCCGGGCGCGGTGGCTCACGCCTGTAATCCCAGCACTTTGGGAGACCGAGGCGGGTAGATCACAAGGTCAAGAGATCAAGACCATCCTGGTCAACAAAGTGAAACCCCGTCTCTACTAAAAATACAAAAATCAGCTGGGCATGGTGGTGCATGCCTGTAGTCCCAGCTACTTGGGAGGCTGAGGCAGGAGAATTACTTGAACCCAGGGGGCTGAGGTTGCGGTGAACCAAGATCGAACCATTGCACTCCAGCCTGGGTAACAAGAGTGAAACTTTGTCTCAAAAAAAAAAAAAAAAGCAAGATACCCACATCAGCTAGGGCTCAAGAATAGCGGCCGGGTGCAGTGGCTCACACCTGTAATCCCAGTACTTTGGGAGGCCAAGATGGGAGAATTGCTTGAAGTCAGGAGCTCGAGATCAGCCTGGCCAACCTGGTGAAACACGAGCTCTACCAAAATACAAAAATTAGCGAGTCATGGTGGCATGTGCCTGTAATCCCAGCTACTCTGAAGGCTGAGGCAGGAGAATCGCTTGAACCCAGGAGGCAGAGGTTGCTGTGAGCACTTCAGCCTGGTGACAGAGTGAGACCCTGCTACAACAAAACAAAACAGCCAAACAAACAAAAAGAATGGTGGAGGTGGAAATGGCAGCTAAAAATGAACAGATAGGCCAGGGACAGCCCACGTACAAGGACTTAAATGCCAAATGACTTGGAAACGAACATGGGGAGCTGTTGAAGATCATGGGGCTTTCCAGTAGAGAAAGGGTGAGCAGACTTTAGAACTGAAAATCTACTGTCTTTGGGATTGACTATGGGGAGCTCACTCAAAATAGACAGTGCATGGTATTAGCCCACATCGGGGGCTCACAACCAAGGGCAATTTTGTCCCCCAGGGAACATTTAGCCATGTTTAGAGACACACTGGGGGTTCTCTAAACATGGCAGCTACTGCATAGAAGCCTGAGATGCTGCCTACCATCCTACATTGCACAGGACCATCCCCACCATAAGGAATTCTCAGGTGCAAAATGTCAGTAGTGCTAAGGTTGAGGAACCCTTCCCTAGCTTGAGGGTGAGGCACTCACAGGATGCTGGTGCTGGAGACCAGCAGAGTGTCTGCAAGTTAGGCAACTTAAAGGACAATTCTCCCGGCCAGACCTGAAGGCTTCCTGCACAGCTGATGGATGCATCCACGGGAGTGTGGGGAGGATGGCTGAGGGGGAGCTGGAGAGCACCTGTGTTCTGTGATTCAGGCAGTCGGTGGACAGAAGTGGACTCCTCTCCATTCTCCCCCTCACTGGCCAGGATCACTGGCAGATCCCAGGCCCTGGTTACCAAGAGGGTTGATAGTGGGCGTCTCTCTGAGTTTGGGGCTAGGTGACCCTGCATGGAGCACCACAAATATTAGACATCCCAGAGAAGGGGCAAGTAGGGTACTTGCTGAAATCCTAACATAAGAGGCAGAAGTCCCAACAGCATTCCCAGCAGTCTTTGGTGAGGGACAGGGACCTCTGGCCCAGGGCAGTCTCCTTAAGGCAGGAGGAGATTGTGGCCCAAGGCAGTTTCCTTCTTCTCCTGCATGGAAACAGGCATGAGTGAGTTGTTCCTCTCACCATGAGTCTGGGCTGGGGCTGGGGACAGGTCACAGAATGGGGATCAGAAATAATGTTTCTGTCCTGGCCAGGCACAGTGGCTCACGCCTGTAATCCCAGCACTTTGGGAGGCCGAGGCAGGCAGATCGCTTGAGCTCAGGAGTTCGAGACCAGCCTGGGCAACATGGCGAAACCCTGTCTTCACCAAAAATACAAAAAATTAGCCAGGCGTGGTAGTCCCTGCCTGTAGTCCCAGCTACTCAGGAGGCTGAGGTGGGAGGATTGCTTGAGCCCAAGAAATCAAGGCTGCAGTGAGCCATATTTGTGCCACTGCACACCAGCCTGGGTGACAGAGACCCTGTCGAAGGTAGAAAAAAATCTTTTGGCCAGGCACAGTGGCTCACCTGTAATCCTAGCACTTTGGGAGGCTGAGGTGGGCAGATCACCTGAGGTCAGGAGTTTGTGACCAACCTGGCCAACGTGGCAAAATTCAGTCTCTACTAAAAATACAAAAAATTAGCTGGTGCATGCCTGTAGTCCCAGCTACTCAGGAGGCTGAGGCAGGAGAGTTGCCTGAACCCAGGAGGTGGAGGTTGTGGTGAGCTGAGACCGCGCCATTGCACTCCAGCCTGGGTAACAAGAGTGAAACTCCGTCTCAAAAAAAAAAGAAAAAAGAAACCTGTTTCCATCCTGGTTTCCCTGGGCGGAGAAAGGCAAGGACATTTTCAGCCTCCTAGGTTTGGTGGGGCAGGATCCAGGATGAACCCACTGGAGAGGTGAAGGAAATCTCTGGGAGAGTTAACACAGTTACAGATCTCTCTGGACTGAGGCCCTGGATGCTGCTTCCACACCCGCGAAGCACTGCAGGAAGTGGGAGGGGCCTCACAGTGGGGGCAGAGGAGATAGAATAGGCACCACATTCTCACTCCCATCCCAGCCTCAAGGCACTGCAGCAAGAAGGGGTCTCTAACCAACACCAGCTTTCCTAGGGGGCCTCAGCCTCCAGGGCCCACTCCCTGGGGCTGGTGATGCCAGCTGCCCCTCCCGCTCTAGCTCTAGGGAGGGGGAAGAACTCAGATACAGGGCTAAATAGGTTCAACCCTTTGGGTTCCTAGGAGAGAGTCTTTGTCTACAGCCCCTGATAGGAACAGAAAGCTATCCCTTGTGTTGTTTTCTAAGGAGAAGGGGAAGAGGGTGGGGAGGGGACATCTGGTGTTCCTAAATGTCCTGGCCCCTAGAGGTGGTAGGGAGGGTTTGGGATTTGGGAATGATGGAAACTGTACTGAGAATCCTAGGAACAGCTAAGTAGTTTTTTGTTTTTTTTTTTTTTTGAGACGGAGTTTCGCTCTTGTTACCCAGGCTGGAGTGCAATGGCGCGATCTCGGCTCACCGCAACCTCCGCCTCCTGGGTTCAGGCAATTCTCCTGCCTCAGCCTCCTGAGTAGCTGGGATTACAGGCACGCGCCACCATGCCCAGCTAATTTTTTGTATTTTTAGTAGAGACGGGGTTTCACCATGTTGACCAGGATGGTCTCGATCTCTTGACCTCATGATCCACCCGCCTCGGCCTCCCAAAGTGCTGGGATTACAGGCTTGAGCCACCGCGCCCGGCTGTTGTTGTTTTTTTTTTGAGACAAGGTTTCAGTTCTGTCACCCAGGCAGGAGGGCAGTGTCACAAACACGGCTCACAGCAGCCTCCACCTCCTGGGCTCAAGCAATCTTTCCACCTTAGCCTTCCTAGTAGCTGGGACCGCAGGTGCACACCGCGATGCTCAGCTAGTTTCTTTTTATTTTTAAATATTTATTTATTTGTTTTTGTTAAAGTAAATAAACAAAAGAGTAGCTATTTCATGACAGAACAACCTTTCTAAAAATTATCTTTTGTGGAAATAGGGATCTCACTATGTTGCCCAGGCTGGTCTCAAACTCCTGGGCTAAAGTGTTCCTCCTGCCCTGGCCTTCCAATGTGCTGGGGTTAAGAGCCCGTCTGAGTGAGGAGGGGATCGTCTAGATCAACCTGAGATGGCCCCCACCCCCACTCTTAATTCAGGACTAATGACACTGCAAATCCCAAAGAGAAAGAGATACCAAGAGGAGGAATCCCAGGCAGAGAGGCAAAATCTCATAGGCTGTTGCACAGGCAGGGAAGGGCTCCCCCTCCAGTCTCTCTAGAACCGCCCTGCTTGACAGCAGGCAGGGTGGGGTCGGGTGGCTGGCCGTGACTGTGACTCAGGTTTCTGTGGGCAGCCAAGGGCAGCCGGCAGGGAGGAGCCCAGACCGACAGACAGGCTGGCCAACTGCGGCTTTCACCTCAGCTGTCCTCTCTCCCGGGAATGCAGGAGGCGCTTCTCTAGCTGAGCTGGCCCTTGGGGGCTAGTTTGGCCCTTGCCCTCCCCCACCCCAACCAACCCTCAAGTTCCTTCCCGGAGCCCTCAGCCCTTGGCTCCCTCCCCAGTGGCATTACACAGGACAGAGAGTCAGGGGTCACTGCCTCGAGGGAGGCCCCAGAATGTCTGGGGAGAAGGATTATAATAATGATTGGTCCTACACCCTAAGGGAGGGACTGGGGGAACCCTGGGCACCAGTTTGCAGCCTGAGAAACCCCCAGCCCTCCCTAACCTGGCTGGCTCATGTCTGGACAGGCTGGTTGCCATGGTAAAGGCTAGGGGCTAGAATACAGCTGCTACAGTCAGGCTACCAGGCATAATAGAGGGTGCTCAGGGACCGCACCCCAGCCCAGCTCCCTCAGAGTTGACCAGCTGAGAGGCTACTGAAGCTGAAACCAAAAAGCTGTGGCCAGGGACTATAGACTTCCCCTTGGTGATGGGTGAGGGTTCAGCCAGCACATTCCCTTCGTGTTTCTGAGTCCTGTTTGTTGGCTTGTTTTTGGAGGGTGGCTGGAAGGGAATACACATTTACTTTTATGCCTTTTATGTGCCCAAGTTCAGGGCTCACCAATCTTTACAACAACTGAGAGAGATTCAGCAACTTGCCTAAAATGGCAAAGCTGGGATTAGAACTCAGAACTGACTGCCACGACAGTTTTCTGGGAACCAGGCAGTGTCGCTGTTCCAGGGGGAGGGAGCAGGAGAAAGTGACTTGAACTTTATCTAAAAGATTGGATATTCCATCACGAGGCCACAGGTGGTAGAATGCAGGTGCTGGCAGCATTTGGGGTTTGGGAACAGATGGCAGTCTGAAGACAAAGACACTAGTGAAATGCTTGGCACATAGTAGGTCATTAAATATTTTTCTAATGAAGCCAATTCTGTGTGAGTCATTGCTAGTTTTCTGGGACATCCTGGGAGCTTCTGGAGCTGAATCGCAACAGCGGAAGAAGCTAGCTCCAAAGAAGGACTTTCCAAGACCAACCCTGGCGAGAGCTGAATTTGCGGAGCATCATCTCAGAGCCGGGCGCGGGGGGAGAGGGACAAGGGGTAGCGTGTGGATGACCCAGGATTACCGAAGGCTGCGGACGCCACCCAGCGGCCAGGATGCTGCCCAGGGCGAGCTGGGCTCTACCAGCCAGGCGCGCGCGGAGCACTCCGGGAATTGTACTTGACTGCGTTAAGAGGCGGTGCTGCCAAAGGAGCTGTTGGGTGTTGTAGTCCGACGTTTGTTGGGCGGGAGTTACTCCCGTCGGCCGGACCACGAGTCCCGTGGTGCCCCGCGGCAGGCCGCGCAGGCGCAGTGAGTCAGTGCCGGTCAGTCCTGTGGGCTGAGGGGCAGTGGCTTGGCAAGAGGCGTCTGCAGGGGTCGCCGAGCAAGCCCGTGGCTAGGCGAGTGGGGCGGGGCGGCCGGCACCATGTCGAGGCAGGCGAACCGTGGCACCGAGAGCAAGAAAATGGTAACTTGGAGCGCGTGACCTCGGTGGGCGGGGCGAAATTGAGATGTACGGGTAAGGGGCCCGGCGCCCAGCGCGAGGCGCGATTGGAAAAGGGCCCTCTTGTGAGGTCCGGCTAGGGGAAGCCTCTTGCTGGGTTACTCCGGGGGCGTCCCAGGCAGGTTAGGGGATCGCCGGATTAGTTCCCCGGAGGAGACCCCGCCCCCAAGGCCTGAGTGCAGATTTGTCCTAAGCCAACGACAACGACGGTAATAAATACCAGTAACTGCCACTTACTGCCCTCTTACTGTGTATTAGGCACCGGGCCACGCACTTTACATGTATTACATTATCTCAGTTAATCTGCAGAGTAGCTCCTATTAGATGGATAACATGATTGCCATTTTACAGCCTGGAGAGCTTTGCCCATATTGACACCTGGGAAGTTAGGATTTGGACCCGTGTCTAACTCCAAAGGTAGTGTGTCAGACTGTTAGGCTATACTCTTAGGCTATAGTGTCTTGCACTGTGGCATGGGTATTGTGAGAGATGCTCAGATAGTGATCGTGCCAGAAAGGAACGTTCTATTCAGTGGAATAAGAGGTGGCCCAGAGTAAGCAGTGAGTGGTGCCCCTCTAATGGAGTGGATGGCTCCCTTTCTCTGGGAATAGTGGGACACCGTATGGTCCTATAAAGTTGGAGTAGGTGCTGGGGCTGAAGACTAAGGTCATTTTTCTCCCCCATCAACCCTCGAGATGAAGTCTTGCTCTGTCTCCCAGGCTGGAGTGCAGTGGCACGGTCTCGGCTCACTGCAACCTCCACCTTCCGGGTTCAAGCAATTTTCCTGCCTCAGCCTCCCGAGTAGCTAGGATTACAGGTGCCCACCACCACGCCCGGCTAATTTTTGTATTTTTAGTAGAGATGGAGTTTCACCATGTTGGCCAAGTTGGTCTCGAACTCTTGACCTCGTGATCTGCCTACCTTGGCCTCCCAAAGTGCTGGGATTACAGTGGCCTCTAAGGTCATTTTTATTTCAGCTAAGAGACCTTCCTGTCAGGCCTTCCTTTTCTTTGCTTTTTTTTCCTTTTTTTTTTTTGAAACAGGGCCTTACTCTGTTGGCCAGATGCTTGCAGTGGCCTGATCTCTGCTCACTGCAACCGTAACCTCCCGGGCTTAAGCAATCCTCACCTCAGCACCCAAACAACTGGGACCACAGGCGCACACCACCAAGCCAGGCTAATTTTTGTATTTATTATAAAGACTGTTTTTCCATGTTGCCCAGGCTGGTCTCGAACTCCTAGGCTCAAGCTGTCCTCCCGCCACAGCCTCCCAAAGTGTTAAGATTACAGGTCCGAGCCGCCATGCCCAGCTTTGTTTTGAATTTAAAAACAATATCAAGGCTGGACATGGTGGCTCGTGACTGTAATTCTATCACTTTGGGAGCCTGAGGCAGGAGGATGGCTTGTACTCAGGACTTTGAGACCAGCGTGGCCAACATAGTGAGACCTCATCTCTAAATAACATAAAATATAAATAAATAAATACATAAATAAATTAAAACAATTTATTTTATTTGAGGTTGCATGTGGGCCAGATCGAGGTCCTTTTTTGGACACTCCTCTCTTGATGGGATGATCAGACTTCCCTCTCACCTTGACATCTTAAACCAGGAGCAGCCACCAGAATAGGCTGCAGGAAGCCTTGTTCTCCAGATTGGTATTTAACCCCTTTCAGACCCCTTTTGAGAAACTGATGAAAGCTATGGATCTTCTCCCCTAATATTACATAGAAATAGGGAGACAGAAATGGAGACAACGCAGGGGTATAGTACTGCCTGGGACTGAGCCCTGGTTTCACCACTTAACTCGCTGTGCGACCTTGGGTAAGTTTCGGCACTGTTCTGAGCATCAGCTTCATCTTTTTTTTTTTTTTTTTTTAAGAGGTAATAATAGTACCTACATCATAGCATTGTTCTGAGGATTGAGTGAATGCATGGAAAACTAGCAGTATAACCATGCATCTAAAAACACAGTTGACACCGTCAGCTAGCATCCTCCTTAGTAAATATTTAGTAGACAAACGTGTACATAAACATTTACTTACATTTTCTGGGTCTTTGCGGGCCTCTAAAAATACTTCATGGATTACAGGTTAAGAATTCCTGTTTTGGCCGGGTGCCGTGGCTCACACCTGTAATCCCAGCACTTTGGGAGGCTGAGGAGGGCGGATCACAAGGTCAAGAGATCAAGACCATCCTGGCCAACATGGTGAAACCCCATCTGTACTAAAAATACAAAAATTAGCTGGACATGGTGGCATGCACCTGTAGTCCCAGCTGCTCAGGAGGCTGAGGTAGGAGAATCGCTTTAACCCAGGAGGCAGAGGTTGCGCCACTGTACTGAAGCCTGGCAACAGAGTATGACTCTGTTTCAAAAAAAAAGAAAAAGAAAAAAAAACCCTGTTTTTGGGCCGGGCGTGGTGTCTCATGCCTGTAATCCCAGCACTTTGGGAGGCTGAGGCAGATGGATCATGTGATCAGGAGTTCGAGACCAGCCTGGCCAATATGGTGAAACTCTGTCTCTACTGAAATACACACACACACACACACACACACACACACACACACACACAC
>NW_022437002.1:8087834-8157983 GCF_009761245.1 Sapajus apella | reverse complement strand
ACACACACACACACACACACACACACACACACACACACACACTGTATTTTGAGGAAATACCAACAGTTTATTATAAAAGAAGATTTTTTTTTTTTTGAGACGGAGTATAGTGGTACAGTCTTCGCTCAGTACAACCTCTGCCTCCCAGGTTCAAGCAATTCGCCTGCCTCAGCCTCCCAAGCAGCTGGGATTACAGCATGCACCACCATGCTTGGCTAATTTTTTAATTTTTAGTAGAGACGGGGTTTCACCATGTTGGCCATGTTGCTCTCAAACTCCTGACCTCAAGTGATCTGCCCGCCTCAGCCTCGGAAAGTGCTGGGATTACAAGCATGAGGCACTGCACCCAGCCTTCGTTTTTTGTTTTTTGTGGCAACTATAGCACAGATTTGTTGAAAGTACACTCCACAGAGCAGGAGCAGGCTTGATCAAATAGCTCAAGAGCCACCTAAATTGTTAATATGCCCGAGTAACTAGATTTTAGTGTGTGTAAACAGAAACAGCCCTTTTGTCCAATAAACTTTTCCTGAGCCCCAACTATATGGAGAGCTCTGTGCTAGGTGCTGTGGGAGATGCAACGATGAAGTCCTAGTTTTTAACTTCGAGAAGCACATACTCTGTGAGGGAGACAGAAATGTATACCATATATACCGTGTCTTCTAGCAGGGGAGAAATAAAAAGAAATACATGTCATACAGAGGCATAGTACTGCCTACAACTGAGTCCTGGCTTCACCACTTACTTGTTGTGTTACCTTGGGCAAGTTTATTCATTATTCTAGCATCAGCTTCGTCACCTTTTTTTTTTTTAAATGAAGTAATAATAGTACCTATATTATAGGGTTGCTCTGAGGATTAATTGAGAGAACGCATGTAAAGCTAGCAGTGTAGCCATGCACCCAGAACCATTACAGAACACAGTTGACACTCAGTAAGTGTCCTCTAGATGTGTTTTTAATAAAGCTAGTAGCCTTTGTGTGCCTGTACAGTGGTTGACTGTGGAATCCTATGGACATGAGACCTACCCTTCTCTTGTGTCAGATTACTGTGGCCCAACCCAGTGTCTATTCCCCTGAGCTGAGGTGAGCTGTCACTTAAGTAGAAGCATTTAGAGTCTCCATGACAGAAGGCTGAAGGGTAAGAGAGATGGCTGGATTTTAGTCTTGCTACTGATCTTCCTTCTCCAGCTGCTGGGGAGGATCCACACTGGATTACCTATTTTGACAAAAATAGTATGAGTCTTGGAGCATTGGCTCTAGAGATCAGCCCCCTTAAGGAGATCTGACATTTTGTTTGGGGCACTAACTGGAAGAAAGGCCTTCTGAAAACTGTCAAGTGGTATCTCACCCGAGTGTAGAGCTGGTTTAATTTACTTTCTTCAGGTTGTGCCTAAAGTCCTTGGAGATCATGTTAGTATAGCTGCTATAAATCCTGTGGTTTCTTGTCTGCAAGGCACAGTCAAGTCCATTATCTCACTAGGTCCTACCAACAACCTTGCGAATGGCAAGACAGATTTTACTGTTACTTTTTTTGAATTAGAAGATTGAGGCTTAGCCCAGTGCATTGATTTACCTAACTACTCACAGCTGTTAAGCAGCAAGTCCAGACTCAGAATCAGGTTTTCAGGATCTTGCTGTGTCGTCCAGGCTGGAGTGCAGTAGTGTAATCACAATTCATGCAGCCTTGATTTCTCAGGCTTGAGCCATCCTCTTGCCTCAGCCTCCCTGGTAGCTGGGACTACAGGGATGCATCACCATGCCCAGCTAGTTTTTTCTATTTTTTGTAAAGATGGGGTCTCACTGTGTTTCCTATGCTAGTCTTAAACTACTGGGCTCAGGTGACCAACTCTGAACCCCACCTCGGCCTCCCAAAGTGCTGGGATTATAGGCATGAGCCACCATGCCCAGCCAGAAAGTTGTTTATATTGATTCAAAATCTCCTTCCTTATTACTTGTCCTCCTTTTTTTTTTTTTTTTTTGAGATGGAGTCTCACTCTTGTTTCCTAGGCTGGAATGCAATAGCTCTATCTTGGCTAACTGCACCCTTTGCCTTCTGGATTCAAGGGATTCTCTTGGTTCAGCCTCCCAAGTAGCTAGATTATAGGCACCTAGCACCACGCCCAGCTAATTTTTGTATTTTTAGCAGAGACAGGGCTTCCGCCACATTGACCAGGCTGGTCTCTTAACTCCTGACCTCAGGTGATCTGCCTGCCTCAGCCTCCCAAAGTGCTGTACTTGACCTCCTTGAACCTAGTTCAGGGTGCTTTCTAACACTACACCACATGGAACCAGTTTAAGAATAAAAATAAGTATGTATTTCTTGGATACTACTGTGCAACAGGTGCTCCACAAACGTTATCTGATTGGAATTTCATTGGAATTGCACAGTAACTCTGAAAGGCAAGTAAGGCAAGTAGCAGTGTCACCATTTCACAGATGGGAAAATTAATGCTCAGGAAGATTAAGCATTAGCTTAGCATAACAGATTTTTCCAGGATAATGCTCAACTATAAGAAGGCTGTTGAGTCTCAGTTACTTGTCACCTGTAAAATGGGAATGAATAATATTTGTTCTGCTAACCTCTCATGGTTGTTATGATAAACTGTTATGAAAATAGATTTATTGCAGAAGAGATTCATGTTTCTGGTGGTTGCAGAGACGTGGTGCTTATCGTGAAGAAAGTGGGCTGGTTGGACTAGCTGACCTTTATGATCCTATGAGAACTTTTGTTTTAAAGGTCAAAAGAGCTGAAACCCATGTCTTCAGACTCTGCAACCTCCTGTCAACTTCACTTCTCTGATTTCCTCTTCAGTTCTCTCTTGCTTACTGTTCTCTAATGCCAAGGGTCTCCTGCTGTTTCGTAGGCACATCAGGCATGCTTCTGCCTCAGGATCTTTACTATTAGTGCCTAGGATTTTTTCATCCAGGCTTACCAAATATCACTTTAGTGAGGCCTTCCCTGACTACTGTATTAAAATTAACCCCCCCAGCACACATATACATATGTAAAAGCCCCTAATCTGGTTTTGTGCTTTATTTTTCTCCGTAGCACCTATCACCATCTGACAAATCATGTATTTTATTTGGCTGTATTCTCTGTCTCCCTCCTGTTAGATAGCCTGGTACGCAATAAATGTTGAATAAATGATTTGTTTTTCCTATACTATAGCCCCACTCCTATTTTATTTGTTTATATTTATATTTATTTTTATTATTTGAAACAGGATCTCACTTTTTTACCTAGGTGGGAGTACAGAGGTGCAATCACAGCTCACTGCAGGCTTGATGTCCCAGGCTTAAGCCATCCTCCCACCTCAGCCTCCCAGGTAGCTGGAATTAATAGGCATGCGCCGCCACGCCTGGCTAATTTTTTAAATTTTTTTAAAAGTTGGGGTCTCAATATGTTGCTCAGGCTGGTCTCAAATTCCTGGGCTCAAGTGATGCTCTTGCCTCAGCCTCCCAAAGTTCTGGAATTACCAGCGTGAACCACTGCACCTGGCCCTTCTATTTTTAAAGCATAAAGGCCTTTAAGTTATACATTCATGTCACTCACAGTTCTACAACAGCTTAGTTCGTAATTGAGGATGAAGACAGACTTGCAAATCAAGAGAGGGTATGGCGAGCCTAACTCAGGGATCCCATTCCCAGAGCCCAGGTATATTGATTTTATGACCACCAACAGATCTGTCCAGGACCTTGATTTTTCTTATTGGAAGATAGGGGGTAGCTGTATATATAGGTGCTTGATACCATCATTATTTGTTTGTTACTTGGCATCATGGTGGGCTGAGGCTCTTGGAGTCTCCATCCAAGGGCTCATTAATAATGAAATGAAAGCTCTCCTGATTTAATGCAGTGGTGCCAATTCCCTGGACTGGTAACTGCTGGATTGTTTCCATCCATTCATACCCAAACCATTCTAGTGCCAAGCCCTTGACTTTACTAAAAAAAATCCTTCCCCGCCTTAACAGCTTCCCCTTAATTCCCGTATTTGGTAAATAGTCTCTTGGAGACACTGATGTGACTGTTTTAGTTGAGTTCAAAGGGCCTCCTGATCCTGAAACTGATTTCTTTGACTCTAGTGCAGCTGAGTTTTCGGGTATTTTTAAAAATTTGTTTCTGTTTTTGTTTTTTTGAGGAGGGCTTATTGAGGAGGGCTTATTGCAGTTGTGGGGAACAGTGGGTAGGTTGACCACTGACTTGGAAACCTTTGATTTCTTTTCCCCCCAAATTACTTTTTTCCTTTTTCTTTTTCTTTTTTTTTAATGGAGACAGAGTCTTGTTCTGTCACCCAGGCTGGAGTGCAGTGGCACGATCTTGGCTCACTGCGGCCTCTTCCTCCTGGGTTCGAGCAATTCTCCTACCTCAGCCTCTCGAGTACCTGGGACTGCAGGCGCAAGCTGCCACGCCCGGCTAATTATTTGTATTTTTAGTAGAGACAAGGTTTCACCATGTTGCCCAGGCTCCTCTTGAACTCCTGAGCTCAGGCAATCCGCCCACCTCAGCCTTCCAAAGTGCTAGGATTACAGGCTAGCGTCTGGCTACTTTTTTCAATAATTAGCTGTTTGTCTTTGGGCACATTCTTGAACCTTTCTGGGTCTCAGTTTCCTCATCTCTAAAGTGGGATTAATTCCTGCCTTTCCTAGATTACTGTGTTATCGTGGGATAGAAAGTGAGATACAAGTAGAATGCAGTATTTAAGCAAAAGGCATTCAGCTTATTATTCTTACAGTGCCCTCATCATCAGGCCATGGGGATGGGGTGAGGAGCATTAGGTTCTGAGAGCCTGGGCTTTTACAGTTCTTAGAATTTTTTCCCCTAGAAAACTTGAAGAGAGGAAGGTTCTTTGCTTCAAATCTGACAAGCTTCAGATTGTCAATGGGTGGCTATCAAGATTTTTCAGCCTTATTTCTGAGTGAATCTATTGGTCCAGATGTGCTGTTAATATGTTTCTGACGTTAACTCTGATAATGCCTTTCCCCCTGCCTGCTGCTTTCATTCTGTAGTCTTGATAGTTGTCATTCATTTCACCTTCTTCATCAATTTCTTGGTAGATAAGTGACAAGATTCTTTATCTCAGAAAGTTTCTGTGATTTTAACTGCTATTGTAATAGAAACCAGTTGCCTCTGAAGAGTCACTTCTTTTTCTGGAAATATTTTAGCTGTGTGTTAAGAAGAACATTATTTTCTCCCATGCTGGTGACTTTGGAAAGGCGTTGTCATCAGTGCAATGAACTTGGTCTGGGACGCCCTTCCTTCCCCATGGACTGGGCCCCGGATCCTCTGTTCTTCCTGGGAGGGGCCTTGGGAGTACAGTTTACACCAGGCCAGGACATTCAAAGACATGCGGAAGCCAGTGGTCGCACCTGCCAACAACAGAAGCTGGTTTGTAAATGCCTGTTTCAGGTCTTTCACGGTATCTTGCGAATGACTGTTGCTCCCATAGCAGATTCTGGTGACCTGACCTGAGGCTTGACAGCTGTGGTGGAGACTTGGATTGGCAGAAGCCTACCTTGGTGTGTTGGAAGAGTGATTGCTTAGTGCATAAGGTGCCTTCTACAGCCCTTTTTTTTTTTTTTTGAGACGGAGTTTTGCTCTTGTTGCCCAGGCTGGAGTGCAATGGCACGATCTCGGCTCACCGCAACCTCCGCCTCCTGGGCTCAAGCAATTCTCCGGCCTCAGCCTCCCGAGTAGCTGGGACTACAGGCATGCACCATCATGCCCAGCTAATTTTTGTATTTTTAGAGACGAGGTTTCACCTTGTTGACCAGGATGGTCTCGATCTCTTGACCTCGTGATCCACCTGCCTCGGCCTCCCAAAGTGCTGGGATTATAGGCTTGAGCCGCTGCGCCCGGCCTCTACAGCCCATTTTGCAGTAGTTCTGCCTGCAGCCCTGCTGCTTTGACCTTAGGGGCCAAATTTCCTGGCTCATCCGTAGGGGTGATGTTCTTTCTCTCCAGACACAGGTGGAGGGAATCCTGACAGTTGCATCAAGACTGATCCAGACTCTCACCACACTTTCTCTTTTGTGCTGCTTGGTCCTGACTGCCTTTTGAATCTCTTTTAGAGCTCTGAGCTCTTCACCCTGACCTATGGTGCTCTGGTCACCCAGCTATGCAAGGACTATGAAAATGATGAAGATGTGAATAAACAGCTGGACAAAATGTGAGTGAGCAGCTCCTTTACAGGAGAGACAGAAATGGGGCCTCCCAGCACACTGAGTCTGTATTGTCCTTTAGAGCTTAAAACAGGGTTCTCTGTCTTTCTCAGCCAACATTTTGGGTACATTTCCCACTGAACTCACTTATTGGAATGTTTTTGAGATTATCCCCATTTTCCCTTTACCGCCAACAACCTTATGTTCAAAAATAAGATATTTAGACTCCGTCATAGTCTCTTCTCTAATTTCCTCTCCAGGGGCTATAATATTGGAGTTCGACTGATTGAAGATTTCTTGGCACGGTCAAATGTCGGGAGGTGCCATGACTTTCGGGAAACTGCAGATGTCATTGCCAAGGTCATTATTCTGGGCCACCTGTCCATGCTGAAGAATTACTGCTGGGAGGCACTGCTTACCACTCCATCTCCCTTAGAGAAGCCCTTACTCTCCCAAAAGACTGGGTAGGCAGTTCTTTGGGCCAAAGGAGCATTCCAGGTCGTTAGGGAATAGCATAGATTATTTAATCCCTGTGGTTAAAGTCCCACTGAAATCAAAGCCTGAGCTCTTCCACCATGAAGGTGTAATGGGGTAGAGAATACAGACTCAAACCTGGCTCCGATACTTACTAGTTTTGTGTTTAGGTAAGTTACTTTTAATTTCTTTTCTTTTTTTTTTTTTTTTGAGATGGAGTTTCACTCATGTTACCCAGGCTGGAGTGCAATGGCACGATCTCGGCTCACCGCAACCTCCGCCCCCTGGGTTCAGGCAATTCTCCTGCCTCAGCCTGCTGAGTAGCTGGGATTACAGGCACGCACCACCATGCCCAGCTAATTTTTTGTATTTTTAGTAGAGACGGGGTTTCACCATGTTGACCAGGATGGTCTCGATCTCTTGACCTCGTGATCCACCTGCCTTGGCCTCCCAAAGTGCTGGGATTACAGGCTTGAGCCACCGTGCCCGGCCTACTTTTAATTTCTTTAATTACCAGTTACCTCATCTTTAACATGAAGAAAATAAGAGCTACCTCACAGAGCTGTTTTAAGGAGTAAATAAATAACAGATGTGAACATTTAGGTAAAATGCTAGAATTTAGCATAGCTTTGTGCATATAGTAAATGTTTACTATTACTAGTATTAGTGCTATCTATTACAGCATTAATAAATGACATAGCAGCCGGCACAGTTCCTGTAATCCCAGCACTTTGGGAGGCCGAGGTGGGTGGATCATGAGATGAGGAGATCAAGACCATCCTGGCCAACATGGTGAAACTCTGTCTCTACTAAAATACAAAAAGTTAGCTGGGTGTGGTGGCACATGCCTGTAATCCCAGCTACTCCGGAGCTAAGCAGAGGAATTGCTTGAACCTGGGAGGCAGAGGTTGCAGTAGTGAGCTGAGATCGTGCCACTGCACTCCAGCCTGGTGACAGAGCAAGACTCCGTCTCAAAAAAAAAAAAAAAAATGACATAGCACCCATAACTTTGTGGTGTCAGTTACCTAAAAATTGGTCTTTCTGTTGTAAGCTTGCTGGTCATACGCAAATCCTAAAGAGGATTGACAGTGGAGAGAGCTTTGTGAGAGTTTAGAATTAGGAGGGTGGATAGGGTAGGACATTTTCTCTGCCTAGTAACGTGTATTCACTTTCAAGAAGGTGCATTCAGGTAGCACAGTCAGAGGACAGGGAAGTGGGTTAGGGCCTCTCTGCACTCAGGCAGCCACCATGTCAGAAGATGAGTGCTCCCTGAGTGCTCCCTTCCACTGAGAGGTACAGGCAAACAGTGAGTGAGTTGTTGCTTACTTGTATGATGCCTAGGAAAGAAAAAGGTTTCTGGGAAAACAAAATGACAGCCAAAATTGTCTGATGCCGTGAAGGGGAGGGCGCAGCATCAGGCACAGATGCTTCTCCTTTGTTGCATGAGTATCTAAAGCCTCATCATCTTGTGGAGGCCATGGGTTTTTGCCTGAGCCACTTACTTCCCCTGTGCCAGTTCTGTCACCCTCCCTGTGGTACAGTTACTGCTGCCCTTCGCCGAAGTGCTGTTGTGTGTCCCCTGACAGGTGGCGTTCAAGATGTACTTGGGCATCACTCCAAGTATTACTAATTGGAGCCCAGCTGGTGATGAGTTCTCCCTCATTCTGGAAAATAACCCCTTGGTGGACTTTGTAGAACTTCCTGATAACCACTCATCCCTTATTTATTCCAACCTCTTGTGTGGGGTGTTGCGGGGAGCCTTGGAGATGGTGAGTACAGCTCTTTATCTTCTGGGACACCTAAAACACAATAGGAACTTGATAAGTGTTGAAACGAATGAAAGAGAGAAAACAAAGGGCTTTGGCTCACCCCAGTGCTTTACTGCCTGAGATGGTGATGCTGCTGAGGTAGGATCCAAGTCAGACATCTTTACATGGTGATGCTCCTCCCTACCAGCCTGGGACGTGGTGCTGTCAGGCCCCAAAGCCCAGGAACATCCATTGTCAGATTGGCTTATTTGGTGACAGTCTGAATCTTGGGTATTCTTTGCCGAGTTTCCCCTTAAGGGTCAGGGCCACTGTCTTCTGCAGAAACGAACCCTACATGCTGTGGATGAGTCAGTTATGCCCCATCTCCACTGGTTCCTTAGAGGCTGTGGTCAGGCAGCTACCCCTTCATTTTCCCACTGCCCCCCAGGTCCAGATGGCTGTGGAGGCCAAGTTTGTCCAGGACACCCTGAAAGGAGACGGTGTGACAGAAATCCGGATGAGGTTCATCAGGCGGATTGAGGACAATCTTCCAGCTGGAGAGGAATAATCATCCCTGGGACTCCAGGATAGCCAGCAGGAACACTGTTGGAATCAGCAGGCCTCTGTGCTTCCTCTGCCCTCCAGAACTCAGTGACTCTTGAACATGGATGTTATATATTCTTATAACCTGTTTCCATTCTCCATTCAAATAAAGAGCATCATCTTGCTGTGCTCTTTAGTCCACTGTGATATAGTCCATTTACCCCATGTGTGCACATTCAGGAGCGACATTCTTTGCTCCCATTCCCTTGAGAGGGGCTGGATGTAATCACCCTTGGTTGGACTAAAAAGAGTTTAAACCATTTTACATTCCTGTTTGAATTTTCCAAAGCAAAACTCACTTTGACCCCATTAAGAGGCAAGCCTGGCATATCTATCCCTGGGCCTTTAGAAAGCCATTTGCCTCAGATGGCTATAGGGTTGTGGGGTGGAGGGAGGAGAGGCTGGGAGGGAGTGGGTAGGAATTGCTAGCTGTAGTGTGACACACCATAGTGCTTGCCAGGAAAGGAGCCAGTTATGCCAGAAACACTGACTTCTGGGAAGCCACCCAGGTCTCATTCCTCCCTGCTGTTCGGAGGCAACATCTCCTCTTTTTACAGAGGGTACATCCTTTTTTCTTACAAATTCTTCAATAAAGACGCATTCTTGAGTGAAATCCCAATCATGTCCTGTTTTCTTTCTGCTCATCACCAGGTATTTTGTTAAAAGGGTGTGAGGAGACCAGGTTGGTTCGTGGGCTCTGCCTTTCTTTGACTTGGTTTAGCAGTGGCTTCTCCCCACAGACCAGAGAGTCTAGGAAACCTGGGAGCCTGGATAAGCAACTGAAGCCTCTTCAGAGTCGTTTTTGGCTCTAGTGTCTGCAGCAAAATCTAGAAGCAGACCATTATTCCAGATGTACCCAAAATGAACTGTCCTGGGCACTTGGCCACCAAGTTAGAAGGTTTAGCTAGAAAGGCCATGTAAACCCTGTTGTTGGGGTGCCATTTATTGAGTGCTTACCACTCTAAAGATACTACTGAACACTTTGTATGCATTAGCCAGCTCACAAGAATTCTATTTTTACAGTGGAGGCCACAAGTTGCCCAGGTCATACGGTAAGTGGAAAAGCTAGGGTTCAAAGCTGGGCCAAAGGGCAAAACCTATGCTCTTAATGAAGATTCTCTCTCTTTTTGAGATGGAGTCTCGCTCTGTTGCCCCACCTGGAGTACAGTGGTGTGATCTCGGCTCACTGCAGCCTCTGCCTCCTGGGTTCAAGCTATTCTGCCTCAGCCTCCCGAGTAACTGGGACTACAGGCACGTGCCACCATGCCTAGCTAATTTTTTTTGTATTTTTAGTAGAGACAGGGTTTCACCATGTTGGCCAGGCTGGTCTCAAACTCCAGACCTCATGATTCGCCTGCCTCAGCCTTCCAAAGTGCTGGGGTTACAGGCATGAGCCATCACCCTCGGCCCCAAGATTCTTTTTTGCTGCCTGGTTAGCACTGTGGGAGAAGAAGGGAACAGGCTCACAGCTGCCTCTTCCAGGCTTACAGAGCTTGGGATAGCCTTTAAAGAAAGGGAGGAAGCAGAGATTGTGGCAGGCTGTATTTGGTAGCACTGTTTTTGGGGATAGCCCAGGGTCCTGAGGTCTAGACACTCAGGTTGCTGGAGGGAAATGGGGTCCCAGGCCTTCCCTAAAGTTTGTGTGCAGGTCTGAGATGAGGGGAGCCAGTTTTAGATGCACTGTGCTTGAGATGTGTTTTGGTTGTGCAAGCGTAGGACCAGGGTTCTGAGACACCACTGGGGACAGTTTGCATAGGACTTGCCTGCTCTAACAGGGTTTGGCCACCGAGGAAGGATGGTCAGTTTTGTGTCCCCAAACATAGGGACATCCTCTGAGCCTCTTTTTATTTTATTTTATTTTTATTTTTGAGATGGAGTTTCACTCCCTTTACCCAGGCTGGAGTGTAATAGCGCGATCTCGGCTCACCGCAACCTCCACCTCATGGGTTCAGGCAATTCTGCCTCAACCTCCTGAGTAGCTGGGATTACAGGCACACGCCACCATGCCCAGCTAATGTTTTGTATTTTTAGTAGAGACGGGGTTTCACCATGTTGACCAGGATGGTCTCGATCTCTTGACCTCATGATCCACCCGCCTCGGCCTCCCAAAGTGCTGGGATTACAGGCTTGAGCCACCGCGCCCGGCTCCTCTGAGCCTCTTTATGTCCCCCTCCATATTACAGGCATCAGCCACCATACCTGGCCTGCTTTCTGCATTTTACAGATGAGGAAACTGAGGCACAGGGAGGTCAAATGACGGGGTCCCTGGGTCAACTTGGGGTCCCAGGGCAGTTACTCAATTTTGGTCAACTCAGTGTAGGGCTCAGTCCAGTCACACCGGAGTCTAAATGAATGACAGAGATGAAGGGAATGAACCTGGGGGCCCAGATGTGGAAAGCTTTATGTAGTGTCCAGACCCTGCCAAAAAAAGTCAGCTGCACTGCTCTTTCCCTTCTCCAGCAGGACCCTCGCCCTTCCTCTCCTCCAGGTACCACAGCCTACTTTTGAGCAGCGGTGTGTATGCCGTGAGGTTTTGGATATTTCCTTTCCCAAAAAACTTGGGCAACCTTACAGGATTAGGGAGCTGTGGAAACAAAGCTCCCATAGTGACTTTTCCCAGTTACAGCCCCACAACTGGGGCTAAGGGAAGGAAAGGGCTGGGGATGGCAGAAGTATTTGGAACATGCAAGCCCCAGCAAACTAACTTCCTGGTCCCCACCCTGTCGTTGATTGGTTGTAGATTGCACATCCTGTCTTACTATGACTGTGAGGCTGAGACAGCCCCCTAGGCTAGGCCATTCCCTCCCAGCAAGATGGGGCAGGTGAGCCTGGCTATATGGGAGAGGCTGACTAATGAGGATTTCTGGGGAGTCTGACTCATGGCAGAGTTCTGGGACTGGAGGGTTGATGCTGATTGATGCTGGTGGCCTTCGGTCCTGGGGCTGGCTGGGTGGAACTCTAAGGCAAGGTCTTGGTCTTCAGTCTTTGGCCACCAGGGGTCTCCAAATCACCACTGTACCATCCCAGAGAGTGACATTGGACCCCTGGTTTTCAGAATTTGCTAGAAGATGCAGTTGATGGAGCAAATCTGAGAGGCTGACAGGAGGCTGGAAGTGTCCCCCTCTTCCAGTTACCCTTACAGGACCTGAAAGCAAAGCTAACATATAGCTACCAGGGTAAGCGCCTGCCTACTGGAGCCAGGGCACTGGAAGAAAGCATTAGCCAAGGACGTCTGACCACATACATACTTCAAACTCTCATGCTGGCCTCCTAGTTGTACAAGCTAGCTAGCTCCGAGCCCTTGCCTAATCAACCCCCCTTACTTCCTGAGTGGAGGCCAGGGCACCAGCCCCATTCCCCTAATGTAACACTGTTCCCTTCCTGCCCCAGACCTCCAACACCAGTGAAATTTCCATTTTCAGGTTACACCTTCTCCTGGGGGGTTGGCCTCCCCTACATTTGTACTGGACATCCAGGGCCAAGAAGCGGGTGGCAACAGAGGCCTCCGGAGCAGAAACTGCATTCAGTAAAATTAAAATAGTCTCCTAACAAGTAGTTCATTGTGGCTAGTAGGGGGTGGGGGTGCAGGAAAAAACGTCCTCCCAGAGCTTAAGTGCTACCATGTGCTGTTTTTTGGAAGCCAAAGGGCCGGTGGGAGGGTAGGAGAGAGGAGGGGAGCGTGGTGGCAGGCGAGGAGCTGCTGTTACTGATCCCCAGCCTTTGATGTAGGGCCAGGCCTGACCCCAGGACAGCCGCTGGCCACTGCCAGGGGAGCGGTGGGACTCAGTGCATTCCTGGGGGCAATTTACACTCTGGCAGGAGGAGAGAGGAAAATTTCTACTGTGGGAAGGGGGTGGAGGGAGGGCGCTGCTGCAGAGGTAGGGGATGGGGGGTGTTGCGAAGAACAATGGAGGGAGCCAGGACACAGAGTAGCACTATCCTGCTTCGCCCTGGCTCCCTCACCCACCTCAGGTCCAGGCCTCCTCCAGGAAGCCATCTCTGATCAAACCCAGAGCTGGTGAGGAGCTCACATGGGCTGGCCCAGGTACAGCCAAGGAGTTGCAGAGAAGCAGCTGCTCTTTCCTCTTGGCTCCAGGAACCTGGACTGTCAACCATGAGGGCATCTAGGACTGAGCTAGGCTAGAGGGGGGGTAGGAGAGTGGTGCGCATGGGCAGGAGGACATTTGTGCAAGTGAATGTGGACGAATGTTATTCATAGCAATAGCTAATCTTTATTGCAGAGTGGCCTTGTGCCAGCGCTAGTCATGTGATATGCCAGTACTTCACATGTATTTCTCATTTAGCATTCACCATAGCCCTACCACTGCCTGCAGATGAGGAGACTGAGGAGCACAGCTAGTATGCGGTGGATTCAACACTTAAACTCAGATAGTCAGGACTTGAACACAAAGCTCCTATTCAATATATGACACGTTATGTATGTACGTTTTTGTGTTTCAGTGTCTGTCTGTTTCCTTGGGTTCCTTGGGGACTATCTTTGTGTGTATTTTTTTTTTTTTTTGAGACAGAGTCTTAATCTGTCGCCTCTGCAGCTGGAGTGCTACAGTGGTGCAATCTTGGCTCACTGCAACCTCCACCTCCCAGGTTCAAGGGATTCTCTTGCCTCAGCCTCCCAAGTAGCTAGGATTAAAGGCGTGTGCCACTACGGCCAGCTAATTTTTGTATTTTTTTTTTTTTTTAGGTAGAGATGGGGTTTCACCATGTTGGTCAGGCTGGTCTTGAACCCTTGACCTCAGGTGATCCTCCCGCCTCAGCCTCCCGAAGTGCTGGGATTACAGGCATGAGTCACCACGCCTGGCCAAATTCTTTCATTTAATAAAACTGTAGCTCTGTGTTAGGGGCTGGGGACTGGAGATGACCTAGACCTCAGCCCTGCCTGCTGGGAGCTTCTGCCCATGGGAAAGCAGCTGAACGCAATGTGAGGTCTGGGGGGGAGGGTTGAAAATGAGGAACTAGGCAAGTCCTGGCTCTGCTATCTATCAGCCGTGTGATACTAGACAAATGATTTGACCTTTGAGCCTCAGTTTTTTTCATCTGGAAAATGGGAATCATAATGCCTTCCTTGCTGGCTGTTTTAAGGATGAAACAAGGTGATCTATGTAAATTTCCTGGCATATGCTGAGTATTCCCTAACTGGCAGTTATGATTAACTCGGTTGTTATTGGAGAACATCTTGCAAAACCACTGTGTGGATGGATATATGAATGTCTGAATGCGTAAGGAGGGTAAGTCTGTGAAATCTGGGCCTGTCTATTTTCCTCGCTGTAGCCCCAAGCATCTAGCACAGCTTGTCAGCACAAAGTAGGTGCTTAATAAACGTTTATTGGCCGGGTGTGGTGGCTCAAGCCTGTAATCCCAGCACTTTGGGAGGGAGGCTGAGGTGGGTGGATCACCTGAGGTTAGGAGTTTGAGACCAGCCTGGCTAACACGGTAAAACCCCGTCTATACTAAAAATACAAAAATTTGCTGGGTGTGGTGGCGTGTGCCTGTAATCCCAGCTACTCAGGAGGTTGAGGCAGGAGAATTGCCTGAACCCAGGAGGCAGAGATTGCAGTGAGCTAAGATTGCGCCATTGAACAATCTTGTCCCCTGGGTGATAAGAGGGAAACTGTCTCAAAAAACACAGCCATGTCCCCCCACACACATACCTCCCCACATGGACACACAGGAGTACAGACTCCCATACCTCCACACACCCACACACATGCATACCCCTCATACCCATGCACACATGTGCACTCACACACCCAAGCACATATACCTCTACACAGGCCCACGCCCACCTACATGCACACAAGGCACCCAGGTAGGCACACACACATACACACATGCGCACACACACGCCCTCACCCCAGAGCCCTCTCCTGATCTCATCTCCACTTCCAAGTCATTTTATTAAAATAAAATAAATAAATAATAAATGAATGTTTATTGACTGTTTTTAACATTTTTATTTTATTATTTTTTGAGACAGAGTCTCACTGTTGCCAGGCTAGAGTGCAGTGGTGTGATCCCAGCTCACTGCAACCTCCGCCTCCCAGGTTCAAGCAATTCTCCTGCCTCAGCTTCCCAAGTAGCTGGGATTACAGGCGCCTGCCACCACACACAACTAATTTTTGTATTTTTAGTAGAGACGGGGTTTCACCATATTGGCCAGGATGGTCTCAAGCTCCTGACCTCGTGATCTGCCCTCCTCAGCCTCCAAAAGTGCTGGGATTACAGTTATGAGCCACCGAGTCTGGTCCTTAATTTTATTATTTTCTTAGAGACAGGGTCTCACTCTGTTGCCCAGGCTGGAGGGCAGTGGTGCAATCCCAGCTCACAGCAGCCTCGATCTTCCAGGCTCAAGTGATCCTCCTGTCCCATAGCTGGGACTAATTTTTTGTAGAGACAGGGTCTCACTTTGTTGCCCAGGCTGGTCTCAAACTCCTAGACTCAAGCGATCCTTTTACCTTCGCCTCCCAAAGTGCTGGGATTACAGACGTGAGCCACTGCACCCAGCCTTGACTGGGTTTTGACTGTGAGTGTGGGGTGGGGAGACCTCAGAGAGAAAGAGAGGTGTGAGTGCAGGGGAGCCCTCCACCAGGTGATAATTTATGGGGGTCAGTGCAAAATGAACATGGAACCCTTAGTTCAGAAATTATTATGAATTCCAAGACAATCCAGGAAAGTGTTAAGTCAGGCCCTCGTGTGTGGGGAGCCCTGTATGACTCCCATGAAGCCAACCCTGACCTCTGCTTGCCTGTGGAGACTCAATGCTTCCCAGGCCTCCCCCAGCCAAGTTGTTAGGGAGATAGTATAAGGCCAGGGACTCCCTGGGCTGCCTGGGGGAAGGCAAAGAGGGGAAGGATGGCTCAGTGTGGGCAGGCCTGGAGAAAGCTGAGGGAAGGACCCAAAGACCAGCAGACCTTCCCCCAGGAAGCCCCCCAGAGCCAGGCCCATGTCTGAGAGCAGCCCTCTGCCTTCTGTCCCCCCACACCAACCAGGCCGCTGGGTGGTCTAGACACATGTGGTCACATTTAGAGATGTTGATTGAAGCAAAATTGTTATAAGATTAGAATATTTAAGGTAACTTTAATTTCCACTGCATTGCTGGGATTTTTGAGGGTGAGGCCAAGAGATCCCCTGGAGTGGAAGTATGGAGAATGGTGGGGGCTGCAGGAGGAGTCTCCATCATCCCTGCCTGGGAGGAGAGGCTGCTGGCAACTGAAAAGAAGGAAGGAGAGCTAGACAGAGGGAAGGACTTCCCAGGAATCTCAGAAGCAGGAGTTCAGCCCTCCCGCAGATGTGGGGAGTGAAGGGCTGCCCTGGTGGAACAGGAATTCACCAGCACCACACCTCCTCCCCAGACTATCTCCACATCCTGCCACACATCTGCACACATATCCCTCCCAGCCAGACGGAAGGGGGGCCAAAGGAGGGTCCCATTCAGGTCCTCCCGAGCTCCAACCTAGGGTGGTTGGGGCCCAGAGGGTTTTCTTGTTGGTAGATCAATAGAAATTTAGAAGGAATAGGAAAATAAGGTAATAGTAATAAGGGTTACTAACATTATTATTATTGTTTTTATTTTTGGAGACAGAGTCTCGCTCTGTTGCCTTGGCTGGAGTGCAATGGTGCTAACGGGTCACTGCAATCTTCGCCTCCCAGGTTCAGGCGATTCTCCTGCCTCAGTCTCCCATGTAGCTGGGATTATAGGCGCCCACAACCACACTGGACTAATTTCTGTATTTTTAGTAGAGACAGAGTTTCACCATGTTGGCCAGGCTGATCTCGAACTCCTTACCTCAAATGATCTACCCACCTTGGCCTCCCAAAGTGCTGGGTTACAGGAATTACTCATATTATTATTATTATTATTATTATTGTTAGAGACAGGGTCTCACTTTATTACCGTCTGAAGTTCAGTGACATGATCATAGATCACCGTAGCCTCAAACTCAAGGAATCCTCCCACCTCAGCCTCCTGAGTAGCTGGGATTCCAGATGTGTGCCACCACATCCAGCTAATTTATTTAGAGACAGGGTCTCACTATGTTGCCTAGGACAGTCTCAAACTCCTGGGCACCAGTGATCTTCCTGCTCCAGCCTCCCAAAGTTCTGGGACTGCAGGGACAAGCCACTACACCTGGTGCTAATATGTATTATTATTATTATTATTTATTTATTTATTTTTGAGATGAAGTTTCACTCTTTGCCCAGGCTGAAGTGCAATGGTGTGACCTTGGCTCACCACAATCTCTGTCTCCCAGGTTCAGGTGATTCTCTGGCCTCAGCCTCCCCAGTAGCTGGGATCACAGGCATGTGCCACCACGCCCAGCTAATTTTGTATTTTTAGTAAGAGAGGGGGTTTCTCCATGTTGGTCATGCTAGTCTCAAACTCCTGCTCAGGAGATCCGCCAGCCTCAGCCTCCCAAAGTGCTGGGATTACAGGTGTGAGCCACCGTGCCCGGCTACATTTATTATTATTAAATCCCCAACTATTATTGAGCCATTAGTATGTGCCAAGCTTGTATTAAGCTCTTTATTATTCTCTCTCTCTCTTTTTTGGTTTAAACATTTATTTCTCATCATTCTGGAGGCTGGAAGTCTGAGATCAGGGTGCCAGCATGGTCAGGTTCTTGGCGAAGGCCCCTTCGTGGTTAGCAGTTGGGTGTCTTCTCGTATCTTCTCCTGGGGGAGAGAGCTCACTATCTCTTTAAGAGACCCGATAGCACAATGGTACAATGGAAGATGTTGCCTGGAGCCACATCCCAGCTCACTCACTTCCCATGTGACCACGAGTGAGTGACTTAAGCCCCCTGTGCTCGGTTTTCCCATCTACAAGTGGGGACAATAAGGAGACCAACTTCAAAGAGCTGTTGTAAGGATTAAATGAGTTAATCCACATAAAGTGCTCAGAATAGTGCCGGCATGGGGCAAGAGCCCTGAGCATGTCTGCTGTCCGTCATTACGGGCTGTTATACCCCTTTCATAAAGGAGGAATTTGAGGTTTTAGAGAAATGAGGTCACTTGCCCACAGCTACAGAGAGGCAGCACTGGGATCCAAACCCGGGTCTGCTTGACTCCTCAGCCCACTGTCTGAACCACCAGACTGGTGCCAGTGCTGACTCTGCCATGGCCATGCTAAGCAAGTTATATGCTGTGTCTGGTTCAGTTTAACCACCCACCCCATTTGATACCCTGCCCAGGCCTAGAACAGTTCTTGAAGGCTCGCTGGTCAGCTTCTGATTGTTGTGGCTGAGGGAAGTGAAGCCCAGAGAGGGGCAGAAACTTGCCCAAGGCCACACAGCAGGTGATCGTAGGCAGAGCTGACCCACTGATATCCAGACACCACCAGAGACAGGCCCAGGTGGAAGGCCCTGGCAGGAGGCTGGGAGTTTGGCCTTGTCTAGCCAAGAGATGAGCATTGGTGTAAGAGTCCATGACTTTGAGCAAACAGCTGGTGGACAAGGAGAAAGCGGCCGCAAGGTCATGGCACAGCTGTCAGCCTCTACTGGGGGACGGGAAGCTGAGGCCCCTCCTCGGCGTCGGGGTTAGGGAGGTGCCTGATGGCCAATGAACACCAGGGCCACAGGATCTGGCCACAGGACAAGACTTAGACTTGGCGTCCTCCCTCCCTGCAGGGCACTGGGCAGGGGCAGGTGGGGCAGGGGCTGGTGGGGCAGGGGTTGGGGGACAAGGGAGGGGGTTGGGACAGGTGTGTACCACATAGAATCAGGCCTGAGGGCCCCAGGAAAAGTGTAAAGAGTGAGTCAGGAGACCCAGGCGTGGGATTTGAGTGGGGGATTGGGTGACTTTGTGTCTGAGTGTGGATGCGAAGCTGGTGGGAGCCCCTTCCCCACACAGTGTGCCCCTCCCTTGCCCACTTGTGCCACCAGGCCCTGCTTCACGCAGCCCTCCCTCCCTTCTCTCTGAACAGCTCACACTCAGAGTGAAGTGCTCTGCATGGATTGACTGTCATCCTCACAATATGCCTAGAAGAGCTTCCCAGATAGGGAAACTGAGAAACCAGAGGTTAAGTGTGTGCCCAATGGCATGTGGCTGGTGAGTGGTGGCACTTGGAGTTGAACCCAGGCAGTCTAAATCCAGGGTCTTCGTTGTCTACTGTTAGTCCCTGCTGCCTAGCTCCCACCCCCTCCCAAGCCCGGCCCCGCTGAACACTCAGCCCCCATCAGATCCCCATGCAGGCTCTGGTTTCCACACTGGCTTCGGGGGCAGGCCTCAGCCATCCCCCCTCAGTCCATGTCCTCCTAGGCACCCTGCCAGCCAGGACACCTCCCTTCTCTGGGCAGTACCTTAGCCTGGCTCCCCTATAGTTCAGACCAGGAGACCAGACCTCAAGACCCCTGACAATCGCCCCTAATTCTGATGGGTGGGCTGAAGTGGGCCAGGCTCTGAGGGTAGGTGAGGGTGAGAGGCCCCGTTGAGGAGTGGCGGGGCTGGTGTGTACCTTGGCAGGGGTACAGAAAAGTGGGAGGCCCTCAGAGGGCAGGCAGCAGGAGGAGGAAGGTTGTGGGGGGCGGGCCCTGACCCGAGACAGCCTGGGGGCCTCCCTGCTCCTTTGCGGAACCTGCTGAGGGCTCTGCTCTTTCTTATTTAGAAACACACACACACACACACACACACACACACACACACACACACACACAGAGCTACCCACACCCACCTCCCCCCTACACACACACACTTCCACCCACACCCACACAGCCACAGCCACACACACCCACACCAACACACAGCCACACACACCCCACACACAGCCACCTACACTCACACCCACACTCACACACAGCCACACCCCCCCCACATACCTCCCCACAGGGACACACAGGAGTACAGACTCCCATACCTCCACACACCCACGCACATGCACACCCCTCATACCCATGCACACATGTGCACTCACACACCCAAGCACCTCTACACAGGCCCACACCCACCTACATGCACACACAGGCACCCAGGTAGGCACACATACACATACACACATGCACGCGCATACACGCCCTCACCCCAGAGCCCTCTCCTGACCTCATCTCCACTTCCCCCTCCACTTGCTGCCTCCCCTGCTCCCCTGCTGCCTGGCTACTGCCCCTGCTCCCACCCCAACCTCCAACCCTTAATTTCTGTCTTAAAGGATGTCCTTCTGTGACAGCCCATCCTGTGGGCCCTCCTGGCCTTCTAGAAGCACTCTGCCTTTGCCTGCTGGGACACTGCTCTCCCGGTCCCCTGCCACCTTCTCAGTCTCCTTTGCTGACCCCTCTTCCTCTGTAGCCCCGTGAATGTTGATGTCCTGACCGCGCCCTGCCCGCCTCCCTGGGCCCACTGCTCACTCTGTGGCATCAGTCACCATCTGCAAACCGTAGACTCCTCCTTGCTATCCCAGAACTCTCGCTTCCTTTCCAGATCCATGGAAGTCCCACAGACTCATCCAACTCATTGCATCTGTCCACCCTCCTTCTCTTGGTCCTCACTGTCCCCAGGCGTAGCCCAAAGCCTGAGCACTGTCCTTGACACTGCCTCTTCGCAGGCCCCTCGCCCAAAGCCTGCCTAGTTCACCTCGTCACTCCCCTCACACTGGGCCCTCCCTTCCCTTCCCCCTCACTGTCTACCTCATGGGACCATGCCAGGTATTCCCGCAGCCTCCTCGGTGACCTGCCTCTATCCTCCTCCGCACAGCTTCGGGAGGCGCTTTCCAAAGTACAGATCTGACCAGGTGACTGCTCGGCTCCAGAGCCTTTCCGTGGCTCCCCGTTTTCCAGGGACGAGGTCTGGCTAGCCTCAGCCTGCCTGCCTCTGTGACCCCGGCTCAATGCCCTAAGGCCTGAATGTGCCGACCACGACTGGCCCCTGTGAGTCCTCCGGGCTCAGCCTACCAGGGTCACGTCTGCAGGCAGCCTTCTGGGGACTCTTCCCTGGGGGGCCACCAGCCCGAGCTGCCCCTTCGCTGCAGGACTGCGCCTGGCCGTCCTTCTCAGCGGCCGCGTCTGTCCCCCCAGGAAGGTGGCCCTCGAGGGCAGGGGCTGCGCGGACTCCGCAGCGGCCGAGCCGCTGGTCAGGTGGGCCGGAGGGACGGGGGAGGGCCGCCCGGGAGCGCGTGTGTGGCGGGGGCTGGGCGTGGGTGTCGGGGAGGGAGGCAGCCGTCCCGGGCCGGGCGGGGCGCGGGCCTTGGCCGTGGCTGTGGAAAGAGGAGGGCGGAGGCCCCGCCCCGCCGCGCCCCTCCCGCCGCCCGCCCACTCCGGCAGCGCGAGGGGCGGCCGGCAGAGCGACGCGGAACCCCGCCGGCTCGGACCCCGACGCCGCCCGCCCAGCCGCGGACGCCCCTGCCCGGAGCCTGCGCCGCCCGGGCCGCCCTCTAGGGCCCGAAGCGGCGCCCGGCGGCCGCGCCCGCAGGTAAAGGCGAGGAGGCGGGCACCGGGGCTCGGGCTGGGGGGCTCCGAGGGCAGGACCTGGGCTGGGCTTCCCCAGCACCGTGCAGGACGGCAGGGCCAGCGCCTCGGACTCCGGGGTGGGGACAAGGTGGGGGACTCGGGCCAGGGGGTCGCGCTAGGTTGGGGGAGCCCATCCGGTTTCCTGCGCCCATTCCCTCCCGGGCAGGACCCCAGTAAAGACCCCTCCTCCCTTCCTCTCCCAGAAGCGAGGGCTCAGCATCAGACAGTGCAGGGTGGAACCCCCGACGATGTGGCTCTGGGCGTGTCACCACCTCCCTGTCTCCCGTCCCACCTGTAAAATTTGGGGATAACGAAGCCGAAGCTGCCTTCGCAGGGTAGTGGAAGAGAAGAGGGAGTGAGGGGCCTTAGCATCCCCCAGCTCCCACTCCTGCCGTCATCCCTCTGCCATTGCTGATTTGCTGGAGACCTCCCAGTTGTAAGGTTTTTCTGCCTCAGCCCCCAAGTTCTTCCTCTTCTAGGTGCCCTGGTAGCCCCTTCGCCCCAAACTGGTGACAGGTTCCCAGGAATGTCCCTGTCAGGGACTCAGCAGTCCCCCAGCTCCAGAGGGAGACTTGCAGGGTGTCAGGGCTGCTGCCTGGCCAAGAGGCCCCAGCACAACCTCCCAGTGTCTCTACCCTGGGTCTGGAGCCACCCTGGCCTCAGGAGTCCTCTAGGTAGAGAAAAGCAATTCAGCCAGAGGGGCCCAGGAACGCTATTGCCATGGGGAAGGGCAGGCTTCTGTGACTTTGCTGATTGTACGTGTGCGTGCGTGTGTGTGTGCCTGTGTGAAATCATGCTGGGTTCCTGACACAGACATGTGGCTGACCTTCTTGGGGTGCCCGAGCAACCGGGAATCCTCCCTCCTGCCTGCTGTCAGCACCTCTTGCTCAGGCTGGCAGCAGAGGCCCATCCACACCTCTTAGCAGAGTCCTCTTAGCAAGTACAGCCTCCCAGCAGCTGTACTGGGCATTTGGAAGGTCTGGGGGCCGTGGAGCTGGATGGCTGGAGGGTCAGGCAGCCTGGGTCCCTTTCTGGGGACTGAGCTAAGATCGACTGATCCTTACTGCCCCAAGCAGTTGGGGCCTCAGGGCAGGAGCTGGTGATTTCTGGAGAGACACCAAGGTTGCTGGTCTCGGTCAGGGCATAGGTGCCCTCACTGGCCTCCCACTGGACTGGTGAACATCTACAAACCCTTGGACATACAATGACCCCAGATGATAATGAGGAAAACCAGAGATACCCTCACCCAGCCACATACAGCCTTGCACCCTTATGAGAGCCACACACAGTCACACACTGACCCAAACTTTCATTAGAACCAGGCGGACACATGCCTCTACTGAAACATATACCACCACAAGTCACAGACAGATGAGTGCACACACACCCAAACTCCTACAGACACATGGCAGGCCCCACGTGGCCCAGCCAGACATACTCAGACAGGACAGCACACACACATATACGCTCACACCCAGACATGCTCACCAGGATCTCTTTCTCTGGTTTCACTTTGTCTACCGCAGTGAAAATGAGAATTTCCGCTCTTTGGCTCAGAGGAAAGGGAAAGAAAATATGGAAGTGAATGTGTCTGTTAGCAAGAGGGAGGGAAAAGATACTAAGCAGGGCTGTCAGTCTGAGCCCCCGTACTCCACTACCTTCTCTGCTCCTGCCTGAGCCGGACTAAAGGACACACAGCTCCAGCTTCCTGGCCCTGCTGGCCCCCCAGCCCACTCCAGAACCCTCAGTGGCAGGGATGGGGCACCTCTTATAGGGAAGTAGGGCCTCAGATGAGCTGGTCCCATCTGTGGCAGGAGGCACTTACAGAGTCTGGGCAGAGGAACAAGAGAGACACAGGGGTCTCTCCTGTGGGGTGCAGCTGTGGTCTCACCATACCTTACGGGGTACCCCAGGAGGGGTACCGTGCAAGCTGAAGTACAGATCAGAGAAGGTGGCACCTAAGAGGTGATCTGGCCAGGGCTTTCAAGGATGATAATTTTGGCAGGTGTGGGGGTAGAAAGGCTGAATGGGAGGGTGTTCCCAGCTGAGGGCACAGCTCGTGCAGGGGTATGGAGGGGAAGCTGCAGGTTCTTTCAGGGACAGTGGGTAATGGGAGTAATGGGCACTGTTGGATCACACTGGGGAGTGGGAGGGACTCATGACTCTTTTTTTTTTTGAGATGGAGTTTCGCTCTTGTTGCCCAGGCTGGAGTGCAATGGCACGATCTCAGGTCACCACAACCTCCGCCTCCTGGGTTCAAGTGATTCTCCTGCTTCAGCCTTCCTAGTAGCTGGGACTACGATGTGCCACCACGCCTGTCTAATTGTGTATTTTTAGTAGAGACAGGGTTTCTCCATGTTGGCCAGGCTGGTCTCGAACTCCTGACCTCACATGATCTGCCCCCCTCAGCCTCCCATAGTGCTAGGATTACAGGTGTGAGCCACCATGCCCGCCAGGGCTCCTGACTTTGAAATCAGATTTATAAGGGCCCTGTCCAGAGAAAGGGTGTCAGCTGCAAATGATACAATCTGGGAATCACTCTGGCTGCTCTGGGGAACAAGGATGAAGGGGGGATCTTTGAGGCAAGGGAGATCACGGAGGAGGCTAGGCAGAGTTTAAGGAGAAAGGTGACAGAGAATAAAGTGGGCAGTTGCCATGGGGATGAGAGGAAGAAGTGGAAAGAAGTAAGCCGGTTGCGGGTGGGGCCGGGAGCCTTGCGCTGGGTGGCTGTGGCCTGTCCCCAGAGGAGGCAGGTCAGGGGAGACATGGGTTTGGCCCTGGGATCTGATAAGTTGAGATGACTGGGAGCTGGCGGCTGAGTGTAGCCTTGAAGCCTGGGTGGGTGTGTGAGACCATGTGTGGGCACACATGTGCCCAGGTACCAGCCATGGAAGTCTGGCTCCCAGAAAGAGAATTCCAGGCCCACTTTGTTCTGAGGGCATTTCCAGAGTGGGTGGGGTGTGGACAGCAGATCTTGAGTGAGGCAGCATGTGCTGTGTGGAGAGGAGCTGGCACTGGGAGTCAGACAGACCTAGGACTTCCCATCTCTGTGCCTCAGTTTCCCCATCTCTCAAATGGGAATGATGTGCTTGTCTCCAGAGTTTTTTGCCTGCAGAGAGGTGAGGAGTGGTCCCAAGTCACATGTGTGAAGGGTAGCACCTAGATCGTATGATCAGTGTTTATTCTGCCTCTCTGGTTGGGACTGGGGAGGACCTGGCCCTGCTTCCATTCAGATTCTTGGAAAGTTTTGAATTGGAGGCTGACTGTCCCCATGCAGCCTGGATGGGTTGGGATTCCTGGCTCTTGAAGGGGAAGAAGAAGTCACATGTGGGGGTGGCAGAGGGTTAGTGTCTCATGGGGAGAGCTAGGTGGCATCACTGGCCCAGCTCATGGATGGGGTTACGGAGACTCAGAGAGGAACTCACCTGAGGTCACATGGCAGCCAGTGACAGAATCGAAACAGAAGCCAGGACCCCAGGCCCAGCTCCCCTTCCTCACAAAGGCTGCCCTCCCTCAAAGGACCTGGGGTAGAGGGAACCTTGTCACTTGAGGTTCTGTGATTTCTTTTTTTTTTAAATTTTTTTTGAGATGGAGTCTCGCTTTTGTTGCCCAGGCTGGAGTACAGTGGCGAAATCTTGGTTCACTGCAACCTCCACCCCTAGGTTCAAATGATTCTCCTGCCTCACCCTCCCAAGTAGCTGGGATTATAGGCATCCACCACCACACTGGCTAATTTTTTTGTATTTTTAGTAGAGACAGGGTTTTACTATGTTGGCCAGGCTGGTCTCGCACTCCTGACCTCAGGTGATCCACCCGCCTCAGCCTCCCAAAGTGCTGGGATTACAGGCATGAGCCATCTTGCCTGGCCATTAAGAAGGAATTAGGACAGCAACTTTATTTTTATTTATTTCTTTTTTTTTGAGACGGAGTCTTGCTCTGTCGCCCAGGCTGGAGTGCAGTGGCATGATCTTGGCTCACTGGAACCTCCGCCTCCTGGGTTCAAGTGATTCTTTGGCCTCAGCCTCCCCAGTGGCTGGGACTACAGGTGCGAGCCACCACGCCCGTCTAATTTTTGTATTTTTAGTAGAGACAGGGTTTCACCATGTTGGTCAGGCTGGTCTTGAACTCCTGACCTCAAGTGATCTGCCCACCTCAGCCTCCCAAAAGGAATGGAATCTTAATTGTTGTACATCTACAGTGTGTGGGGCATTTTCTTTCTTTTTTTTTTTTTTTTTTTAAGATGGGGTTGCCGGGCGCGGTGGCTCAAGCCTGTAATCCCAGCACTGTGGGAGGCCGAGGCGGGTGGATCACGAGGTCAAGAGATCGAGACCATCCTGGTCAACATGGTGAACCCCCGTCTCTACTAAAAATACAAAAAATTAGCTGGGCATGGTGGCGTGTGCCTGTAATCCCAGCGACTCAGGAGGCTGAGGCAGGAGAATTGCCTGAACCCGGGAGGCGGAGGTTGCGGTGAGCCGAGATCGTGCCATTGCACTCCAGCCTGGGTAACAAGAGCGAAACTCCGTCTCAAAAAAAAAAAAAAAAAAAAAAAAAAAAAAAAGATGGGGTTTCACCATGTTGGTCAGGCTGGTCTTGAACTCCTGACCTCAGGTGATCCTCCCGCCTTGGCCTCCAAAGTGCTTGGATTACAGGCATAAGCCACCATGCCCGGCCTTGTGGGGCATTTTCATAGCACAAGGGGTTTTCTATGGAGGGGGGAAAAGGGGAATAGCAGGCATGAGAAGGTCAGGCCCAGAGACAGCCCAGAACAGAGGGCTGGGATGGTATTTTCTTTTCTTTTCTTTCTTTTTTTTTTTTTTGAGATGGAGTCTTGCTCTGTCACCTAGGCTGGAGTGCAGTGGTGTGATCTTGGCTCACTGCAACCTCTGCTTCCCAGGTTTAAGCGATTCTCCTGCCTCTGCCTCCCCAGTAGCTGAGATTACAGGCATGTGCCACCACGCCCAGCTAATTTTTGTATTTTTAGTAGAGACGGGGTTTCACCATGTTGGCCAGGCTGATCTCGAACTCCTGACCTTGTGATCCACCTACCTCGGCCTCCCAAAGTGTTGGGATTATAGGTGTGAGCCACTGTGCCCAGCCAGGGATGATATTTTCTGGTATCTAAGAACCGTTGGTGGTTCCTGATGGGTCCTGTGAGGGCAGGAAGCCTCTGTGAGGAAGTGGGGCCTGAGCCGGGGGTCCTGGCCTCTGGTCTTAATTCTGCCACTGGCTGCTGTGTGACCTCAGGTGAGTTTTCCTCTGAGTCTCTGTAACCCCATCCGTGAGCTGGGCCAGCAGTGACAGCCTGCCTCTCCTTACAGCCTATGGTGAGGAGAAACCTAGATTGTGGGGTAGAGGGGTCACTTCTCCTCTCCTGAAAGATCCCAGGTGGCCAGATCTTTGGTCTCCACACACGTCCAGTGTCCACAGCCCCCACCACCCAGAAGTTCTCCTTTCTGTCTAGCCTCCTTCCCTCCCACTGTGCTGGCTGCCACCAAGCTCTGCGTGGGCACTCCAGGCCACACTCCCTGACAGGCGACCACGGCTCTGCTCATGGCAAACATTCTTTTCATAGTTCCTGGAGCACAGCAAATCCGGCTGCTTAGCCAGGAATGCAGAGCCCCCTCCTGCAGTGGCAGCAGGGGCTGGATTGGGGGTGGAACCCCTGGGGGTCAGGCAGGAGGGGCTGGGGGGTGCGGAGGACCGACCTCCACCCCAGTACACGCCATGCCTCAGCTTGGAGCAGCCGGGAGGCTGTCCTCATTTTTGGACTCGCTTAGCTTGGGGCCAAGCTCTGGGACCATCCTGCCCTGGCTGGCTGGGTGAACTTGGGCAAATGACATCTCTCTGAGCCTCAGTTTCTGATCTGTAAAATGGAGTTTATAATATTAACCTTACAGGGCTGTTGAGAGGTGTCATGGTGATTATATTTATTTATTTATTTTTGTTTTTTATTTTTTTTGAGATGGAGTTTCGCTCTTGTTGCCCAGGCTAGAGTGCAATGGCGTGATCTTGGCTTACCGCAACCTCCGCCTCTGGGCTCAAGGGATTCTTCTGCCTCAGCCTCCTGAGTAGCTGGGATTACAGGAACCCACCACCACACCTGGCTAATTTTTGTATTTTTAGTAGAGACAGGGTTTCTTTATATTGGTCAGGCTGGTTTTGAACTTCTGATCTCAGGTGATCCACCCACTTTGGCCTCCCAAAGTGCTGGGATTACAGGTGTGAGCCACTGCTCTCAGCAGGTGATTATATTTATAATAGGGCATATTTATTTAGCATTCCTATATGCCAAGCACTGCTCTGAGTCTGTGATACAAAATTGTTTAATCCTCACAAATGCTCTGTGAAGCTGGGCTGTGCAGAGCTGGGCTCAGATCCCAGCTCCTTCATTTCCTAGCCTGGTTACCTTGGAGAATGGATGTGACCTCTCTGGGACCTAGTGCTCTTCCTCAGTAAAATGGGACAGCAGTTCCAGCCTTTCAGGGTCACAGGAGTCAGTAATGCCTAGAGTTCCCATTTCATTGATGAAGAAGCTGAGGCCCGGATGGAGGTCTCGTGCTAGTAAGAGCTAGGGCTGAGATACATCGGACGCATGCAGCTGGGCTGCAGAGAGATCCTCGTAATCCCACGATTTTTAAAGCAAGCCTCTTAGCCCAGAGCCTGCCCCGTAGTAGGCGCTCAGAAATGGGAACTTCTCCCACGAGCCCCATCTCTGGCAGGAGCCAATTGTTCACCTCATGGCCATCAGCACCTCAGTCTGGAAAGTTGGAATGGGGAAGCAGGCCTGGGGCCCTGGCTAGCCTCCTTGGAACCCTGCAGCTCTCAGAAGCTGGTGGGGGGTGGGGGGTGCAGACTGTCCCACCCACATCTGGTCTGGGATTTAGCCAACAGTGGTAGGCTCTGTGCAAAGGGGAGACATCGCCAGGGGAGGGGCTCCAGGAGCGGATTAGGGCAGGCAGCCGGGGGTGGAGGTTAAGAACAGAGTCCCATTGAAGTTGGCTCAGGCACTGCCCTGGCTTACCCACTCACCCCAGCTTCCTATTTGTAAGACCGAGGGGCCTTGGCCCACTGGAGCGGACTCCTGAGGCCCCGATCGTAGCTGCCCACTCTGCTCTCAGCCTTGCCTGTCCTGGTGCCATCTAGGTTGAGGCAGCACAGGTGGGGTAGAGCGGAAGTAGGGGGCAGGGCCGGTGGCTGAGGTCTTTAGGGAGCCCAGGTGTACGGAGATTTAGCCACTTGGGGGCCGGGCAGAGCTGGGTTCAGATCCCACCTCCTTCACTTCTAGCCCAGTTTCCTTAGAGAATGGATGTGACCTTTCTGGGGCCCAGTGCTCCTCCTCAGTAAAATGGGGCAGCAGTTCCAGCCTTCCAGGGTCACAGGAGTAAATAATGCCAGGAGGGTGCCTGGTGTTACGTCCAGTGCATACAGAGAACTTGGGATGCAGACACTATTGTTAACAGTTAACAGGGGGGAAGGGAATGGGGAGCAGCTTTAGGGAGGACCTTGCATCTCTGATTCTGATATTCAAGGCATTTCTCAGTCTGACCCTAGCCAGGCCTCCTCACCTCAAATCATCTGTATGGTGGAATGGTGAAGAACCTAGGCTTTGGAGCCCACAGCCAAGGTTCAAATTCAGGCTCTACTTTTTTTTAGAGATGGGGGTCTCACTATGTTTCCCAGGCTGGACTTAAACTCCTGAGCTCAAGTGATTCTCCTGCCTTGGCCTCCCAAAAGTTCTGGGATTACAAGTGTGAGCCCCCATGCCCAGCTCCAGGCTCTACTTTTTATGAGCTGTGTGACATTGGGCCAGTTACTTAACCTCTCTGTCCCTTAGTTTTTGCATCTGTAAAAAGAGAAGATGAAGTACTTTTGTCACTGGATTGTTGTGAGGATTAAATTAGATAATTCATGAGAACACTCAGAACGGTGCCTGTCACACAGTAGGTACACAATGAATGTTAGCTGTGATTAGTTAGTTCATGTGTTCGTTTATTTTATTTGGATTCTTTTCATCCCCTGAATACTATTCAGGGCTTTTACACTCTCACACATGCTGTTCACTTGGCCCAGGAGTGATCACCTCTCCCCACCACCAACCAGTTAAATCCATGTTCATCCTTCAAAGCCCAGAGCCAACATCAGTCATTTCCTCTCCCGGAGTCTCATGGTGCGGGGAGGGGGCTGGGGCCAGAGAAGTTGGGGCTAAGCTGAGCTGGAGGGTCCTTCTACCTGGGCTTCATCATTTAGGCTGTGACCTCAGAAAGTGGCCTCATTACCCAGCTCTGGGGTTATAGTGTTCAGAGTGGTGGGATGGAGGCAGGGCTCAGCCGAGTTGGAGAGGAGGCCTCGGAGCTGCTGGCTCCGGCATCTGGCTGCTTGTACAGCTACAGACAGGACTGGATGTCAGAGTTTCCATGGGAGCAGGCAGAGGCAAGCAAGCAGCTGGGGGAGAGAGTGACGTGACCCAGAGGCCTCCCTGCCAGGTGGGCTGGCTGGCTGTCCCCTCCCCATCTACCCCCGGAGTCATGTCTGGGCCTGGACTTTAGCCCCAGATCCTCTGCCTACAGCTACGTGACCTGGACTGGGGCTTTTGATAGATCCTGGCACCACACCTGATTGAGGCAGAAGTGGGGACCCAGCCATCCAGGCCTCTGACCATATCACTTCCCCCACTAAATAACCTTCCATGGCTCCCCATTGCTCTCCAGAGAAATGCAAGCATGGCATTCAAATTTCCTTACCATGTTGCCCCAGCCTCCCCATCCCGCAGCACTTCTGGACCTTCCCTGTATCTCTTTTTTTTTTTTTTTTTTTTTTGGAGACGGAGTTTCGCTCTTGTTACCCAGGCTGGAGTGCAATGGCGTGATCTCGGCTCACTGCAACCTCCGCCTCCTGGGTTCAGGCAATTCTCCTGCCTCAGCCTCCTGAGTAGCTGGGATTACAGGCACGTGCCACCATCCCCAGTTAATTTTTTGTATATTTTTAGTAGAGACGGGGTTTCACCATGTTGACCAGGATGGTCTTGATCTCTTGACCTCGTGATCCACCCGTCTCAGCCTCCCAAAGTGCTGGGATTACAGGCGTGAGGCATGGCGCCCGGCTCCTTCCCTGTATCTTACTGCCTGAAATTCCTTTAATCACCTCCTCTGCCTTTCAGACTCCTACTCATCCTTCAGGACCCAGCTCCAGGGTCCCTTTCTCCACGAAGCCTTCAGGGGAAGCTTAAGGAGGTAGTGTTCCCTGCTGTGTGCTCTCACAGCCCAAAGATCTTTGCCTATTGTGTGATGCCCCCAGCCCTTCATGGCAGGGCAGGGTAGGGTATGGGGTTGAACCATTTCTGTGGCCCAAGGCCCAGGCTTGGGTCCTCCATGCAGCAGGAGCTTCCCCAACAGGGATCCTAACCCAAAGTAGGGGCCACCCCAAACCAGAACTGACATATGGGAGGGACTTCTCCAGCATGGGAACCCGGGACACAGAAGGGACGTCCTTAGCCTGGGCCCTAGGATAGGAGGAACTCCTTCAATCCAGGGCCAGGCACCCCGTGGGTGTTGCTAAGTGTGCATTGAATGGATGGAGTCCTGGAGTGTGGGGCAGACACCTTGGTTCCCTCAGGGGAGGAGGGAACTGAGAAGAGAGACTGAGGTTGGGGCCAGGTTTCCAGCAGGGGTTTCTGGTAAGAAGCCCATGGCAGGCACTGGGGTGGCTATGGGTTAGGCAGGAGGCTTCCCAGCCTCCTGATGTCATTGTCTCACTGTTCCTTTTTTTTTTTTTTTTTGAGACGGAGTCTTGCCCTGTCTCAAGTGCAGTAGTGCGATCATAGCTTACTGCAGTCTTGATCTTCCTGTCTCAGCCTCCTAAGTAGCTGGGACTACAGGTAAGCACCATAATGCCCAGCTAATTTTTAATTTTTTTAGTAGAGACAGTGTCTCCCTATGTTGCCCAGGCTGGTCTCAAACTCTTGGGCTCAAGCAGTCTTCCCACCTTGGCCTCCCAAAGTGCTGGGATTACAAGCGGGAGCCACCATGCCCAGCCTCACTGTTTGTCTCGTTCATCCTCAGGCCCTGCCTCTGCTGGGACCTTCCCAGGCCCCTCCGAACTGAAAGGTAAGCTAGGTTTGGGGGCGGGGTTTTCCGATATCCCAGGCTGGATGAGGCCTGTGTTCGTTGCTGTCTAACCTCGATCCCTCCTGCTGCAGCGGAAGCCCCTCCCAGACCCAGGGTGTCCTGTGAGCCACCCCTTTTGCAGGTGACCTCAGCTCCCTGCAGCCTGGGCTTTAAAACCCTGGCCCAACTCAGAGGCAGCTTTTTCTCATTTGTGAACTATTTCGCCCGGCTCCTTGGCGGGGCTGTGTTTGCTTGGCCCAGCCAGGGTGCAGTGGCCTGGCTGTGCTCCCGCAGGGCCCCCTCCCTGCCCAGCCCAGCCCCTCCTGCTGCTGCTGCTGCCGCCACCACGCAGGGTAGCCACAGAGGCCCAGGAATCTTGGCAGGCGTCGGGAGGCAGCGGGCGGCGGGTGGCGCTCCGGAAAAGGCTGCAAATGCGAACCAGAAGGTGAGGGATTGGAGGCTGAGGAGGCCCCGCCTGCCCCTGCCTGAGGCCTGGGGGTGGCTGGGTCTGCCGGGGCCCTCGGTTGTCCAGTTCCCGTCAGAAGCTCAAGGCCTCTGCTGGGAGGCAAATGATGGCCCCAACTGAAGCCCAAGCCCCCAGGTGGGGAAGGGCCAGCTGCCTGGCTACCTGCCTGAAGGTACATGGCTGCCGTGGGGCCTGCCCACTGCCGGCCTCTTCTAGTCCATCTGCCCCTGCTGGCTATTCTTACCTTCCTGGACACTTTGTTGTCCCAGGATGCTTCTCCCCAGGGGAGCCTTGGAGAACCTAGACTCAGAGATGGGCGGAGGCCAGGGGCTTGGTCACCTGCAGAAGGGAGGTTTGGTCCAGGCCCGCTCCAGCCCAGAATTGAGAAGGACTCAGGAAGAGCAACAAAGAGAAAGCGGCTTTGTGCTAAGCCACCTGAGGGCTTGCCCGGACGTGGGAGGTGGGTTTGTCAGAGGTCTGGACCTGGTGCCCTGGGCTACAGGCTTCATTGAGCACATGCGCTGTGCCAGCCTCAGGCAGGAGGGAGGTAGGGGTGGGGAAGAGGTGTTTTCATGTGGGTGGGTGCCCAGGAGGAGTTGTTCTTCCTGAAGGAGGCAGGGAAGGCTGCATGGAGGAAGAGGCATTTGAGCTGGGCCTTAAATGAGGGCTAATATGTTTCCATGGAGGAGAAAGGCAGAAAGGGCAGCCCAGCAGAGAAGATCAGGCAGGAAGAGACAGGGCCAGGGAGGCAGTGAGAAGTCTGGGGTGTCTGGATCTTACAGTGTTGGGGGGAGGAGCCCAGGGCTGTGGTTGGCTCCTCTTACTCCCTAAATGTGGCCACATTCCCAAGGGGGAGTCCGTGGCCCTCCCCCAGGCTGCAGCAACCCCACCAATGAGCCTGTGTTTTTACCTCTAGCCCACGTCTCTCTCCCGAGTTCCAGAGTCCTAGGTACACTGCTCCTTGGATGCCCCCCTACCCTAGAAGCCTTCCTCGTCCAGTCATTTGCTCTGATTTCAGCTTGGACTGTCCCACCATCACTTGCCCCCGTGGGCCTGTTAAACTCTGATTTCTCCTTCAAGCCTCCTTCTAATGCTACTTCTGAAACTGAGGCCACTTGGTCTAAGAGCCTCTCTTGCAGTGGTGCAGGATGCTGGGACTGTTAGTGGAACTGAAGTGTGGTCAGGCAGACCAGGTGGGCAGGCAGCAGCACTCCTCTCCTGCCACCAACCTGGGTGACAAGGTGGCCCCAGGCAGCCCTGCCCTGATCTGGCCACCTCCCTCCACCCTCCAACTCCCAGATTCCAGGTGCCTCTTCGGCGTTGGGGCAGTCCTCATCTGCACAGCAGACAGAGCGCTCAGCTCATGGGACTGGACACCCCCAAGTCCCTTCCCAGACCTCGCAGGGTGGCTCAGCCATTATCCAGGAGGTCAGACCCAGACCTGATATTAATGCAGGTGTGGACTGTCAGTGCTGGCCTTCCCAAGGGTCCCATCCAGTGACCAATAGCTAGAGATTTACAGAGCCTGGAACCCAGATAGGGACCTAGGCACAGGACATGGGAGAGGACAGAGAAGGACAAACAGCGACAGAGATGGGTGGACAGGTGAAAGATACACAGAAAGATTCCTGAGACACACTGGAGACACAGGAGGCGAAGGCCTGGGTTCGGTGACACAGAGCCATGGAGGAAGGGACACAGTGGGCACGGCATACACTCCAGTGGCTCCGAGCTGGCATTGAGCTGGTCCTGGCTCTCTCCTTACCCGCCTGACTCTTAGACGAGTGTGTGCCTCCAAACGTGACCTCAGGGCTTTGCTGGGCTCCCCGTCCATCTCTCTACCCCCTCCTTCCTAACTGGTCCACCTTCTACTATGCCTCCTCCTCCAGGAAGCCATGTGAATTGCAGAATAATGTGGAATTTATCCTGTTAGTACCAGGAAGCCACTGGAAAATCCAGAGCAGGGGAGAGCCATGGGCAGAACTGTGCCAACGTGTGGCTCGCAGACAGGCAGCGTTGGCATCCCCTGGGAGCTCGTTAGAGAGGCAGATGCTGGGCCCTATCCCACAGCTAGTGAATTGCGAGGGGGCCCCCGAACCTACATGGTGATCGGCTGTCTCAGTCATCCGGATGCAGCCTAAGGTGTTAGAAGCATTGTGGGAGTCTCTATAGGCTACGTTGAGGAAATCAGAGAGAAGTTGGGACTGGGGGACTGCGGGAGAGACTTTTATGATCATCCAGTAGAGAATGTGGCCACTTAATTTACACACTTTTACTTAGTGACAGGGATGTGCCAGGCACTGGGCTGAGTTTTGGGGGAATACAAGGTCTGTATTGGGGTGAGGCTGTGGGAAAGGAGGGAAAGGAACAGAAGTAAGAGAAATAGAGGAGACAGAGTCCACAGGATAAGGTTGGAAGTTTGAGGGGAAAGGAAGAGAGATGTCATGTACAGTTGTGCAGGTTGGTTACTGCACAAGGGCACCCAAGAAAGATGACAAGTAGGGGCTGAGTTGGCTGCAGGAAGGGTACACCAAGGCATAGAGTTTTCTGTAAGGAAGGAGGGTCAGAAGTGATGTTCACCCTTAAAACAAAAATGAACAACAGCGAAAGTGATGCTCAGATTTTTGGCCTTGGCACCTGGGGGTAGGGGGCACTTGCGTTGGGGAGAAGCAGGTAATGAGGGAGAAGGTAATGACAGCAGTTTGGGTGGGATCTCTGAGGGACAGCCAGGGGACATGCTTGGCTGATAGTTGAACACAAGAATCTGAGGCTCAGTTGGGAAGCCGAGGTGGGAGGATCACTTGAACCCAGGAGTTCTAAAGCAGCCTGGGCAACATGGCGAGACCCTGTCTTTCTCTCTCTCTCTCTTTTTTTTTTTTTTTTTTTGAGACAGAGTCTTGCTTTGTTGCCCAGGCTGGAGTTCAGTGGTGCAGTGCTATCTCGGCTCACTTCAACCTCCGCCTCCTGGGTTCAAGCGATTCTCCTGCCTCAGCCTCCTGAGTAGCTGGGACTACAGGTGCGTGCCACCATGCCGGGCTAATTTTTGTATTTCTAGTAGAGACGGGGTTTCATCATGTTGGTCAGGCTGGTCTTGAACTCCTAGGCCTCCCAAAGTGCTGGGATTACAGGTGCAAGCCACTGTGCCTGGCCAAGACCCTGTCTCTTAAAAACTTAAAAATTAGTCACGTGTGTCAGCTTACACCTGTAGTCCCAGTTACTCGGGAGGCTGAGACAAGAGGATGGCTTGAACCCAGGAAATTGAGGCTGCAGTGAGCTGTAACCACACCTCTGCACTCCAGCCTGGGTGACAGAGCAGACTGTCTCAAAAAAAAAAAAAAAAAAAAAAAGCCTGAACCTCAGGGGAGACATTGCAGCTGAAAGCAGATGTAGGAGTCCTTGGTGATGGGGTTGGCGCTGTGGGAGCTGGTGGGAGCTGGACGCTGCAGAAGAAACATCCAGAGAGAAGAGATGAGGCCCGAGCCAGCTCTTTGGGCAAGCCTGGGGCTGCAGAGTGGGCAGAGAAGATTCTGAGGAGGAGCTTTCAAATGGAGAAGAGCAGGGTGACAAGGCGGAGTACCCCGAGGTGAGAGGGTGGAGGTGGAGCGAGTGGGGCCTGAGGGTGGATAGTGTTCTTTCAGGAGGCTTGGCTGAGAAGGGCTGGGGAGTGATGAGGGTGGCTGGGGAGGGTCAGGCCTGTGTGGACATGTGGATGGAGAGGCTGGAGAGTAGGGGGCCAGGGCAGGCAATGGCAGATGGGGAGAGGCCCCCGAGGAAGAGGTGTGGAAGGGCCTGGACCTTGCTCTTTCTTCTGAGATTCAGGAAAGGAGACTGGGAAATGGCTCCTCAATTTTCACCAGCTGGGAGAGTGGTGGGGCAGGTGGGGCTCAGGAACCCTGGAGAAGTCTGGAGCTGCCCAGCTAGGCAGCTGGGGGTGGGTGCCATGCCCAGGGGGTGAGGAGGGTTTCTCTGTTCCTCCCAAGGTCCATAACACAGTCCTACTCCTGAGCAGGCTTTGTGGGCCCTGCTCAGTTTCATCTCAGGAGTAGTCAGGGAAAAGGTCAAGAAAGCCAGAAAATTGACTTTAGATGTTTATTTTATAGGCCAGGCTCAGTGGCTCATGCCTATAATCCCAGCACTTTGGAGGGCCGAGACAGGTGGATCACTTGAAGTCAGGAGTTCAAGACTAGCCTGACCAACATGGTGAAACCCCATCTCTATCTAAATATAGAAAAATTAGCCAGCTATGGTGGTGCACCCCTGTAAGCTACTTGGAAGGCTGAGGCAGGAAAAATGCTTGAACCTGGGAGGTGGAGGCTATAGTGAGCTAAGATCTCATCACTGCACTCCAGCCTGAGTGACAGAGCGAGACTTCATCTCAAAAACAAACAAACAAAAAAATCATTCTATAAGATCCTGACCTTTGGCAACAAGTAACCTGAGTTTTTGAAGAGATGGAGGAAAGAAGTTGCTTTGCAGCAGGATGAATTGAAGTTAGACTGAATAGAGGACTTTCAGGCCATCAGGCTAGCAAGATAGGGCAGCACACCTGGAGGGACTTGTGGTTTAGATGATCTCAGTTAATCCTTTTTTCTTTTTCTTTTTTTAAGTGAGAGCAAGTTGTTAAGAAAGTAAAGGAGGCCGGGCGTGGTGGCTCACGCCTGTAATCCCAGCACTTTGGGGGGCTGAGGTGGGCAGATCATGAGGTCAAGAGATTGAGATCATTCTGGCCAACATGGTGAAACCCCATCTCTACTAAAAACACAAAAATCAGCTGGGCATGGTGGTGCCTCTGTAGTCCTAGCTACTTGGGAGGCTGAGGCAGGAGACTCTCTTGAACCCAGGAGGTGGAGGTTGCAGTGAGCTGAGATTGAGCCACTGCACTCTAGCCTGGTGACAGAGCGAGACTCCATTTCAAAAAATATATATATATAAAAAGAAAGTAAAGGAGTAAAAGAGTGGTTACTTCATAGACAGAGCAGCCCCTCAATTAATCCTTTGCAGATGAGGACACTGAGGTCCAGAGGGGTTAGATCACCTGTCCAGGGTCACCCAGCTGGTACGTAGCTGTGCTCAAATGGGAGTCTAAGGGCTGCCTGGGCCTAGGAGAGCCGTAGAGGTCTCCGGGCTGGGCCCCAGTAGGGAGGGCCTGAGCCAGAAGTGCTGCTCACCTGTCGCTGTGACTGAGACAGAGCCAGAAGGAGGAGGGGAGAGAGGAGTCGGGTAGAGATCTAGCAAGAGGGTCCAGAGCAAGGCTGGGTGAGCGAGGAGACAGCAGCGCCAGGCGGGTGAGTGAGCGGGGCGGCCGGATCCACAGCAATGTCTCCACAACAGGAAGCGTCTCATAACATACCTGTGGTTTGGCCAGGCCCTGGGGCTGCCTGAGTGCCCCCACCGCTTCCTCAGCTGCAGTCACTCCATCTAGGGTGGATGAGTTGGAGCAGCAGGGGCCTGCGCAGGGCTGTGTTTCATCCACCCACCATCGGGGGTCTGCCTGTCCACTGGGAACCTATCAGGGCCTGGGGTCCCAAGGCACCAACTCTCAGGCCCCCCTTTTTTATTGGAGATGGGCTCCTCAATTTCCACCAGCTGGGACAGCGGTGGGGCAGGTGGGGCTCAGGTACCCTGTCTGATTGCTCACCTGTGAAATGGGATGGGAGAGCGGGCAGGTCTCTCAATTCCATGCGACCACCTAGATCCTCTCTGTGGGTCACCCCTAGGACAGGACTCTTTCAGAGACAGGGGATGGCTGGGAAGGGTCACTGCTAGCTGATGTTCCTTCCCCTCTTCCGGCGTTCCGGGGGCAGGGAAGGGGTTTGCTTTTTGCCAGTTCTTTCTGCTGGGGCCCATTTGCTGCTCACCACCCCCATCCTGCCACCATTGATCTGAAAGACCCTGGAGCACTCCCCACTCCCAGCCAATCTCCTTTGCCTCCCTGGGAGGAGGCCCAGGCTGCCACAAAATGCTGACTTGGACGAAATGCTGTTTTATGGGGATTTGCTGAAAAGGGGGGAAATCCCCGTTAAGGACTTGCAGCTGTCCAAACACGGTGTCTACCCGAGGCCGCCACCGCGTCGTCCTCTGAATCAGTGTCTCCTGTGTGCACCCCACCTTGGGCTCCATGCCCCTGCCAGCCCTGCCTTCTTCTTGCCTTCATTTCCCAAGAGTCACCAGAGAGGGTGATGGCTTACCCTGGGTCACACAGCCAATCATGGGCAGAGCTGGGCTAGAGCCTCAGGGCCTGCCCCTGACCCTGACAGCCCTGCTTGACCATTGTTCCTCATGGGGAGAGCAAGGAACAAACAGATGAATTGTCCTTTCCCGCACACCTCTAATCCCAGAGCAGATTGTTCTGAGTTGAAGTAGGCCGCGTGAGTGTTCCCTGCTCTTTCCATTCTAGCCCAGATGAGCCCCTTGGACCTGGGGAGTGGACTCTCTGGGCGAATGCGACTATGTATCTGCGAAAAGCTGAGGAAAGGACTGAGTGTGTGTGTTACTGGTGTGCCCTTTAAATTTGATGGTGAATTAAGTTCATCAGACACTGTGGAGCATCACTGTGTGCCAGCCAAGCCCCATACAGGGCACAGGGATGGGGAGTGTGGCGGAAAGAGAATTGGAGAACCTTGGGGAAAACAAGAGTGATGATGGGGACCCACGGGCATCGGCAGGGCCAAGGGAGGAGTCCAGCCATTTCTCAAGTGTTGGGAGGGCAGAATGTGCAGAGGTCAGAGAGCCCCAGGGAGGCCTGGCCTGTGTGCAGGAAGCGGGGGAGGCCAGGGGGCAGGGATTGCAGTGAAAGGGAAGCAGGTGGGCAGGGGCTCAGAAGTGCCCAGGCCCCTGTGGCTCTGATGGTGCTGGGGTGGGGGCAAACCATCATCCCTGGGCTGCTGGTTGCACCATTCCAGGGGGCATCATTTCTTTCGCAGCCCCTTGAACAGGCTGCACACACCCTTCTCACCACTCTGGGCCACTGGCTACTCCCCAGCCCCACCCAGATGGGTGCAGGCCAGCTTCCAGTCTAAGAGCGGGGGTGAGCCTCCTCTCAAGCCCACAGGTGCTTGGAGTTGGAAGAGAGATTCCTCTGTTTGCTGTCTCTCTGCTGTTGCTCTCTGGCTTGCTCTCCCTCCATGGCACAACATCGGAGTGGCTAAGAGTTTGGGTTCTTTTTTTTTTTTTTTGGGACAGGGTCTCACTTTGCCACCCAGGCTGGAGTGCAGTGGTGCAATCACGGCTCACGGCAGCCTCAAGCCCCCAGGCTCAAGCGATCCTCCCACCTCAGCCTTCCAGCTAGCTGGGACTACAGGTGCACCACCATGCGTGGCTAATTTTTAAATTTTTTTTAGTGGAGATGAGGTCTCACTACATTGCCCAGGCTGGTCTTGAACTCCTGAGCTCAGACGATCCTCCTCTCTCAGCCTCCCAAAAGTGCTGAGATTACAGGCATGAGCCACCACGCCCAGCTGAGCTCAGGTTCTTAACGGCCTCTCAGGGAAATCCCTCAGTCTCCTCATCTGTGGACTAGCACCTCTTGACCAAGGACACTGTCAGAGTTAAGTCATGCTAGTGAAGCCTCATGGCAGTGCCTGACACCTGGTCTTTGAGCTGCAGTCCTCACTCAGACCCTCCTCACTCATGGTGACACCTCTTAGGAGTCCTGCCATCAGACCTGACCTCAGCAACAGGAACGCAGCGCAGCATGGAAGGGACTGGGATGGGACAAGTTCAGGGAGCCAAGAGGGTGGGTCAAGGACGCTTGCTGGAGGAGCCCCACTACCAAGGAGGAAGGAGAGGTGGGCAGCTTTCGGGGGCCAGCCTGGGCCCACCTGTTCCTTTGGTGCCCTGCTGCCTGAGCTCCTTCAGGTCCTCTTTGCTCTGAGCACCCTCCCAGCTGCACCTTTGATCACTCCTGACCCCCAGAGGCCAGGGCTGTTCTGGATCCTCCTGTGGTAGTGTCATGACCTTGACCATGGCCCAATCAGGCCAGAGCAGCCCCTCCTCTCCCTCGGCTTCCTGCCACACACTCTGCTCCCTCATTCTGTTCCCCCATTCCCCTGCCCACCCGCCAAGCAGAACACTTTGGTTCTGTGCACCTGTGGGCAGCACCCCAGCTCGGGTGGCCAGGGCAGGAGGGTCCTGCCCTGCTCAGGAGATGGGGTGGTGGGTTGGTCAGGGGCTGGAACTCAGAAGTCAGACTGTCCAGGCTAGGCTCTCACTCTGGTGCCCTTGGGGAGTGATCCCCTCCGGCGGTTTCCTCATCACTCTCTTTTCCTCTCTTGTTTTATTTTATTTTATTTTTTTGAGACAAAGTCTCGTGCTGTCACCCAGGCTGTAGTGCAGTGGCCCAATCTCCACTCACTGCAACCTCTGCCTTCCAGGCTCAAGTGATTCTCCAGCCTCAGCCTCCCCGAGTAGCTGGGATCACAGCCACCATGACCAGCTTATTTTTGTATTTTTAGTAGAGACGGGTTTCACCATGTTGGCCAGGCTGGTGTCTCCTCTCCTGACCTCAGGTGATCTGCCTGCCTTGGCCTCCCAAAGAGCTGGGATTACAGGTGTGAGCCACTGCGCCCTGCCTCCTCATCTCTCTCTCTCTCTTTTCTTTTCTTCTTCTTTTTTTTGGTGAGACAGGGTCCCACTGCTGCTCAGGCTAGAGTACAGTGGCACAAACATGGCTTATTGCAGCCTCTACCTTCTGGGCTCAAGTGATCCTCCTGTAGCCGGGACTACAGACCCACAGCACCATGTCTGACTTTTTTTTTTTTTTTTTTTTTTTTGAGACAGAGTCTCTGTTGCCCAGGCTGGAGTGCAGTGGCACGATCTTGGCTCACTGCGACCTCCAACTCCCGAGTTCAAGTGATTCTCCTGCCTCAGCCTCCCGAGTAGCTGGGACTACAGGTGCACACCACCACACCCAGCTAATTTTTTGTATATATATATATATATATATATTTTTTAAAGATAGGGTTTCACCATTATGGCCAGGCTGGTCTTGAACTCCTGACCTCAGGTGATCCACCCACCTCGGCCTCCCAAAGTGCTAGGATTACAGGCATGAGCCACAGCGCCCGACCATTTCTGGGTGGCATCATTTTTAATTTTAATTTTTTTGGTAGAGACAGGGTTTCACTATGTGCACAGACTGATCTCAAACTCCTGGGCTCAAGCGATCTTCCTGCCTCAGCCTCCCAAATTGCTGGGATTACAGGTGCAAACCACCATGCCTGGCCAGTTTCCTCATCTCTAAAATAGGGATAACATACCTCACAGGCTTGTATGAAGATTACATGTAAAGCATGAGGCCAGTGCCTGGCAAGGTACCCTGGCAGCATTTGGTGGGTTCTGCCATCAATCACAGCAAGGTGAGGCAGGCCGCCTGTGCTGAGGGGAGGCACTAGGTAAGGTCCCCACTGACATTTGACTCTTACCGTCTGAGCCTCCATTCCTACATTTGTAGAAATGGGGGTAATAATTGCAGGAGCTCCATGGGTTCATTGACAGGATTGAAGTGAGCTGTGGCCTTTGAGGCCTGGATCACTCCCTGACACACAGGGACAGAAGCTTGTTACTATTATGCTGAAGCTCAGGAAGGTAAAGTGACCCATCTGAGGTTACAGAGTGGGTTGGTGGTAGAGCTGGGATTCAAACCTGAGAGCTGAGAGCTCACAGCTCCAAGGACCTTCTTTGGGGCCCTGCATTCATTCCTGCAAAGCCGCATGTGATCCTGAGCTTGGAGGAGCAGGGAGCTCAAGCCCACACCCAGCCTGGACTGAGGAAGGCCTTCTCCCCACACCCATCCCCAGACGTGCACAGCCCACCCTCAAACCCTGCTTGCTGCCAGACACAGGTGCAGAGAGGTCCCTGAGGGGGTGAGGGGAACCCAGAGCAGGGAGTCGAGGGGAAGTGGGACTTTTCTCGGGTGTGGAAAACATCAAATAGAACCACCTTCGAATAATGGGAGCCCACTCTGAGCCGGGTACAAAATCTCTACTTATAGCAGCCCCAAGAAGCAGGTTTTAATCCACTTTACTTTTATTTTATATTTTAATTAATTATTTATTTATTTTGAGACAGAGTCTCAGTTTGTCACCAGGCTAGAGTGCAGTGGCGAGATCTTGGCTTACTGCAATCTCCACCTCCTGGGTTCAAGCGATTCTCCTGACTCAGCCTCACAAGTAGAATATCTGGAATTACAGATGCACGCCACCATGCCCAGCTAATTTTTGTATTTTCAGTAGAGACAGGGTTTCACCATGTTGGCCAGGCTGGTCTGGAACTCCTGACCTCAGGTGATCCGCCCGCCTCAGCCTCCCAAAGTGCTGGGATGAGCCACAATGGCTGGACTACTTTTTTTATTTTCTGAGACAGAGTTTTGCTCTTGTCACCCAGGCTGGAATGCGATGACGTGATCTCGGCTCACTGCAATCTCCGACTCCCAGGTTCAAGCTCTTCTGCCTCAGCCACTCGAGTAGCTGGGATTACAGGCACCTGCCACCATGCCCAGCTAATTTTGTATTTTCAGTAGAGAGGGGGTTTTACTATGTTGGCCAGGCTGGTCCTGAACACCTGACCTCAGGTGATTCACCTGCTTCGGCCTCCCAAAGTGCTGGGGCCAAAGTGCTGGGATTACAGGCATGAGCCACGGCGCCTGGCCAACTCACTTAAATAAAAATAATAGGTGGGGGCCAGGCATGGGGTCTCATGCCCATAATCCCAGCACTTTGGCAGCCCAAGGCAGGTGGAGGCTGAGGCAGGAGAAGAGCTTGAACCTGGGAGGCAGAGGTTGCAGTGAGCTGAGATCTTGCCATTGCACTCCAGCCTGGGTGACAAGAGTGAAACTCCGTGTAAACAAACAAAACAACAACAAAAAAGCAGTTGGGCATGGTGGCTCACGCCTGTAATCCCAACAGGTTAGGAGGCTGAGGTGGAAGGATCGCCTGAGCCCAAGAGTTCAAAACCAGCCTGGGCAACGTGGTGAAACCCTGTCTCTACAAAAAATAGAAAAAAATAGCCAGGTATGTTGGCGCATGCCTATGGCCCCAGCTACTCTGGAGGTTGAGGTGAGAGGATCACTTGAACCTGGGAGGTCGGGACCAGCCTGGGCAACAAAGTGAGACCTCATTTGTACAAGAGAAAAAAATTTTTAATTAGCTGAACATGGTAGTGCACGCTTGTAGTTTCAGCTCCTCTGGAGGCTGAGGTGAGAGGATCGCTTGAGCCCAGGAAGTCGAGGCTGCAGTGAGCTGTGATTCTGCCACTGCACTCCAGCCTGGGCAATAGAACAACACCCTGTCTTAAAAAACAAAATCAAAAATATTTTTGGCTGGGCACGGTGGCTCATGCCTATAATCCCAGAACTTTTGGAGGCCAAGGTGGGAGGATTGCCTGAACCCAGGAGTTTGAGACCAGCCTAGGCAACACAGTGAGACCCTGTCTTTACAAAAAATAGAAAAAATTAACCAGGCGTGGTAGCACATGCCTGTGGTCCCAGCTACGTGGGAGGCAGAGGTGGGGGGATTGCTTGAGCCTGGGAGGTTGAGGCTGCTGCAGTCAGCCATGATTGTGCCAACTGCATTCCAGTCTGGGTGACAGTGACACTGTCTACCCAAAAAATAAATAAAATAACAGCTTTAGGCTGGGAGCAGTGGCTCATGCCTATAATTCCTGCTTTTTGGGAGGCCAAGGTGGGCGGATCATTAGAGGATCTCCTGCCTCGGCCTCCCAAGTAGCTGGGATTACATGCATGTGCCACCATGCCCAGAGTTCAAGACCAGGCTGGCCAACATGGTGAAACTCCATCTCTACTAAAAATACGAAAAATTAGCTAGGGGTGGTGGTGGGCCCCTGTAATCCTGGCTACTCAGGCAGCTGAGGCAGGAGAATCTCTTGAGCCTGGGAGGCGGAGGTTGCAGTAAGCCAAGACCACGCCACTGCACTCCAGCCTGGGTAACAGAACGAGATGCCATTTTTTTTTTTTCAGACGGAGTTTCGCTCTTGTTACCCAGGCTGGAGTGCAATGGCGCGATCTCGGCTCACCGCAACCTCCGCCTCCCGGGTTCAGGCAGTTCTCCTGCCTCAGCCTCCTGAGTAGCTGGGATTACAGGCACGCACCACCATGCCCAGCTAATTTTTTGTATTTTTAGTAGAGACGGGGTTTCACCACGTTGACCAGGATGGTCTCGATCTCTTGACCTCGTGATCCGCCCGCCTCGGCCTCCCAAAGTGCTGGGATTACAGGCGTGAGCCACCGCGCCCGGCACACGAGATGCCATTTTAAAAAGCTTTACAGAGATATAATTCACATATCATACAATTGGCCCATTTAAATATACAATTCAGTGTTTTTTTTTTTATACTGTATTCATAGAGCTGTGCAGCCATCACCACAATCAATTTTAGAGCATTTTCATCACCCCTAAAAGAAACTCTGTGCCCATTAGTCGTCACCTCCCATATCCTCCTTCCCAGCCTTAGGCAACCACTGATCCACTTTCTGTCTCTATGGATTTGCCTATTCTGGCCATTTCATATAAATGGAATCACACAACATGTGGCATTCTATATCTGGCCTCTTTCACTTGTTTTCGAGATTCATCTGTATTGTAGCAAGTGTCAGTACTTCCTTCCTTTTTTATATATATATTTTGAAATGAGGTCTCAGTCTGTCCCCAAGCTGGAGTGCAGTGGCTGGAGTGCAGTTCCCTGCAACTTCCACCTCCTGGGTTCAAGTGATCTTCCCTCTTCAGCCTCCTGAGTAGCTGGGACCACAGCACGCCCATACTGGGCTAATTTTTTTTTTTTTTTGAGATGGTGTCTCACTTTGTTACCTAGGCAGAATGCAATGGCATGATCCTGGCTCACTGCAACCTCTGTCTCCTGGGTTCAAGCCATTCTCTTGCCTCAGCCTCCCGAGTAGCTGGGATTACAGGCATACACCACCACGCCCGGCTAAATTTTTGTATCTTTAGTAGAGATGGGGTTTCACCATGTTGGCCAGGCTGGTCTTGAACTGCTAGCCCCGTGATTTGCCCACCTCAGCCTCCCAAAGTGCTGGGATTACAGGCATGAGCCACTGCGCCTGGCCTTTTTTGTTTTTTTTTTTTTTGTAGAGATGGGGTTTCACCATGTTGCCCAGGCTGGTCTCAAACTCCTGGGCTCAAGCAATTCACCCTCCTCTGCCTCCCAAAGTTCTGAGATTATAGGTTTGAGCTACCACAATTAGCCAATTTATAGATATATTTTAAAATGTGTAATCTTGCTATGTTGCCCAGGCTGGGTTTGAACTCTGGGCTCAATTGATCCTCCCACCTCAGCCTCCCAAGTAGCTGGGACTGCATGTATATGCCACCATGTTCAGCCTGTACTTCATTTGTTTTCTTTGCCGAGTAATATTCCATTGTATGGTGATACCATATTTTATTCGTCTTCATCACTCCGTGCACATTTGCATTTTCTCTACTTTTGGCTGCTGTGAATATGACTGTTATGAACATTCACATACAGAGAGCCCCGGATGCTCTCTCATTTCATGGATGAGGAGAGCTCCTGCCCAGGCTCCCGCAGCTGGGAAGGGGAAGGGGAAGGATGCCTGGCTGGTTCCGGAGCCTGTGTGTCTTCCCCACCCAGGCTTTGTTCTCTGAGTTGAGCCAAATGCTGTGACAGGCATAGGTCAAAGCATGAAGGAGTGAGGCCTTATAGAGGAAGGGATGACAGCTTCCTAGGGCCATAAAAGATGAGTAGGGGAGGAAAATAACATTGCAGGCAGAGAAACAGCAGGTGCAAAAGCCAGAAGTGTGAAGGTGCCCAGTGCCTGGGAACTTCAAGTTCTGGTTTACTGAGTGGAGGTGTGGGGAGGTGAGGGGCAGAGCAAGGGATGGCAGGCAATACAGTTGAAGACACAGGTACAGAGTAGGTTAGAAAGGCTTGAATGCTGGCTAGGTGCAGAGGTTCATGCCTGTAATCCTAACACTTTGGGAAGCTGAGGCAGGTGCATCACCTGAGGTCACGAGTTCAAGACCAGCCTGGCCAACTTGGGGCGAAACCCCATCTCTACTAAAAATATAAAAACTACCTGGGTGTGGTGGCACAACCCCTATAATCCCAGCTACTTGGGAGGCTAAGGAATGAGAATCGATCACTTGAACCTGGGAGGTAGAGTTTGCATTGAGCCAGTATCATGCTATTGCATATGGCACTGGGCAAACAAAACACTGTCTCAAAAAAGAAAAAAGAGAGAGAGAAAGAAAGGAAGGAAGGAAGGAAGGAAGGAAGGAGAAAGAGGAAAGGAAAGAAGGAGAGAAAGAAGGAAGAAGGGAAGGAAGAGAAAAAGAGAGGCCTTGAATGCTATGCTAAGTGCCATAGACTTGATCCCAAAGGCAGGTGGCAGGGAGCCCAGAAGGGCATCAGCAGAAGGTGGAGTCAGACAGACCTAAGTCAAATCCCAGCTCTGCTTCCTAGAGACCTTTGCTTTAGTTTTATCATCTGGAAAATGGAGATGACAATAATAATACCTTGTTAAAGTATTCTGAGCATTAAGTGAGTTCATGTCCCTAAAGAGTTCAGTCTAGTGCCTGGCAGAGAGCAATGGAAATGGGTGTTGACAATCCAAGGGTTTTTAGCAGGGGAGGTCAGACTGCTCTAGAAGGCACACCCAGCTGCAGAGAGTGACTCGCTGGTTTTGAGGAAGCTGCTGTCCCAGGGAGGCTGGGCCTTCAGAGATAGGGAAGGGGGATGAACAGCCACAGGCAGGGTCCAAAGAAGTTTAGGAGGTAGCTTATGTAGACCCCCGCGACTTTGAAAATTGCTTGTGAATAATATGTAAATTCTGAATTGCTTCTCAGCGTTTTGACTAAAATCAAGTGTAATATCTAAAATCTGATCTTTTGGTGAGTGCTGGGCCTGGTGCCAAACCACCCTGGGGCTGGCTTGATGACCTTCTCTGTTCTCTGCAGCACGTCCACGGACGCCATGCGGGGGGCTCTGACACCCCTGTCTTCGCTGCTGCTACTGCTACTGGTGCTGGTGCTGGGGTGTGGGCCTCGGGCGTCCTCTGGTGGCGGGACTGGTGGGGCAGCGGGCTATGCCCCGGTGAAGTACATGCAGCCCATGCAGAAAGGACCTGTGGGACCGCCCTTCCGAGAGGGCAAAGGCCAGTACCTGGGTGAGAGCCTCCTCGCTCCACAGTGCCTCAAAGCGCTCCCAACCCCCAAACTCCCTGCCTCCCTGACCTCCATCAGATCCTCAGGTGCCCCCCACAGCCCCTCATTCCCCACCAATCTTCCCACCTCTACTGTTTTTACCAATGCCCCGGAGGGCCTGGAAATGGTGCAGTTGGCTGGCACAGGTGGTCTTCCAAGGGGGAGATGAACTGGGAAGTTGGGAGGTGGCGGGGGGGGCGGGGGGGTGCTCTGCTCCCACGGGCTCTAAGGTGGGTTGCTGGTGCCACCTGGTGGTCACTTCACCTTCAGGTCATGCTGAGATGAGAGATGAGAATCAGCCAAGCTCAGAAAGGAGGTCCAGCCTGGGTAGGTTGGGTGTTAGAAGCCCTTGGTGAGGACACCTGTAGCCCCCAAGATGGCCCCTGGACCACCCCCAAACCTCATCTTCCATAACAGCAGGGAAGGGTAGCCCCATTCTTCCTCTCCCGTGTACCTCACACTGGAATGGGGGAATGGGTAGATGGGGTCCCTGTCCCGACTGACTGTTCAGGGCCCTGACTGCCCCCTTCTCTTTCTTTCTTAGAAATGCCTTTACCGCTGCTGCCGATGGACCTGAAGGGAGAGCCCGGCCCCCCCGGAAAGCCCGGGCCTCGGGGCCCCCCTGGCCCCCCTGGCTTCCCAGGAAAACCAGGCACGGGAAAGCCAGGGCTCCATGGGCAGCCTGGCCCTGCTGGCCCCCCTGGCTTCTCCCGGATGGGCAAGGCTGGTCCCCCAGGGCTCCCTGGCAAGGTCGGGCCACCAGGGCAGCCGGGGCTTCGGGGAGAGCCAGGAATACGAGGGGACCAGGGCCTTCGGGGGCCCCCAGGACCCCCTGGCCTCCCAGGCCCCTCAGGCATTACTATTCCTGGAAAACCAGGTGCCCAGGGGGTGCCAGGGCCCCCAGGATTTCAGGGGGAGCCAGGGCCCCAGGGGGAGCCTGGGCCCCCAGGTGATCGAGGCCTCAAGGGGGATAATGGAGTGGGCCAGCCAGGGCTGCCTGGGGCCCCAGGGCAGGGGGGTGCCCCTGGTCCCCCTGGCCTCCCTGGTCCACCTGGCTTAGGCAAACCTGGTTTGGATGGGCTTCCTGGGGCCCCAGGAGACAAGGGTGAGTCTGGGCCTCCTGGAGTTCCAGGTCCCCGGGGGGAGCCTGGAGCTGTAGGCCCAAAAGGACTCCCTGGAGTAGACGGTATGGGGGTCCCAGGGGCAGCAGGGTTGCCAGGGCCACAGGGCCCAGCAGGGGCCAAAGGGGAGCCAGGGACCCGGGGTCCCCCTGGCCTGATAGGCCCCACTGGCTATGGGATGCCAGGACTGCCAGGCCCCAAGGGGGACAGGGGCCCAGCTGGGGTCCCAGGGCTCTTGGGGGACAGGGGTGAGCCAGGGGAGGATGGGGAGCCAGGGGAGCAGGGCCCACAGGGTCTTGGGGGTCCCCCTGGACTTCCTGGGTCTGCAGGGCTTCCTGGCAGACGTGGGCCCCCTGGGCCTAAGGGGGAGGCAGGGCCTGGAGGACCCCCAGGAGTGCCTGGCATTCGAGGTGACCAGGGGCCTAGTGGTCTGGCTGGAAAACCAGGGCTCCCAGGTGAGAGGGGACTTCCTGGGGCCCATGGACCCCCTGGACCAACTGGGCCCAAGGGTGAGCCGGGTTTCGCAGGCCGCCCTGGAGGACCAGGGGTGGCAGGAGCCCTGGGGCAGAAAGGCGACTTGGGGCTGCCTGGGCAGCCAGGCCTGAGGGGCCCCTCAGGAATCCCAGGACTCCAGGGCCCAGCTGGCCCTATTGGGCCCCAAGGTCTGCCGGGCCTGAAGGGTGAACCAGGACTGCCAGGGCCCCCTGGAGAGGGGAAAGCAGGGGAACCTGGCACAGCTGGGCCCACGGGGCCCCCAGGGGTCCCTGGCTCCCCTGGAATCACGGGCCCTCCTGGGCCTCCTGGGCCTCCAGGACCCCCTGGTGCCCCCGGGGCCTTTGATGAGACTGGCATCGCAGGCTTGCACCTGCCCAACGGCGGTGTGGAGGGTGCCGTGCTGGGCAAGGGGGGCAAGCCACAGTTTGGGCTGGGTGAGCTGTCGGCCCATGCCACGCCGGCCTTCACTGCAGTGCTCACCTCGCCCTTTCCTGCCTCGGGCATGCCTGTGAAATTTGACCGGACTCTCTACAATGGCCACAGCGGCTACAACCCAGCCACTGGCATCTTCACCTGCCCTGTGGGCGGCGTCTACTACTTTGCTTACCATGTGCATGTCAAGGGCACCAACGTGTGGGTGGCCCTGTACAAGAACAATGTGCCGGCCACCTATACCTACGACGAGTACAAGAAGGGCTACCTGGACCAGGCGTCTGGTGGGGCCGTGCTCCAGCTGCGGCCCAACGACCAGGTCTGGGTGCAGATGCCGTCGGACCAGGCCAACGGCCTCTACTCCACGGAGTACATCCACTCCTCCTTTTCAGGATTCTTGCTCTGCCCCACATAACCCGTGGGGGGCCCTGCTGCCCTGGCCTCCTCTTCTTTAGTGGTAGAGCGACCTTTTCAGTTACAAAGAACCTCCATTTAAAGAAAAAAGACAAAAGCTAAACAGAGGCGGCCGTGGCCTTGGCCCGAGGAGACTGACTTGCTTTCTCCCTGCATGCAGGCTGAGATTGTTTCTGGAAGGGGCTGGCATGAGTTTCTTTCCCCCAAACATCTGTGCAGTGTTGGGGTTGCACCCAGTGGGCCCTGGGGCACACAGCCCAGCCCCTTGTGAGTCCTGGGCTCTGCTGGGCCCTGAAGGAGCTGAGGGGGAGCTTAGCTCCCCATCCCCCACCTGGGGAGACAGCCCTTCCCACTGGCTCCCTGATGGCACCTGCTGGAGGAATGGGGCACGGCCTCCCTCACAGTCCTTGGCTGGGGCTCCTCCAGCTTCCCCTGGGACCTCCAGCATATGACAGTGGACTAAGGACTGTGGAGTTTCCCTCTAGGGGAAAGGGAGAAGACGGGACCATCAAGTTGGTGAGTGTGGACACCCTGCCAGGACTGCAGCCCCCATGGTGATGCTGTGGCATCAGACCTGTCTGTAGTGGGCACAGGGCTTGCTGTTGCCCTGGGAAAGGGCAGCCCCCTTTCACTGCTCCACTGGCAGCCATAGGGAAGGTAGTTTGTGAGGGCTCAGGGCAAGGACCTGGGGCAGGAGGCAGCTCTTTGCATTCATCCCCCTCCCTCCGAGGCTTCCCCCACTGGCTTTGGCTGTTTAGCTTGAGGGCAACACACAGGCCCCTAGGGACAGCAACAGGCCAGAAAGATCAACCTCTGTGAAGTGTCTAGCGCAGATGGTGGTGGAGGCAGAACGGACCATCAGCAAACAGGAGCACTCCTCCCTTTCTCTCCTGCCACCAGCTGCGGGCTGGGCTGCTTTTCTCATACAAAATTGTAAGAGGATCCTTGCCACCCCAGCCAGGTATCCTCAAGGAAGCACACCTCTCGTTTGGTCCTCTGAACAAGGTGCACGAGAGCTCCAGGATGAAGTCAGCTCCCACTCGTTTTTCCTTAGTAAGAACCATATGGTGGGTGTATGTGTACAAGAGGGTTTCATCTGTGGGGGCTTCCTCTCCTTCCACTCTCTGGTTCCAATTTCCTGTTCTAAGCAGGATTAGGGGCCAGGAGGCTAAGGCTGGGAGAGAAAGGGTGCCAACAGGTCCCTTTGGAATGAGTTGGCCCTGGACATTTCTGCCGTTTTCCCCTATCAGAGCTCCTCTGCAGGAAACAGGCAGGATGCCCCCTCCCAACACCTCAGTCCCTAGTTCAAGCTGAGTGGATAAAGCTGAGATTAACACTGGGAATGGTGGACATTCCTGCCCGTGCAAAGATGGCCACTTTCCCTGCAGCTGCAGGCCTCGCCCTCAGCCCTCGCCAGGCCAGCCCCACTCCCTGTACCGAGTGTGACCCGGGGTCATTCTGTCTGTGACCGCATTGTACTGCTCCATGTCGGCTGTGTCCAGGCAGTCCACGTAAAACGGAGGATGGCTGCTGACTTCTGACTGGCTAAGCAGTGGGTTCCCTCAGGCTCCTTGCCAACCCTCCTCCCCTGCCCACAACTTCTCCAAACAAGGCAGGCTATTTGCTCACTTCTTCAAAAGGAGAAATGAAAACCCAAATCTGCCCAAGTGACACTTGAAAAGGTTTTGGCTGGGGTTCCTGGTGGATTTCTTACTACCTAACACCCAAGAGAATCAACTAAGGAGTCTCAAACCATACCTGGTAGGGGTTCTATGCTCAACCTCTTCCTTCCCTGGGTCAAAGCCACTATCATCTGATGTGTTAGGGATGGGTTCTGATTGGCAGAAATTAATCAGCTTCCAACGGGAGCCCAGGGAACTAAGTAGGGTCCCAAGGGAGCCCCATCACTTCAAAAAACAAAAAAAAAGCTATTTCACAGAGCTGAGCTTCTGCCAGATTTCATTCCTCAAGCCTTTCAGGAGGGGCGGTTGGCGCTTCTAAAATATTGATGGGATTTGAGTTGCAGGTGTCCACTTAACTGACTGGCTTTGATAAACAATGTCAGATTCTAACTATGAAAACGACATTACCATGTGCATTTTTATATTCTGATTCCTATTTTTTTTAAGATTAAAGTTTAAATGTTTTCCACTAGTCATTTCGCTTCTAACTTGGTCTAGGAAGCTTGCTTCTCAAGAGCTGCTTCATGTGCCCTGTGTCGGGATGCCTGTGGGCCCTTCTAGAAACCAAAGACAGGGGCTGGGCACGGTGGCTCGTGCCTGTAATCCCAGAACTTTGAGAGGCCGAGGTGGGCGGATCACGAGGTCAGGAGATTGAGACAATCCTAGCTAACACGGTGAAACCCTGTCTCTACTAAACATACAAAAAATTAGCTGGGCATGGTGGTGCTCACCTGTAGTCCTAGCTACTTGGGAGGCTGAGGCAGGGTCATCGCTTGAACCCGGGAGGTGGAGGTTGCAGTGAGCCGAGATCACACCACTGCACTCCAGCCTGGGTAACAGAGCAAGACTACGTCTCAAAAAAACAAAAACCAAAAAACAACCAAAGGCAAGTAGTGGCTGGAGCTGGGGGCGATGGCTCAATCTTTACTGGAACATTCCTGCAAGCTCTCAGGGGTAGCGGAGCATGACAGCTGGCTCAATAGTCCAAGGGCCAAGTTTCAACATCTGAAACAAATTATGAATGAAATCATGAATTTTTGCTCCTGAGGGCTGGGCTAGTGCCAGGCCCAGTGCTTAAGACAGGCTTGGGGAGCTGTCCTGGGCGGATAGCACCTGCTCACGGCCCGCCATGCTTGGCTGCAAAAGATCTGTCCCTGGCGCTGAGGCTCTGGGTGGCGCACCTGAAGCAATTCCTGTTTTAAGAGTCCTCAGCCGGGCAGAACCTCATCTTCACTAAAACAGATCTGCCCGATGGTGCTGAAACCTCAGGCCAGCTACAGACTGCGCATGCTTGGCTTTCCACTGAGGCTGGATGCTCCAAGAATGTCCCTAGAGTTTGAGGGGAGGCATCTTCTCCCATTCAATCTTCCGTTCTTCAAAATGGATGCTAGTCCTGGATACTTGGGAGGCTGAGGTGGGAGGATTGCCGAGTCTAGGCGTTTCAGACCAGCTTGGGAAACAGAGTGAGACCCCATCTCTGAAACACGCCTTGTAAAACTTCCTTGCAGGGAAAGGCTTTTGACTGGTCTCAAGATACAGGAGGCACGCAGCACTCAGTCTACCCAGGGCCTCTGCGATGGTGCCCTCCCCACCCAAAGGTTGGTAGTCTGAGGACAGAACAGCCCTCTGGATCTTTCTACAGGGTTCCTGTTCCTGGCCCAGCCAGGCCAAGCTCCTGTTTGGGGAAGTCGGGCTCTGAGAACAGAAAAATCTGGCTTGTTCCTACCCACTGCCTCAGGCAAAGCAGTCGGCCCAGCAGCCTGGGCCACTCTGAGTGATCTCCAACAGGAAAAGTCACCAAACCATGCCTGCTCTGCCCTTCCTGGCTGAACACGCAGCCGGCTGGAAGAACAGAGGAAATCTGCCTGGCAACACAGCAGCTCATGGCCTTGGGGCTCCAGCTCATAGGACAGTACAGCGCAGACAGAAGCACTAGGCTTGAGAAGTCAGGCTGCCAGGGGAGAATCCATCCAGGGCAGAAGAGAAACAGGAAACAGTGAGATTTACCAAAAACTGTTTATTGCTGCGACTTCCACTGGAAGCTGTTAATAAGCCACATGGCAGCCAAGAGCCAGGTGTGACCTAGATCAGCTGGATGCATGCGCCTGTCCCTTCATCCACACAACCTGCTGCTCGGGGGCCCTGCTAGGATGCGCTTGCTGGAAACTGGCAAAACCCAACAGGGAGAAATGATGCTACTGTACATCATTTCCACCTCCCCACGTCCCATCTGCAAGATAATACAGGAACATACCATCAGTACCCCTCCAAGATAAACGCGCCTGGGCCCCTCTGTCCTACTGAGGAGCGGGAGTGCCCTGCAGCAAACCAGACAGCCAGCAACAGCGAAGCACCAGTCCCATGCTCGCTGTTCCAGTGACCTCCCCTGAAGAGACCCCAGCCCCACTGGTGCACTCAGCTCCACAATGCAGGAAGGGTGGGGAGCCACACTCAAGGAAGCTCAGGGTTTCTGTTGATCTGAGCTGTAGTTGGTCCCCGGGGACTTGGCAGAGCCCCAGCAGCTGTGGCTCTCATGAACTCTTCTGGAAGACACGGTGCAGGCTCCGGGCCAGGACGTCTGTCTCCTCATAGCCTTCACAGCTTTGCTGCCAGCTCTCTGGCACCTGATCCATCCCATAGTAGGCACCAGCAATGGCCCCCGCCATGGTGGCAATGGTGTCTGTGTCCCCACCAAGTGAGATGGAATAGATGAGAGTCCTCTGGAGGCTATTGAAGGCAGAGGGGATCTCAGGGTCCGGCTCCATGCAGCGCAGGAAGCAGTAGATGGCAGTGGGCACCGACTCGAAGGCAGCAATTCCATTCCCTGTGGGGATGCCAGGTTAGAGGGGCTCCATGCGCCCCCAGGCCTCCTGCCATTTGACACAGCCACACTCTCAGCTTCAAGCAGGCTGTGACTAAGATCTCAGGCTCTACAGTTAGACCACCTGGGTTCAAATCCTGGCTCAACCACATACTGGCTGCATGACTGGGAGAGTTACCCAGGGGACTGCTAAGCGCTTCCTGCTCTCAGGTTCAACTCATGCGGAAAGGGAGTAACGTTAGTAACTCTCTCACGGGGCTTTTGTGAGGATGAAACGAGATCATGTCTGTAAAACATTCTGCACAGTGCCCAGTATAGATGCTTGATAAATAATGAGCCATTATCAACATTTTTATGACTGGTGGCCAGCTGCCATTTCTGGGGACACTGATCCATAAGGCTGAGGGTGCTGTAGCTTCAGAGCAAGAAGCACTGAGCTCAAACCCTGCCATGACCCTGTGTGTCACAGCACCCCGGAGTACAGTGTGACAGCAGTCATGACTCCATATTCCCCTCCCCTCCCTGGCCCAAGGCCGACCCTGAAGGATGACAGAGCAGGAGACAATCCCAGGCAGGCGCACCCACCTAGCTCAGACACCACTTCTTCTCTGGTCACCGATGCCTGGTCTAGAAGCTCTCCAATCTTCTTCAGGCGGCTGGAGTACGGACGGTCCTCCATGCCCAATCTGTGTGTTGGGGGAGAGGTTTCAGGGAGGTCAGAGCTAGCAGGGCAGAGGCGCTGGGCAGGGGAAAGGGCTGCATGTGGCCAGGCTGCAGCCAGGCACAAGTGCCCTGACAAGAGGGGGAGAGGACTGGGTGTGAGCAGGCCGTTTTGTTCTCTGGGACCCTGAGAGCCCTGAAACACAGACAAGATCAAGAGGCTTCTGCCCATGCCTCCCTAGGGTCTGCAAATAAGGATGGAAGGTTTCAGTTTGTGGCAATGCCAGAGGCCCCCGGATCACCTACACACCCACACCTCACACCTGCAGCCCCATACTCACTCTCTGGCGTCCAAGACGGATTGGGCATCTCCCTCCAGCTCCTCCATGTGGCCCAGGAGTTGCTGGAGAAAGTGCTCGCTGGAAGACTCCCCCTGCAAGGCCAGGTGCACAGCCAGGGCCTGCAGGATGGCGCCATTGTAACCCAGGGAGGACGCATGTGTCAGCTGGGCTGAGAGCCGGGCAAACTAGGGAGGAGGAGACCTGCTGTCACAGAAGTCCTGCTGCAGAAGAGGGAGGGGACGGCCCAGAAGCCACCCCACCCTTAGTACCTTCTGTACATCCTGGACACTGCTATAGGCCAGGGAGATACCAGCCACCCTCATGGCACCTCCATTGCCATAGGAGCCTTTCCCGTTAAACTGGGCCCGGGCAGGCTCAAAGACATCGCAACATTTGGGGTTCAGGAGCTTCTTGAAGACAGTGACTACTCCAGCACCATAGCCCCTGTCAGGGTCCTTCTTGTACTCCTGAGCAAATCTAGGGAAGAGAAGGGGAGACAGAATCGGGATTTACAAGACGCCTCTAAGGGTTGGGAGACAAGAAATTGAGACTGGTTTGGAAAAAGAGGAAGCCTTGGGGGCTTAAGGAGCCTACACCAGCAGTGCTGCTGTTTTAGCTTAGGAAGCTGTGCCAGCCAGACACAGGCTCCTGCGGAGGGTGGGGGCGTGGGCATGCACAGATGTCATTCCTCTGGCCAAGGGGTGCAATAACTTTGCCCACCTGGTTTGCCTCAGCCCAGGACCATCCCCCTCACCTGTGAGCCATGTCCACCTCGTCAAAGGCCTCCTTGGCTAGCAGGGACTGCACCAGGGCTCTGGCCATGGCTGTGTCATCTGTGTAGTACAAGGCTTCTGTGGGGGAGAGGAGGGAGGATGAGAGCCTCCTGCTCACCGTGTGTGTGTGTGTGTGTGTGTGTGTGTGTGTGTGTGTGTGTGGTGTGTGTGTGTGTGTGTGTGTGTGTGTGTGTGTCAGTCAGAGTCTTTCTGTGGCTTACTGCAGTCTTGAACTCCTGGGCTCAAACTATCCTCCAGCCTCAGCCTCTCAAGTAGCTGGGACTACAGGCATACATCCTCACATCCAGCTAATGTTATTTTTTGTAGAGACAGGGTCTCACTCTGTTGACCAGATTGGTCTCGAATTCCTGGGCTCAAGCAATCCTCCTGCCTTGGCCTCCCAAAGAGCTGGGATTACAGGCATGAGCCACTGTGCCTGGCCCTGCTCACTGTTTATTTTAGTTTATATCTTTTTTTTTTTTTTTTGTTTGGGGAGGGGGTTTCGCCCTTGTTACCCAGGCTGGAGTGCAATGGCGCGCTCTCGGCTCACCGCAACCTCCGCCTCCTGGGTTCAGGCAATTCTCCTGCCTCAACCTCCTCAGTAGCTGGGATTACAGGCACGTGCCACCATGCCCAGCTAATGTTTTTGTATTTTTAGTAGAGACGGGGTTTCACCATGTTGACCAGGATGGTCTCGATCTCTTGACCTCGTGATCCACCCGCCTCGGCCTCCCAAAGTGCTGGGATTACAGGCTTGAGCCACCGCGCCCGGCCTTATTTTAGTTTATATCTTATTATTTTATTTAATTACTTTTTTGAGACAGGGTCTTACCCTGTTGCCTAGGCTGCAGTGCAGTGGTGTGACCATGGCTCACTGCAGTCTCAACCTCCCAGACTCAAGGATCCTCCTGCCCCAGCCTCCTGAGTAGCTGGGATTACAGATGCACACCACTATGCCCAGCTTTTTTTTTTTTTTTTTTTTGTAGAGACAGGGTTTCATCCTATTGCCAGGCTGGTCTCAAACTCTTGGGCTCAAGTGGCCTCTCCCAAAGCACTGGGATTACAATTGTGACGCACCACGCCCAGCCCCTGCTCATGTTTTAGAGTTACCACATCTAAAATGACCTTAAGTCAGCTTCTCACTCCCACTTTCCTGGGCCCTGGGAAGCCTTAGGAGCTCAGCTTTGGGATTTTCAGCAATTCTTTATTCCAAATCAGTCACCACATCCTGCTGCTTTCTATTTGATGTATGTATGTATGTATGAGCCCACATCATGCTTTGATCTGCTGATTTCTGAAGGAAAACTTCCATCCCCTTCTGGCTGCCATCCTTACAGCTCATCTTTTTGTTTTTTTCTTTTCTTCTTTCTTTTTTTTTTTTTTTTTGATGGAGTCTCACTCTGTAGCCCAGGCTGGAGTGCAGTGGCACAATCTCAGCTCACTGCAACCTCTGCCTCCTAGGATCAAGTGATTCTCCTGCCTCAGCTTTCTGAGTAGCTAGGATTACAGGTGTGCGCCACCACATGTGGCTAATTTTTGTATTTATAGTAGAGACGGGGTTTCACCACGTTGGTCAGGCTGGTCTCGAGCTCCTGACCTCGTGATCCGCCTGCGTTGTCCTCCCAAAGTGGTGGGATTACAGGCATGAGCCACCGCACCCGGCCTGCTTTTCTTTTTTGGAGACAGGGTCTTGCCATGTTGCCCAGGTCAGTCTCAAACTCCTGGGTGATCAGTCTCCCAGTAGCTGGGATTACAGGTGTGTGCCACCATACCCAGCTTGAAAATGATAGTTTCTAGATCCAGATCTCCTCCTACTTCATGTCTCTGTAGCACATCACCAGTGACCAGTGTCTTCATCTTGAAAATCTTTTCCTAGGTTTCGTTGATATCCATGCCCTTCACCTATCAAACTGTTTCCTACTCTCACCCCTTCCCTCCCTCACTACCTCCCTCTTAATTACAGGTGTTCTCCAGGGTTCTGACTATGGCCCTTTTTTCTTACTATTCCACCTGCTCTCCAAGAAGATTCACCTCCTCTGCTTGACCTCACACCTGCTATCTGAGTCGGGATCTGAGCCATGAGCTAGCTGACAGCACACGGGAAGGAAAAGGGAAGGAAGTTAGTTTTACAGGTAAGACAACACATGCAAACGCCTGGCCTAGAGGAAGCATGGTGTGAGGAACCCAAGAGCAGAAAGCAAGGCCAAGGTTGGTGGAAGATGAAACTGCAGACGTCCCGGAGGGCCGGGCCACGTCGGACACATTAAGAAATGTGGCTCTGTACTAAGGGTAATGGGAAATCACATCAGGGTTTCAGGTGGGGAAGGATGAAATTAGAGTCAGGCTTCCAGAGCACGCCCTGCGGGGTGGAAAACCCGCTGATGGTGTACTAACTCCAGAGAACCGGGAAAAACAGGTCAAGTCGGCAAGGGCGGACAGACGGTACCCGGCTTAGGATGGTTCAACTTAAGTTTTTTTCGGCTTTCCGATCATGCTAACAGGCATTCAGTAGGCTCCTCGACGTCCGATGGGGCTTCGTCCAAATAAAATTGTCCAAGCTGAAAGCGCACAGTCTGCTTCGGGTATTTTCAACTTATGATGGGCTTATCCGGAGGCGACCCCAGAGGATGCGTAGGAGCCTCTATACACCAGACCAGGCGCAACCCGAGACAGCATCGCCCAGGCCTCCGCCCAGCACTGTTGCGGCTCCGGTGCTGCCACGCCCCGAGCAGGGGATGTTCGGGGCGAGACGCCTAAGGCCGGAAATCGCGCTAGCACTCGCTGAGGCCAAGCTGTTGTGGGTCACCCGGCCCTGACCCCAGCGCCCTCGGCAGCCATCCCCGCGCACCCCTGACCCGTCGTCCCCGGAGGCTCCACGCCCCTCCGGCCTCCCCCCAGCACGGCCTCCGACTTGCGCCCGGCCCCGCCCACCTGTCCGCTGGCTCCCGGGCGTGTCGGGGTCCGGTTCCAGGTTCTGGACGTGACGCAAGACTGACGTCAGGTCGACGGTGTCGTGGGCCTCGTAGAAGGAGCCCACGCAGTCCCCGAGCAGCGCGCCAGCCAGGCAACCTCGGAAGCGCGAGAGGGAGCGGGCCGCGCCAGCCCCTCCAACGCCCGCCGCCGCCATCACCGCCGCCGCCATCCGCGCGCCGGATACTCGCCACTTCCGGTGCCACCCGCGCCGCTTCCCTACTCCGGGCCCGTGGCGCTCCCCGGGGCCTGGAGTCTTCGCTCCGCCGTCCGGCCTACAGCGCCGCCCAGCGGCCCGGAGTCGCGGCGCCGTGCGGCTCCCGCTAGCCTGTGCTTTTGAGTCCCCAGTTCTTCCCGCTCCTCACCACTGGGCCAACTGGGCGGGAAAGCCACTATGGGTCCCTGGGGGATGGGCACTGAGCCAGACCATTGGACCACTCCAGGCCACTGCCTCCCGCAGGCGAGCACTCCTAACTCCGCACCCCCAGGCGGCCCTCCACACCGAGGCTGGGAGCCCCAAGCCCTCCCTTTCCCTCTGTGGGCCTCACTTACGCGTCAAGAGGGCGGGCAAGGGGCCAGCTGGGGCACAGCCTGGTAGCGGCCGCGCTGCTGGAGCCCGGGGGCGCTGGCCCAGCCCAGAGAGGGGTTCCTTGAGGGGAGGGGAAGGAACTGGATTTGGTACATGGACTTCAGGGGAGTGGTGTTCCCCATCTTTGCTCCTCCTTAGACAGGAGGGTGGCCAAGAACCCTCTTCCTGCTGGCTACATACAGTGGGGCAGAGAACAGCCGGCCTGAGATCCTCCGCATTTATTCCATTCATTCCCTTCTCCCTGCTTCCACTGCCCACCCTACCCTGCGCTCCTCCCGCAGCCCTCCAGGGCTAGGCCAGCTCCAGCTGGCAGCTTTTGAGTGGACTCAGCGTTCTATTTGTGGTACGTGTGAAGGTGTCCACCTCGGGCACGAACTTCTCAGCAGGCACAGTCAGCTTGCGCCGTGTGTCCATGCACTTGGTGTCCAGCAACATGGAGTTGGCCTTGCAGGCGATGTCAGCTTGCAGCCGGGCCAGGTGCTTGTACAAGGCGTCCAGTGCATCCCTAGGGAGTGGCGTTGACAACCCCCCAACCCCCTTGAGGCTGGGAGGCCTGGGCTGTGTGCACAGCCTTCAGTCAGGAGGACATCCCCAGGGAGCCAGCAGAGGCCGCACTGATGGGCAGCGCCTCACTGCCCCCCCACCACTCCCCAGACCTACTGTGCTTGCGCCAGCTTCTGCTTCAGGGCAGCAATGGTTGCCTGTAGCTGGTGAACCTCATCGGTGAGGCCGTACTGCGCCTGGAGGCCGCAGAGGGGTTGGGAGTTCCAGGTCAGCCACACTGTCCTTACCTGGGTGCTGCCCCGTGACAGCAGTGCCCTTGCTCCATCAGGAACATGAGAAAACCTTGGCCAGAGGCTCCTGCCCCACTGGGACGCCCTCTCACCTGGTCCCGGCAGAGTTCCACGTTGGGCCGGTAGGTTCTGGCCTCTAGCCGGGTATGGGACAGCTTCAGGCTCAGGAACTTTCTGTGCAGATCCTCCTCTAGGTGCCGTATGTCCTCCTGCAGCTCAGCGATCTCCTCCAAGGTCTGCAGGGACAGAGTGACAGGTTTCCACCTGCTGGACTCACCATGTGCGGCCGGTCCAGGGCCTCCTGGCGGGGGCAGGTGGTTCCTCATCCCACAGCCGGAGGTCCAGGCCCCATCACAAGCTCACATTCTTCTCTTGCCACTTGAGCTCACTGTACACTTTCTCCATCTCCCGCAGACGCTTCCTGAAGGCAAATTCCGTTGCGACTCTCTGGGCTTCAAGCTCGTTGTTGGTCTGAAGGAGAAAACATAAACAGGGCAAGGCAAGGGTCTGCACTCACGGCCATCTGAGGATATTACTCAGGCGAGCGCATGGGGGCCACGTGCACAGCAGGGAACAGAGTTTACGGGCTGAGCACACGCTGGGGCCATCCATGAGCCGTCACCTCAGCGATAGTTAGGGCGATGGTCTCCCTCAGCTCCCTAGCTGCTTTCAGCTCAGCCTCTGCTCTGTCCTTGTTGAACTGACTGAAGTTACCCCACTGCTGGAGTGTGGTGGAGCTGCGAGGGGCAGGGAAGATGGGCGTCAGGAGGGTGTGGCCTGGGAGGGGAGGAGGGGAGACTGGCTGAGACATTCTTCTTACCCATCAGGGACACGTGTGGGGTCGACCTTCAGAGAGATGTTTGGGGACTTGAGGTTAAGAGAGAGACAGCCTCTGTCAATCTCCAGTGTCTCCATTTTGCCCCGATGGTCGGAGTGGAGCTGCTGTCTGACTTCCTGCAGGAGGCTGGGGAAAGCGCAGACTCCATCAGGAACCATCTCCCAAGGCCCAGAGGCAGGCCTGGCCGTGCTGAGGGGACGCAGCAGGAAGAGGAGGCTGGGGTGACCCTTCCCAGTAGAAGATAATGGAGCTGCAGCCAATGAGACCAAGAGCAGCACAGCTGGATGAAAATGCTGACCTCCCCCACGCGCCCTACACACCCTCGGGCACACGCACGCAGCTGTGCTCACAAAAGCTCCTACGCACACACTCACAGGAGCTACTCAGAGGTGGTGGCAAATGGGTGTCACCTCTCATGCTTCCAATCAGTGGATATTGACTGCCCCGGGCGGGGTCGTGAGAAGTATTCTGAGCCCATGTCCAGGCAGTGGGAAAAGTGCTACAGTCGATTAGTGGTTTCTGCCACAGGCACCAGAGGGCCAAAACGTAACATGAAAGCAGGTTGTTCCTCATCCACAATACCTGCCTTCCACACCGAAGGCCCACAGCTTCAAGGGCCTGTGAGCATGCCGGCGACCTGCCTCTCCCTTACCAGAGCTGCTCGACGGCCTGGCTGATCCTCTGTTGCAAGGCCTTCTTGGTGGCCTCAGTGACCTCCACCTCTTTATGCAGCTCATCCTCCACAGGGTCCTTCACCACATCAATGTCTCGCCGGCTTTCCCGCAGGGTCAGGCACTCAATGGCCACGTCCAGAGGCAGGTTCTTGGCCTGCAGGTTTTGCTCTGCTGACTCCTTCATCTAGAAAAGAGGGTGTGGCCCGGCATGGTGGCTCACGCCTGTAATCCCAGCACTTTGGGAGGCCGAGGCGGGTGGATCATCTGAGGTCAGGAGTTCAAGAACAACCTGGCCAACATGGTGAAACCTTGTCTCGACTAAAAATACAAAAATTAGCTGGGCATGGTGGCGCACGCCTGGAGTCCCAGCTACTTGGAAGGCTTGAGGCGGGAGAATCGCTTGAACTCAGGAGGTGGAGGTTGCAGTGAGCCAAGATGGCTTTATTGCACTCCTGCCTGGGCAACAGACTGAGACACCATCTTGGAAAAAAAAAAAAAGGAAGGAAAAGAGGGGATGGGGGGTGCTGGTGGAGCCATCCATGGGGAAGTAGCACTTGTCCCCACTTTCGCAGGGGCCAGTGACTCGGATGGACATACCACTCATGACCCCCCCATCAAAGGCTTCTCAACCCAACCATGGGGAAGGAGGGGAGGTTTTGGCAGCAGCCCCCCGGGGAACCAGGTCCTGGCTCCCTGCCTGTGTCAGGGCGTCAATCTCGGCATCCAAATCAGTCAGACACTTGTCCAGCATCTCCTTCCACCGGTTGACGGTATCAATCCTCTCCGCCAGTCGACTCCTGTTGTCATGTTCATCCCAGATGGTCTGAGAGACAGGGCCAGATAAAGAGGGTGTCAAGTGGTTGGGGGCTATCCCTTTGCCCACCCAGCTGAGTTCCCGTCCCCAACCTGGTTGTTGGTCTCGTTGCGGAGCACCCGGGCCTCCTGGCGGATCTGATGGGAAGCATCTCGCTGCAGCTGGGCATTGGTGGACAGCAGGTAGCTGTTGGTGTGCCAGTCGGGCAGCTGGAAGCGCTGACCGGGCTTGACGCTCAGCGTGGCCATGGCACAGAAACCAGAAGGGTCAGAAGTCCCTAGGCCTGTTCGCAAACAGCACCTGCAGAGGGAAAACAGGGCTGCTGGAGACAGTTCAGGAGAACGTCTCCGGGATCGCATGCCCCCGCGCGGGACTGATTCCAGTCCATTTGCTGTGAGCCCCGCCCTGCTGGAAGCCTGCCTGGGACAGCCCTTGCTTTACTCAGCTTTGTGTGAGGCATTAACTAGGTTTCCCTCCCTCCTGTCCCCTGGGGGACACAAACCCCTGGACCTTGAAGGTCCTGGAGCAGGTAAAAAGGAATATTGGAGTCCGGGAATCCTCGACGTGTGTGCGCAGTGCCAAATGCCTAGGGGGGAGGGGGATGGCAGAAAAAAATAGCTCTTAATGCAGTTTCCACGCCTGCTCTGGGCAACCATGCCTTGTGAGGCTTCCTTTCCTTTCTTCCCCAGTCTGCCGGCCAGGCCCTGTGGGGGATCTAAAGGCAGGAACCCAGTTCTCTTTCCAGGGACGCGTGCTTATTGGCACTGGGGAGCTGCGGGGCGGCCCTCTTCTTATTTGGTTGCCGCCACGTCCCCTCCCCCCCACCGCCCTCGCCTTCTGTTGGAGGGGGAGGCGGGACCGGGAGGGTCCCGTGGGAGGAGTCCGGTTCCCCGCGGAACCCCTTTCCTCCCCTCCGCAGGATGATCACTGACCCGGCGCGGAGGAAAGGGGCGCCCTGGCTCCCCTCGCCCCCTTACCTCCTCTCCCGCTTCGCCCTCCGCGCCCCCCGCTCAGAGCTCCAGTGTTTGGCGCCCCCGGTTGCTAGGCAACTGCACCTTCCCTCCCCCCCGCCGACGCGGCCGCAGCTGCCACCGCGACCTGGGTGCTTCGCTTGGCAACCGCGGCGGCAGCGCCTGGCGGCGTCCCCGGAGGCCTTTAGGGTAGGCGAGGGGCGGCCGGCCGAGCCTGGGAGGGGTAGGGGCATCAGAGCAGCGCTTTCACTTGCTTTACAAATTAAATGAACTTTTGTTATTTTTTCAGACAGGGTCTTGTTCGGTCGCCCGGGCTGGAGTGCTGTGGCTCGGTCTCGGCTTGTTGCAGCCTGGACCTCCCGGGCTGAAGAGATTCTCCCACCTCAGCCTCTCGTGTTAGCTGGGACCACAGGCGCGTGCCACCATGCCTGACTTAATTTAAAAAAGATATTTTTAGTATAGACAGGGTTTCACTATGTTGCCCAAGCTGGTCTCAAACTCCTGGCCTCAGGCGATCCATCTGCCTCAGCCTCACAAAGTACTGGGATTACAGATGTCACAAAACCAAAGCCCCTGGAACATTTTGTTTGTGGATCTCTCATTACCACAGAATCTATGAGTGCGCCATTTCTCAAAATGTTCTCTTTACCATCTGTAGTTTCAAAGCTCAGTAAACAGTTTTCTTAACTGCTCTGGTTCCTTTGGATCAAGGCCCTTCTCTCCGCGCCCCTCCACCCACCCCAGGGACGGCCTGAGTCGGGCTGGGGGCCACCAGGTGGCGGTTTTACCTCCATTTTGAGACCGGACTCTGCCTGGATAATTTCGATGTTTTTAGTAAAGAGGCGGGGGGTTTCACCATATTGGCCAGGCTGATCTCAAACTCCTGACCTCAGGTGATCTGCCTGCCTTGGTCTCCCAAAGTGCTGGGATTACAGGCATGATCCAACGCACCTGGCCTGATTTGTTAATTGCAAGCCTGTCTTCAGCAGGACTGAAGCCAGAACAATATTTCCCAAACTCCCTTCATCACAGAGTATTTTTTTCCACAGGTTATTTTGTAAACTCTAATATGTGATTCGTAAACTGGACATGAACAAGAATTTGTGATATAGCCTCTTTACCAGGATTGAAGAAAACAGAAAGAAAAAATATTGGACAAATTAATTGCTGGAAGAAATGATCAAATTTTGGCTTACATGTTTTGCAACATTTGTATAACACAAAGAAGTAACCAAATATGGCAGAACTGTGGTGTCTTTGGCATCTACTTTTGACCTTGGTGGTGGCTGTGGTATTCATTGCTCCTGGGGTATTCACACACCCTGCCCATGGGAAGAAGGTGTTGGCCAAAAAGGTCAGCCAGCTGATGTCCTGGACCAAGAGAGACAGAGTGATAAGAATGAGTGAAACCATGTTCTATCATTTTGTATTCGATGCACCGAAAAACTATTCTGTTATTGTGATGTTTACTGCTCTGCACGAGTTCAGTTCATGTGTAGCGTGCAAATATGCTGCTGAAGAATTTCAGATCTTGGCAAATTCCTATCAACACCCTGATGCATTCACCACAAAGGTATTTTTTGCGATGGTGGATTATAATGAAAGTCCTGAGGTCTTTGAAGCGCTCCAGATAACGTTAGTTCCGAATTTCTTCCACTTTTCTGCCAAATGGGAATTGACAACAGCTGACATTTATGGTTTGAGAGGAAGGGATATTGTTGCTGACCAAATGGCTGAATGGGTAGCAGAAAGGACACATGTCAGTGTCAGAATCAGACAGCCTACAAATTATCATGGTCTCCTCAAGCCAGCGATACTTTTGGCTCTCATTGGCGGACTTGGGTATTTCTTGAAATGGCATAGGAAATCTATTTCCTGCAGCATTTTGTGCGAATTTTTAACTCTGTGCTTTGTGATTTTGATGACATCTGGTCAAATATGGACTTATATAAGAGGAGAACCATATGCCCAAAGGGACCCTCGCACAGGACAGAAACATTATATCAGTAAATTTAGTCACGTTCAGTTTGCAGCGGAAACATACATCATTTCCCTGTTTAATATGTGTGTTACCCTGGGAATGTTGCTGTTAGATAAGGCTACCACCTCTAGGACGAATGTCATAAAGAGAAAGATGATGTGTCTGTGTGGTACGTGTCTAGTTGCCATATTCTTTACTTGGCTGCTCTCCCTCTTTAGATTTAAAATACCTGATTATCCATACAGCTTTCTCTTCGATTAAAAAGGATCCTACAGACATAGACGATGAAGCAAGAAGTTTGAAAAAGAAAAAAGAAAAATGCAAACTCATAACTTTTTAAAGTAATTGAGATTTCACCAGAAGAGACCATGAAATAAGTGGCTTGACAATAATAAATCATTTGCTGTCAAAATCTGTGAAGTATTACAGTATGTATCTTCTCTGGTCTTAATTTTTCTCCCACAGAAGGGTTATAGGTTACCTCAAGTGGAATTATGAAAATCTTTAGAGAGTACAACTTTCATCAAATCGGAACAGTGTTTAAAAGCACTTTAGTTGGCTGGGCCCAGTGGCTCACGCCTGTAATCCCAGCACTTTGGGAGGCCGAGGAGGGTAGATCATTAGGTTAGGAGTTCAAGACCAGCCTGGCCAATATGGTGAAACCCTGTCTCTACTAAAAATACAAAAATTAGCTGGGCATGGTGGCGTGTGCTTGTATTCCCAGCTACTAGGGAAGGCTGAGGCAGGAGAATCGCTTGAACCTGGGAGGGGGAGGTTGCAGTGAGCCGAGATCACACCATTACACTCCAGCCTAGGCAACAGAGCAAGACTCTGTCTTAAAAAAAAAAAAAAAAAAAGTACTAGTTAATATTAATACTTGGTCAGCTGGTCTTATTCTAATATGAAAAATAATCTTTTTTCTTTTTCTTTTGAGACAGGGTCTCACTCTGTTGCCCAGGCTGGAGCGCAGTGGCAAAATCTTGGCTCACTGCAACCTCTGTCTGCCTCCTGGGTTCAAGCAATTCTCCTGCCTCAGCCTCTTGAGTAGCTGGGATTACAGGCGTATGCCACCACACTCAGCTAATTTTTTGTATTTTTAGTAAGGATGGGGTTTTGTCATGTTGGCCAGGCTGGTCTTAAACTCCTGATCTGCCCCCCTCAGCCTCCCAAAGTGCTGGGATTACAGGCATGAGCCACTGTGCCTGGCCGAAAAATAGTATCTTGACAAGATATTCCCACACCTGGCCACTGACGATAACTGCATTAGCCCTCCATGGAAGTGCACATTTGGAGTCTGTTTTATGGGTGGAGAGAGCAGTTGTATGATGTTGTCGCCTGAAGTTTAAATATCTATGTTCAGAGTACACTTCCAAAGCTTAGAGGCAAATATAGTATTTCATGCTACTACATATCCATCTCCCCTACTGGAACATACAGTATGTTTCTTTTTCTTTTACCATGCTTTTTTTTTTTTTTTTCTTTTGATACGGAGGTTCACTCTTGTTACCCAGGCTGGAGTGCAATGGCGCGATCTTGGCTCACCGCAACCTCCGCCTCCTGGGTTCAGGCAATTCTCCTGCCTCAAACTCCTGAGTAGCTGGGATTACAGGGACATGCCACCATGCCCAGCTAATGTTTTGTATTTTTAGTAGAGACAGGGTTTCACCATGTTGACCAGGATGGTCTCGATCTCTTGACCTCGTGATCCACCCGCCTCGGCCTCCCAAAGTGCTGGGATTACAGGCTTGAGCCACTGTGCCAGGCTCTTTTCTTTTTTTTTTGAGATGGAGTCTCGCTCTGTCGCCTAGGCTGGAGTGCAATGATGTGATTTCAGCTCACTGCAACCTCTGCCTCCCAGGTTCAAGCGATTCTCCCACCTCAGCTTCCCAAGTAGCTGAGATTATAGGTGTGTGCCACCAAGCCCAGCTAAGTTTTGTATTTTTAGTAGAGACAGGGTTTTGACATGTTGGTCTGGCTGGTGTTGAACTCCTTACTTCAGGTGATCCACCTGCCTTGGCCTCCCAAAGTGCTGGGATTACAGGTGTGAGCCACTGAGCCTGGCCCTTTTACTATGCTTCCAGATAGTTGAAGAGATTACAAACCAGTTAAACACCAGATTACAATTTACCTTTGACTGCTATCTTTTATCTGGAAAGATTTCAGATATGTTATCTTTCCTTATTTTTCTTTCATGTGGCCAATCTCTAAGAAAATAGCATTTCCTATTTCTGTGTTGACTTTGTTGACTTGAGGTTGTTTTCCATTTACTTTAAATCTAAGAGAAAAATAGGTATAAAGATATAAAGACAGTTGAGAATATAACTAAGAATTCCTTTTTTTTTTTTTGAGACGGAGTCTTACTCTGTCACCCAGGCTAGAGTGCAGAGGCATGAATTTGGCTCACTGCGATCTCTGCCTCCCAGGTTCAAGTGATTCTCCTGTCTCAGCCTCCCGAGTAGCTGGGATTACAGGCACCCGCCACCATGTCTGACTGATTTTCACATGTTTAGTAGAGACAGGGTTTCACCATGTTGGCCAGGCTGGTCTCGAACTCCTGACCTCAGGTGATCCACCACCTCGGCCTCCCAAAGTGCTGGGATTACAGGCGTGAGCCACTGTGCCAGGCCTGTTATTTTTAAGATGGAATCTGTGTCGCTCAGGCTGGATTGTAGTGGCGTGATCTTGGCTTACTGTAACCTCTGCCTCCTGGGCTCAAACAATTCTGCCTCAGCCTCCTGAATAGCTGGGACTACAGGTGTGTACCGCCATGCTCAGCTAATTTTTGTATTTTTAGTAGAGATGGGGTTTCTCCATGTTGCCCAGGTTGGTCTCGAACGCCTGACCTCAGGTGATCCACCGTGCCTCCCAAAGCACTGGGATTACAGGTGTGAGTCACCATGCCCCACCAGATAATCTGATTTTACATGTGTGTAAAATACATGTGAAAACCATCTGAATGATGGAGCTGACTAAAATCCTGCCTGGGGCAGCATCAGACCACTCCTATGTTCTGTATTTGTTTTTGATTGTTTTGGCAATACAATATGGAAATTCCATTTAGCAGGACAGTCATAGTCAAGGAAGAGTAATATTGTACATGTAATAGTTTCAAGTGCTTTTGTTTTGTTTTTGTTTCTGCCACCCAGGCTGAAGTGTAGTGGTATGATCACGGCTCACTGCAGCCTCTATGTCCTGGACTCAAGTGATCCTCTCACCTCAGCCTCCCATGTAGCTGGGAGTACAGGTGCATGCCACCATGCCTGGCTAATTTTTGCAGTTTTTGTAGAGGCAGGGTTTCATCATGTTGTCTGGGTTGGTCTCAAACTCCTGGGCTCAAACAATCCACCCACCTTGGCCTCCCGAAGTGCTGGGATTACAGGCGTGAGCCACCACGTCCAGCCTCAGGTACTTTTGAAGTGGCATGTTTCTAAAATCATTTTGCAAAGCCTATTAAAATTTTGTTTCAGTTGAGAATCAAACATATTGGGCTTTATGATACTAAGCCACCAAGATATCTGTTTTGTTTACAATTATAAATTCTGAACCCCAGCATTATGCTTAAGAAAAAAAATTTTTTTTGAGACGGAGTCTCACTCTGTCACCAGGCTGGAGTGCAGTGGTGCAATCTTGGCTCACGGCAACCTCCATGCACTGCAACCTCTGCCTCCCCAGTTCAAGTGATCCTCCTACCTTAGCCTCCCGAGTAGCTTGGATTTTACGTTCACTACCATGCCCAGCTCATTTTTTGTACTTTTTGTAAAGACAGGTTTTCACTATGCTGCCCAGGTTGGTCTCAAACTCATGAGTTCAAGCAATCCGCCTGCTTCAACTTCCCAAAATGCTGAGATTAGGGGCATGAGACACTGCGCCCAGCCCAAGAAAGATATTTTAATAGGGAAAAGTACAAGAAAAGTACTACTCTATATAAAGGCAATGGCTTACACCTGTAATCCCAACACTGTGGGAGGATGAGGCAAGAGAATCACTTGAGGTCAGGAGTTCAAGGCTAGACTGGACAACATGGCAAAACCCTGTCTCCACTAAAAATACAAAAATTAGCTGGGCATGGTGGCACCTGCCTGTAGTCCCAGCTACTTGGGAGGCTGAGGCAGGAGAATCCCTTGAACCAGGGAGGCAGAGGTTGCATTGAGCTGAGATCAAGCCACTGCACTCCAGCCTGGGTGACAGAGTGAGACTCCACCACAAAAAAAAAAAAAAAAAAAAAAAAAAAAGGCATCATAAAGATCTCTATAGACCGTAGAAATTGTGGAAGCAAGGCCTGGCACAGTGGCTCACACCTATAATCCTGGCCCTTTGGGGGGCTGAGGTGCGTGGATCACCTGAGGTCAGGAATTTGAGAGCAGCCTGACCAACATGGAGAAATCCCATCTCTACTAAAAATACAAAACTAGCTGGGAGTGTTGGTGTATGCCTGTAATCTTAGCTACTCGGGAAGCTGAGGCAGGAGAATCGCTTGAACCTGGGAGGCAGAGGTTGTGGTGAGCTGAGATTGCGCCACTGCACTCCAGACTGGGTGACAAGAGCAAAGCTCCGTCTCAAAAAAAAAAGAAAGAAAGAAAGAA